>NW_027256881.1:258133054-258678054 GCF_029215685.1 Pituophis catenifer annectens | reverse complement strand
TTGCAGAAAGGGACTGTTGGTGCTGGTTGGCATTGATTATTTGCTGCAAAGTTTTGAAATACGGAGGGGGAGGAGAGAAGGATAGGAAACATCAGGCGCCAAGAGGAGCCAGCAGCGGAAGAGACAGCGAAAACAAGAAATCTGTGTTTTAAATGGATTGAGCGAGCAAATAGCAAGAGGCCTCTTCCGCCTCACTCTCTTGAAAGGCATGTAAGAGCTCTCTCTCAGGAGTCATCTGCCGTTTGTCGTAGGTTTTAACTGCTTGCTCTGCTCCCTCCTCTAAAATCATTTTTCCATTGTCTTCCCCCTTGTAGGGAGCAATTTCCATCCAGCTGAAAACAGGGCTAAAATACTTCCCTTAAGATCCAAATGGTGTAGGATGGCCTTCTGTGAGAAATCACACCTTGGCTGCCTTCTTAATGTGCAAAACGCTACCTGAATGGCACTCTATAAACAAGAAGAGCGGAGCAGATTGGGAAATGAAGCAAGCGGATGAAGAAAAGCAAATGAAGAAGGGAATTAAAGCCATGTGAGCTCATTGCGAGGTTCACAGCTTGAATCACAGTGCAGTTAGATGGATGAAGAAGCCGAGTGTGAATACATAGGAGAAGAGTCAGGGGAAGGAACTGGTCTGTATCCAAATACACATTGGATTCTGGATTAAGTGCTAAGTGATTCAGGTGGATGTTTTGATGTTGTGCTTCAGCTGACAGGTGGGGATGTATCAATGAGAACTGAATGTTCCATGATATTAATCCCATTCACTGAGCTGTAAATACTGTAGAAGCTCCCCATCACACACGCTCCTTCTATAGTGGCAAAGAAGAACCCAACATTCTTGCATGATTGTACTTTCTCAGCTACAATCTCTGGTTATGGATTCTACCTCTAAAGAACTTGAGGGTAAATAGACCATTAGAATCCATCATTTTCAAAAGAGGCTAAAATGAATAGGTCACAAGCAACTCTTAAAATAAGGTTGGGGAGCTGGTCTCAATCAACCTTAACTATTTCAAAGGTTGTCTTTCTGACTTCCCACTTAGCTCAAACTCCTGGAAGTGCGCAGTAGATTCCTATATCAGTGTTATCCAGATCTAATCCTGCTTATCTTCTTGGGAGCGACCAAGGTTAGTTAGTTCCTTCTAATTAAGCTATTCTCATAAAATAAGCCTTTTAAATAAGGCTGCAAGCTTTTTTCTTTCCCTTCCCTTCCCTTCCCTTCCCTTCCCTTCCCTTCCGTTCCCTTCCCTTCCCTTCCCTTCCGTTCTTCAGTGATAGCCAAAAACAGCTTCTGAAAAGAATCAGAAGTTATAAATGTCATCTTGGCTGACCTTGGATTTGGTCATACTCTAGGAAAGCTGGAAAAGATACCCAGCCTAGGAGAAAAGAATGGCAAATCACTTCTGTGCTAGGAAGGAAACGCCATAGACTGAACTTTAGTCAAAAGAGATTCTGCCTGTAGTTCTGAATTTAAGTGGAGAGTCAAGTGGCATCTCAGTGCCACAGAATGCCTCCCGTTCCTGAGGGTGTAGACTGCATAAGTCATCCCAGATGAAACCTGTCTCCGATGATGCAACTCACTCTTCAAAAGATAACATCTGCTTGCAATTGACCCAGAAGGTTTTTTTTAATCCCTATAGTGCCTCAAATGCAAACTCTGCTGCTGGTGAACATCAAATTATACAAAAATGTTGAAAAAGCTCCCTGTCCCATTCTCTTCATAGCATTAGAGCAGGAAAGCAACACCATTAATATAAAGAGAAAAGCCACAAAACCATTTTCTTCGTGGACCTTCCAAGTGGGTAAGTACAGGTAGTCCTTGACTTACGACCACAACTAAGCCCAAAATTTCTGTTGCTAACTGAAACTAGTTGTTAACTGAGTTTTGCCCCATTTTACCTTTTTTGTCACAGTTGTTAAGTGAATCACTGCAGTTATTAAGTTAGGAACACGGTTGTAAGGATGAATCTGGCTTCCTCATTTGCTTGTCAGAAGGTTGCAAAAGATGATCACATGACCCCGGGATATTGCACACGTCATAAATATGAATCAGTTGCCAAGTGTCTGAATTTTGATCATGTGACTTTGGTGATGCTGCAACAGTCATAAGTGCGAAAAATGGTCATAAGTCACTGTTTTCAGTGCCATTGTAACTTCAAACGATCACTAAATAAACAGTTGTAAGTTGAGAACTACCTATATCTCAGTTCCTTAGGAAAAGGAGCAATTCAATGAAAGAAGAGGTTGGGAAATTATTTATATTATTTGTACTGCTATCTTTTATACCCTAGTTGGGCACCTCATAAATATTTTTGTTTAAATTGGATCTTTATTTTAAAAAGATCTTCAGATCTCCCATTTCCCTAATTATGGTCTTGAATGTTGTACTTCTAAAAATAAAAAGCAATGATTTAGGTTTTACCTTGGTAAGCAGGAAATCAAATATATGGATGGAGAAGAGTACAGAGGATGAATTCAAATAAGTAATTTTTCTTTTATAAAGGACTATGCAGTCTATAAGAAAGCTTGCATAATAGTTAAATCAGCAGGGTGTAAAGAAGACAATAGTTGAGAATGAGAAAATTGCAGACAAAATGTGTTTAACCCTCCACTGATACTCACCCCAGGAAGAGAACAACTACATAAATGCTAGTCTGCCCGGTAGTTGAAGGTGGATCTCTCTCTCTCTCTCTCTCTCTCTCTCTCTCTCTCTCTCTCTCTCTCTCTCTCTCTCTCTCTCTCTCTCTCTCTCTCTCCCTCCCTCCCTCCCTCCCTCCCTCCCTCTCTCTCTCTCCCCCTCCCTCCCTCCCTCTCCCTCCCTCCCTCCCTCTCTCTCTCTCTCTCTCTCTCTCTCTCTCTCTCTCTCACACACACACACACTCTGACATATGTGCCTCTTGTTTTGATTAAATAAGAACTAAGTTCCTCATCACTGACATTATGATTAAAAGAACACACTCAGAAAATTTGGTGGGGATAAACAGGCCAATCTTTGAGGCTGTAGTAAAGCTTATGAGCTTACTTCACTTCCTTTTACTGCAGCAAATGCTTTAGGTACTATATTTTGCAATAACTTATGATCTCCCATAATTTTATGAAGCCAGACCTGCCATAATGATGAAGTATTCCTGCCCAGCATTGGTGACGACACTGGTTGAATAAATACTGTCAATTTTCTCTATCACTGTATTTAAGCACACTCTACCAATTTCAGTTCAGTTCTAAGTGACTGATTTCACCCAAGTTAATTTAAAGGGACGAAGCAGATATCATCTGACCAAATATATGGTTTAGAAAAGGTTGGTGGGAATTTAAATGAATAGATAAAATATGCTTCCCACACGTATCTGTACTCCCCTAAAAACGTTCCTATAAAAAAAATTTCTTGCTACGTCACTTCCCTAATCCTTTGTTTTCATGGCTTATTTGAGGTATTAAAATAAAAACTTTGCAAGAATTGTGAAAGAAGTACAAGGTTGGATCTTACAACTCATTTCAGATTAGAAATGAGTGATAGGATGCATTCTATTCTCTGTTAATCTTCTTGATTTTTTTCAGTGGCCTAGAACATGTTAAAAATATGCTTACTGTATGTTTCTACAGATAAGGGGAATATAACGTATGCCAACTTTTTACCTTTTTTACCTCATGGCTAGACATTTTTCCTTTTATGTAATTGATCTTTTCCCTAAGCAATTTACCTTGCCTCTACTTCATCCCAAAATATGTGGGTATGAAAACAGAGTGGAGCATACAAAATAGAAATGAGAGGCTTTTCAGTAACTTCTTCAACCAGAACTGTTTTGCATTAACCTTTTCCGTTTTCTTCTTGATAAGGAGATACACAACGCAGGTGTTTGTCTCCTTATTAAATCACATGACATCTACAATATCCAGGCCAAATCTTGAAATGAAGTTTTTAAAGCTCTGTGTCAAGACTGAGAACAAATCTATAAATAATATTGTGCATTACTGACACTTTCTCTATTACGAAGGAGCCCACACTACACAAATCTTTAAATGCCAATAGGGTCCAAGTACAGAGCACAGACTCTCAAACTGTCTTCCTCACATTCCAGTGACTGATCCTAGGATATTTAGCAGGCAAAACAGACCATTGTCTAATGTCTGGAAGAAAGGAAGGAAATTAGATACGGTATTCCTGTAAGAAAAATATTACACAATCTTTGGTGCAAAAGGCTTTGAGAATAGCTTATAAATTCCAGTAGTACACAGCACCTACATTCAAAAGGTAGAGCAATTTTTCATCACCTTTTGGATAGATTGGAAGAACCGGAATGTTTAAAAATTCTAAAGTCCTCTGGCAAGATGGAATTGACATTGAAAAAGGGAAGTTCACAAGTGAAGTACTGGTAAGATGGGAAGGTTGGAAGAAAAAAGATGATGAGGTTCCAGTTCAGAATTGAAGAAGCTTCTTGGATGAGAAGCGAAACAATTTTAAAGGGAAAAAAAATACACAGTCCCATTCCCTTTTGGAAAAAAGTACCTTTGGGTCAATCATGACCTGGTGGATTGAGAATTTCCACAGACTTTCAATTCTTACATTTACAGTATACTCAAAACCATCTGAAAGGTTTCAGAAATTCTAAGGGAACTTTTGCTGGTTAAGTAATAGATGTGTGAAAGAGCTATATCACTTCTTTATAACTTTTCTATCTGATTGAAACTAAATTGTTCTGCATTTCATTTTTAATAGTAATTTTATTAAAAATTACAGTTACAAAAATAATACAAACTAAAAAACATAAAAGAATAAAAAATAGAAGATGTAGAAAGATTTGAAAGAAAAGGGAAAAGGAAGAAACAAGCATATAACAAAGGAAAAGAAACGTATAAAGAAATGACTTCCCCTTTCATGCCAACAAGTTTAAACAATTTTAGTAAATTGTCATCTTTTCTTAACATACAAATGATTTCTTCCCAAATCACATTTCAATACTGATGTCAGCAAAAGTCTGTTAAGAATTACCAGAGAACAACCTATCTATTTTAATCTTGATCATATTAACCAATTTTATATTCCTTCTTTTTATTTCTATCTTGATCTTTAGTCCCTTCAAGTAATGTCTTAGAATTTTATTTATTTTTATTCTTTATTTGTTCCTTCTTATATGCGCAAGATGGCGACCGCATGGTGAAATGCTGCGCTTAGATGGAGGGTATTTTGGGACCCTAGAGGATACCACAGGGGCGCTTGTTCATCAGCGACCCCCTGTTTGGTCGGATGGGCCCGGGGCGAGGGTTTTGAGATCTTCCCCGCCCCTGGGTGTTTCCAGAGTCAGAAACGGCAATTGAGAAACGGCAATGGAGAGCTGAAGCCGGGCCGCTTCTGACACTGCCGAGAGCGGAGGTATGGTGGCTTATCGGCGGTGGCGGCGATTTCGGTTGGTGGAGCTCTGGGCGAGTTTTTGGGACTTCCCTTGCCCCTAGACATGCCTAGAGCCGGTGGCATTTGGGGGAGAGCTGTGGCTGTGCTGCCCCGATGTTTTTTGACGCTGCCGAAAATGGTATGGTGGTTAGTTCGGCAGCGGCTCGTTGGAAGCAGCAGTCTCGATGAAGGAGAAGGTGGAAGTGTGGCAGTGAGGTGGCGAGTGGCAGGCAGGCCGCTGAATTTCCATCTGCCCCACTCAGAGACTTCCCGGCAGCCCCTTGGAACTGGGAATGGTGGTTTGGACATCAGTGGGGGTGGTGAGGCCAGCCCTGATATTAAACTGGGCCGTGGCACACCCCACTGAAGTACTGGACACTGTTTTTTCATCTCCATTGCCGGCGGAAGGGGCTTGCTGGGGGGTGAGAACTGAGAGGGCATAAGCGGTCTGCTGAGTCCGGAGATGAGAGACTCCTTCCTGGAAGATCTGTGGTGGCTGCAGAGGACCTGGAGGCCCCCTATGGCATCTAATGGGGGCTGGGGCTTGTTATCCCGGAAGAATCTCAGGAAGATAGGGTTGGTGGGCGACTGAGGGGTTTTTCCCCGTTGTACACATACCAACCTCCTTCCTCCTTCCCCCTCCTGGGACTTTGTCTGCCAAATAAAGGGCTTGTTATCCACCCTGAGTGAAGGAGTCCGCCCTCTTCTCCACCCCGTTTCCCTCCTTCCCCTTCCCTTCTTTTTTCTCTTTCATCGGGAATTACTAGGATACGATCTGGAGCATAAGACTTTGCCAAGGATTTCTGTCTTTGCCCTGGCGTGACTCACGGACTGACTGACTGATAAACTATCTCCCTCTGACCATGGGTCAGTTAATTGATGCAACTGCTGAGGGGTTCTTCATTACATCAGGACTTTCGCCATTGGGAGAAGTACTTTTCAATCTATGACCCTTCGAGGGTCCCGCCGTGAGAGGGCGGACTGGACGCTGTTCCCATTGGCTGAAATTGTCAGAACCCTCCTACTGTCGTGGGAGGACAGTAGAGATACCAATGGTACATCAATGAACAATATGGCCCCATGATACATCTTGAGACCCCTGATTAAGTTCCCTTCCTCCATCACTGTACTTGGAGATGTACACGACTGCGGATCTTCTTGCGCTGCAAGATTCCCCCCTCTCGCAGATGTGGCCCTCATCGTTATCGAGGGCCCACCTCAATGATGGGCTTTGGGACCCAGAGTGGTGGCATGTGAAAACTAGGGGGTTGAGGGCTTTTTTATCAAATTTTTTTAGTTAATTTTTTTTTATTGAAAAAGTTTTCAAATACAGATTTCCCCCCCTTTTTTTCCCCCCTCTCCCTCCCCCTCCCTAACTCCCACTGTCCCTCAGACGACCGGCTGTGAATCCCTCCTTGTGAAATGGGGCCACGGGATTCACATGGGTTTGCTGATCACGTACCTGGCTCCCTGCCACGTGGCAGCAGCCCTGCCCGAGCTACTTAACGTCATCGCTGCGGTGGCGGTTGATACCCCCAGGCTTATGGTCATGGGGGATTTCAACCTACCGTCCATGGGCGAGGCATCTGAGGTGCCTCGGGAGTTCATGGCTTCCATGACAGCTATGGACCTGACCCAGTTAATTCATGGCCCAACCCACATGGGGGGAAACACGCTGGATCTGGTTTTTGTCTCTGGACAGTGGTTGAGTGATCTCGAGATAGGGGATATAGTCACCGAGCCCTTGTCATGGTCTGATCACTCTCTCCTTCGTCTTGACCTTCAAACCGCTGCACCCCACCGCAGGGAGGCGAAGCCGGTAAGATGGTTCTGCCCCAGGCGCCTGATGGAACCTGATAGGTTCCAGATGGAGCTTGGGCCATTCCCTGAGGCTCTGGCACACGCCTCGACTGGAGACCTAGTGGCTGCCTGGGATAGGGCGGCCGCTGGAGCTCTGGACCGGGTCGTGCCTTTGCGGCCTCTGACCCGGCGCCGATCTCATTTAGCTCCTTGGTTCACTGAGGAGCTGAGGGAGTTGAAGCACCGGAAAAGACACCTAGAGAGTAGTTGGAGGGCCAGCCGTTCTGAATCTGACCAGACACTGGTAAGATCTCATATTAGGAATTATCTAGTGGCGATAAAAGCAGTGAAATGTAGCTATTTTGCTGCTCTTATTGCATCATCAGATAATCGCCCGGCCGCCCTGTTTAGGGTGACCTGCTCCCTGCTCCACCAGGAAGCACGGGAGGACCCCTTGGAAGGTAGAGCTGAGGATTTTGTTCAATATCTGTATGACAAAATCACTCAGATTTGGGAAGATCTGGACTCCAACTGGGTAGTCTCAGGGGGAGGGACTGGGGCAGGTTTTGAGAATGTTATCTGGGATGAGTTTGATCCTGTGACCCCTGAGGACGTGGACAGGATTCTGGGTAGACTGAACGCGACCACTTGTTTATTGGACCCGTGTCCCTCCTGGTTAGTGCTGGCTTCTCGGGAGGTGACACGAGGCTGGTTCCAGGGTGAGGGTGTCTTTCCTGCTGCCTTGAAAGAGGCGGTGTTGAGGCCTCTCCTCAAGAAGCCTTCCCTGGACCCAGCAATGTTGGTAAATAATCGTCCGGTCTCCAACCTTCGTTTTGTGGCGAAGGTTGTTGAGAGTGTGGTCGCGCAACAGCTCCCCCAGCACCTGGATGAAACGACGTATCTGGATCCATTCCAGTCGGGCTTCAGGCCCGGATACAGCACGGAAACGGCATTGGTCACGTTGGTTGATGATCTCCGGAGGGCTCAGGACAGGGGGTGCGCCTCTGTCCTGGTCCTGTTAGATCTCTCAGCGGCTTTTGATACCATCGACCATGGTATCATGCTGCACCAGTTGGAAGAGTTAGGGGTGGGAGGCACTGTGTTGTGGTGGTTCTCCTCCTTTCTCTCTGACCGGTCGCAGTCTGTGTTGACAGGGGGACAGAGGTTGAGGCCCCTCATATGTGGGGTGCCGCAAGGGTCGGTCCTCTCGCCTCTCCTGTTCAACATTTATGTGAAGCCGCTGGGCGAGATCATCCATGGTTTCGGGGTGGCGTACCATCAGTACACTGACGACACCCAGCTGTACATCTCCACCCCGGATCACCCCAACGATGCCCTTGAAGTGATGTCCCGGTGCCTGGAGGCCATACGGATCTGGATAGGGAGGAACAGGCTCAGGCTCAACCCATCCAAGACCGAGTGGCTGTGGTTTCCGACGTCCCGATATAGTCAGTTGACGCCATCACTGACTATTGGGGCGAATCACTGGCCCCCATGGAGAGGGTTCGCAACTTGGGCGTCCTCCTGGATTCACGGCTGTCTTTAGAAGAGCACTTGACGGCCGTGACCGGGAGGATTTTTTATCAGGTTTGCCTGATTCGCCAGTTGCGTCCCTTTCTGGATTGGGACTCGTTACGCACGGTCACTCATGCCCTCATCACCTCCCGCCTGGACTATTGTAATGCTCTCTACATGGGGCTCCCCTTGAGGAGCACCCGGAGGCTCCAACTGGTGCAGAGTGCGGCCGCGCGGGTGGTAATGGGAGCGACATGGCGCTCCCATGTGACACCTCTCCTGCGCGAGCTGCACTGGCTCCCAGTGGTCTTCCAGGTCCGCTTCAAGGTTTTGGTTACCACCTTTAAAGCGCTCCATGGCTTAGGACCTGGTTATCTACGGGACCGCCTACTACCACCAATAGCCTCCCACCGGCCAATACGCTCTCATAGAGAGGGACTCCTCCGGGTGCCATCAGCCAAACAGTGTCAGCTGGCGACCCCTAGGGGGAGAGCCTTCTCTGTGGGGGCACCTACCGTCTGGAATGAGCTCCCCCCAGAGATACAGAGGATCCCGGATCTGCGCACCTTCCACCGCGCTGTGAAGACTTTTTTATTCCATCAAGCGGTCTTGGCCTAATCTCCTCCTTCTTTTAATATGTAAATTTTAAATCTGTTTTTAAATTATTGGGGTGTTTTAATTTGTCTGGGCCAAAATGATTTAATTTGATTTTATCTGGTTTTTAAATTTTTTGTATTTATGTATTTTATTGTTTGGCTGTTCACCGCCCTGAATCCTTCGGGAGTAGGGCGGTATACAAATCAAATAAACTAAACTAAACTTACAAAATTATTCAAAGTTTTAACCACCCTCTTTGGTAAATTCAACATAGGAAAATTATCCAGGTCACTTTCTTGGTTTATTTTTTGTATATCCCTTTAACTATTAAGACATCAGCCAATTTCTTTTGTATGTCAAGTGTAACATCATTTTCCATGTCATCCTTATAGTCTGTCATTTTAAATCCGCTTTCAAATCAGTCTCAATCTTGTCATGAAAATCTTGTTCCTTTTACCTTTTTAAACACAGTCTATCTATTGGGGCACTCTTACAATTAACTTTTGGGTCGATTCTTCAAAAATATCCTTCAATATGGACAATGTTAAAATATTTTGCTTCATTCTGTATTAGGTCTGCTCTTTTGACTGTAATTTTTAGTTCCTTCTAGTTCTGTATAGTGTAACGCTTTATCTTATATTTCTTTTAAACAAGAATTCATAATAAAATCATTTTATCCCAGGAAAGATTCTCATGATTAATTTTAAAATCTTATTTCACCTTTATTTGGACCCTTAGTCCTTTTGTAACTTTCTAAAATAAGTCTTAATCATTCTTTGGCTGTTTATTCCAGAAACATTTTAAAATCCTAAATAGTACTTTCACTGTGGATTGAAGAAAACTCATCTACTGCTGTAAAACCAAACGTTCCTAAAAGCAGTTAGCAAGCAATTTACATAAGTTATTAGAAATTCAGTGAATCCAGTGTCCTTTCAAACATGTGAACCACAGTTTGACGAAGATGGCTATTCCCTCATCAGAGCATTACATCTGGCAGATTGCTGTCTTATAGTCTCCTCATGAGGAACAACTGTCTGAAGCACTTGTAGGTGATCTCAAGTCCTCTCCTTGTTTGAAGAGGAATTACAAAGAGCTGGTCTACTTGCCAGCTTTTTATTCTGCCATGATCATCAGCTTTGCTTTTCACAGAGCCATCTTCAGTCCATCAATTCCACATAGTCCAAAATCCTTCTAAAGTTCTTACAAATGACTGAGAAGTTCTCAAGCTCATAACATACATTAAGATGGGGAGGACTATGGTAAATAGTGGCGATGGATGTACTCTGACTATCATCACAATGTGAAGAAATATATTATAGCTATGCCACTAGATGCATAATCATCATTATGAAAAATGACATCATTCAAGAAAAATGAAAATGTCATTTATGGTACATTCTGGGGGTATTATTTCTTCTTGGCTGATAGGCTAGAGAATACAAAAACCCAAGATTGGAACTTGGCACATAACCTTATTAGTTCATATTCAAATGGATTTTTAAATGATTTACCAATATAAGTATGAGTTTGCATGGACAGAATTAGAAATATGTTTATTTCTAGTTCTGTCTTATTACCTACAGTTATTACGTTCAGTTCATGCTAGATGTATTGAATATATATTAATGGAGGCAGGATTGGTAGAAAATGAGCATGGTTTTAAAACTAGAAGCAAAATACTAACAGCATGTGCAATGCTGATGATGCTACTCTGATAGGTGAAAATCCGGAATCACTAGTAATGAAAGTCAAAGAGCACTGCAAAAATAGGGACTAAGATTAGACATAAAGAAGACCAAATTAATGGGAACAGAAAAGCCTTAAAACTGACCAGGAACATATTGAAGTGATGTAGCTTCTGCCTTTTACGATCAATTATTAACAGTTAAAAGCCAACAGCCAAAATATATGCTGCAGACTAGCATTTGTTAGGGTAGCAATGAAAGCAATGAAAGAAGGGAGAGAGGCTTATGCTTATATATCAACAACAGCTGGTCTCAGGATATAACTATAATATATAAATTATGTGATGAAAACTTAAGAGTATTTACTTATCAACTGTAAACCATTTTATCCTCCACGTGAGTTCTCCTCATTTCTTCTAATTGCTGTTTATGTCCCCCCACAAGCCTGTGTAAACAAGGCTTTAGAACTCTAGCTCACCAGATTATGGCGGCTGAAGTCAAATACCCCGATTCACTGGCCATTATTTTGGGAGATCTAAACAAAGCAAACTTAAGGAAAGAGCTACCAAAATACTTTCAGCATGTCAATTGTCCCACTAGAGGCAAGAATGTTTTAGACCATTGCTACACAACACTAAAAGTTGCTTATCAGTATTTACCATGAGCAGCTATGGGACACTCTGATCATTGCATGATTCACCTTGTAACTACTTACAGGCAAAGACTTAAAACCACAAAACCAACAATTAAATCAGTGAGGACCTGGACTGAGGAGGCAAAGTTAAAGCTACAGGCCTGCCTTGACTGCACTTATTGGAATGTTTTTGAAAATACCTCTGCAGACTTAGAGGAACTCACAGATACTGTAATATCATACGTCAGCTTCTGTGAAGACCTATGTGTACCGACCAGAAACTTGCAAATAACAATACAGTAACAATAAACCTTGGTTCATAGATAAACGTAAGCAGCTATATCGTTCCAAAGAGGAAGCCGACAGAAAAGGTGATAAAATGCTGTACAATCAAGCCAGAAATGTATTAACAAGGGAGATCAGAGCAGCAAAAAGAAGCTACCTTGAAAAGTGAAAGAATCAGTTTTCAACAAATGAACCAGCAAACATGTGGAAAACTCTTTAAAATATCACTGGTTACGGCAAACCTCCTTCCCAGGCTGAAGGAAATCAACAACTGGCAGATGACCTGAACGTGTTTTACTGCAGGTTTGAAAGGAAACTACAGCCACCTATCTCCACAATCCCCATCTCAGACACACCAACAACAGCCAAGACTCCTACAACTGACTCCATCCCATTGGGTTCACAACCCCTAGTGATCACAGAAAAGGAAGCCCAAGACTTATTTTACAGACAAAAATCAGGAAAAGCTCCAAGCTCAGATAAGATAACTCCTTCTTGCTTAAAAGTCTGTGCTGACCAATTGGCCCCCATCTTCACCCAAATCTTCAATAAATTGCTAGAGATGTGCTATGTTCCTTCTTGCTTCAAACGCTCTACTATCATCCCAGTGCCAAAGAAGCCCACCATCAAGGAACTGAATGACTACAGACCAGTTGCTCTAACATCTGTAGTTATGAAAACCTTTGAAAGGCTAGTGCTGTCCCACTTGAAAACCATCATGGATCCACTATTAGACCCCCTGCAATTTGCATATCGGGCAAATAGATCAACAGATGATCCTGTTAACATGGCTCTGTACTACATCCTACAACATCTTGAATCTCCAAAGACCTACACAAAGGTCCTATTTGTAGACTTTAGTTCAGCATTCAACATCATCATTCCAGACATTCTTCTAACTAAGCTAAACCAGCTAGCGGTACCTGAACACACTTGTAAGTGGATCATAAGCTTCCTAACAAACAGGAAGCAGCAGGTGAAGCTAAGCAGAATCACATCAGATACCTGTACAATTAGCACAGCCGTCCCCCCCAAGGCTGTGTGCTCTTTCCACTTCTCTTCTCTCTATATACTAATAATTGCATCTCAAATGATCCATCTCTTAAACTACTGAAGTTCGCAGATGACACAACAGTAACCAGTCTCATTCAAGACAATGATGAATCTGCATACAGATGGGAGGTTGAACAACTAGCCTCGTGGTGCGACCAGAACAATCTGGAACTGAACACATTCAAAACCGTAGAAATGGTGGTGGACTTTAGGAGAAACCCTCCCATACTACTACACCTTACAATATTAGAGAACACAATATCAACAGTAGAGACCTTCAAATTTCTAGGTTCTACCATATCTCAAGACCTAAAATGGATACCTAACATCAAAAACATCATCAAAAGAGCACAACAAAGAATGTTCTTTCTGCGCCAACTCAGAAAGCTCAAACTGCCCAAGGAGCTGCTGATCCAGTTCTACAGAGGAATTATTGAGTCTGTCATCTGTACCTCTATAACTGCCTGGTTTGGTTCTGCAACCCAACAAGACAGACACAGACTTCAGAGGATAATTAGAACTGCAGAAAAAACAGTTTTTTTTTAAAAAAATTGATTTATATGCTGCCCTTCTCCGGAGACTCAGGGTGGCTTACAATGTGTTAATCAATAGCCTTCATACCAACCTGCCTTCCATTGAGGACCTGTATACTGCATGAGTCAAAAAGAGGGCTGTAAAAATATTTACAGACCCCTCGCATCCTGGACATAAACTGTTTCAACTCCTACCCTCAAAACAATGCTATAGAGCACTGCACACCAGAACAACTAGACACAAGAACAGTTTTTTTTCCCACATGCCATCACTCTGCTAAACAAATAATTCCCTCAACACCGTCAAACTATTTACTAAGTCTGCACTACTATTAATCTTGTCATCATTCCTATCACTCATCTCCTCCCACTTATGACTGTATGACTGTAACTTTGTTACTGTTATCCTTACAATTTATATTGACTGTTTCCTAATATGATTTGATTGCTTATTTGTACCCTATGACTATCATTAAGTGTTGTACCTTATTATTCTTGACAAATGTATCTTTTCTTTTATGTACACTGAGAGCGTAAGCACCAAGACAAATTCCTTGTGTGTCCAATCACACTTGGCCAATAAAGAATTCTATTCTATTCTATTCTATTCTATTCTATTCTATTCTATTCTATTCTATTCTATTCTATTCTATTCTATTCTATTCTATTCTAAATGGTCTCCAAACTACATGGAACAAAAATTAATTTATTTAATTTTAATTGGATTCCAAAAATTGTTGTGATTCTAGTGTATGTGCTTTTCGGTTTCTATAGGAAGTATGAGCATAATCTGAAGAAATGTTAGCATTGTAAAGCCTTACAATTTCAGTGGAACGGTCCTACTGACATTTGTTTTACATTCTCTTTGAAGATCACATGAGTAGAAGTCAATTTTCCCCACGTGTTAACCTTCAGATGATACTTGCTTTGGTGTTGGACACATTTCTTAAATCTTAAAGTATTATTACTGTAGGTATCTGCTCTAGTCCTTCCAATGGAAAGACAATTTTATGCCAAAGCGTTTTTCTTTTCCTACACCTATGCTCAGTGTACCATGGGTATGATTTATGCCACACTCAAAGTCATAGGAGCGCAAAAAGTCAAGATAAATGGGTTCTTGCCTGGGGAATCTGGGATACACAAAGTTAGGCAGAGCTGATAGGATTTTGGCACATTCTGCATAAACGGAAAAAGCTCTTCCTTGAGAGAACTTCTACTCCAAGCTCCACAGGCCAGGGATTTATAATGGATTTTTAAAAGGAGCAACTGTAATCACCAGAGCTATAATTTTAATCAAAGTAACAATGTTGAACAAATAGTCTGTTCTCTAAGGCATTCCTCACCTGTGAACACATCACTGGCAGTCCTCAAAAGATGACCATCCAAGTAGTTTTCTATTTTTATATTTAACTATCTTATTCACTACATTACAGAAATCCAAAGACCAATTGACTGACACTCCTGTTTTCTGACAACAGCTATATTCTATGTACTCTACTATTCAGCAGAACGAGACAGCTGACTTGCACTGCACCTCACATTAGTTCTTTGTAGTATGGGAGGAGATGGTTGGACTATTATTAAATTACCATCCAGGTTGTCTTCTGAAGGGGCCCCATTTTGTCCTTTGCTTCAAGTATCTCGTTCAGGTTAAAAACATGGGAGGCTAACAACCTAGGATTGTTAGACAATTCTGAGGATCATCTACTTAGAATTTTTCCTTGATAACCATGGTTAAAAGACCTTGAGAAGTAGTTGTGGCTTCATTTGATTTTTTTTTTTAAAGAAAGATTTGTTTGGTTTTGAATATATTATATCATAGACCAGCAACTCATTTTACTGGTGGATTAAAAGAAATGCAATAGTGAGATGATAGATGTTGAATGTCAGATCTACACTGAATGTGTTTCCATAAAGGATAAGAAGATGAAATGAGTTGTTGTAAGAAAATACATTAGCAATTGTAATAGGAACTTCTAATCCAATAATCAGGAAAGGGTTAACTGCACATATTTAATATCTTACCTCATACAGGTATAATTGTGGTAAGAATCAAGCTCTTATGGTTGCTGTAGTCTGAGGGTGCTACTTCTTCAAAACATAACAGCATAAAAGCCATGCAAATGGAGATGAATGGAGCATAAGCCACTGAGGTAATTAAAATGTATTTTCCATCTCCTAGTAATTGAATTGTGTACAAGCTGCAAGTTAATGAGGTCATCTACCCTCAAGCACTGACAGGAAAGCAGGAATAATTATCTTTCATTTTTTTCTTATGTAGCAATTAATTTTAACCATTCGCCTACACCCCACACTCCCACTTCCCTCATTCCAGTCAGTCAAAGTGATAGCTAAACAGAATTGACAAGCCATCGAAATGGTGGAGGCACAAAGCTGCCAAGGCGGGGAAGATAATCAAGGGGCTACAGCTGTTGAGGGCCAAGCACTTCCAGGTGAATGTCACCTGAGATTTTGCATACTGCCACTCGGAGGCTTTGGGACATACAGTGGTGGGTTGACAACACATCTGGTGCCAGCTGGGTAGGGAGGACATGCTGCAACTTCAGGAAGGGAGCAGAAGGATGGACAAGGATTGATGAATGGACAAGATCTGGAAACAAAACCCCTTTACAAAGGCTCACATTCTACTCTCAATTCACCTGGGATCAACCAAGTTAGCTGTATGGAACAACTGTTCTGGCTTTGACTTCAGATAACCAGGCCTCAGAAAATTTAAGGTTCCCATTTAGTATTAGAATTAGTATTAGGCAGTGTGAGGCACTCTTCTTAGGCCTGCAGATTTTCAGTTCTCATGAAAAGAGAGCAAAGTATTGGTTCTTCTATTATTATTATATTATACTTTTTCTTTTTGCTATGGAGATAAAAAGAGATTTTTGGGTGTTGTTTTTCTTCCCTCTTTTTTTTTTTTACTGCCAAAGTTACTCAGTGTATCTGCTGAAGACCAGCCCTGATCTTGGAATCTTGGAGACTTGTGAGTTCTAATTCCACCTTGGCATAAAATCTGGCTGGGTGACTTTATCATCTCTCTCTCTCTCTCTCTCTCTCTCCTCTCTCTCTCTCTCCCTCTCTCTCTCTCTCTCTCTCTCTCTCTCTCTCTCTCTCTCTCTCTCTCTCTCAGCCCAACTCTTGTTGTCATGAGAAAAATAGGAGGAGGAAGGAGTATTTTGTGTGTTCAGTGCCTTGAATTAATTATAAAATAACAAAAATGGGAAATAAAATATAAAATAAAATACTCAGTGTGTCTGCTGAAGGCCAGCCCTGATCTTGGAATTCCTAGATAAACTTCCTGGCTGTATTTGCACAAAGTGCAAAGTGCAAGGGTTTAGCACAATGTCAAGGACAGCTCAGCATAATTTGGAACCCAATTAAAGAATAAAATTGGGACAACAGGCAGTACAATACTACAGGAATTTTGTGGTGCATTATATTGACAAATAAGGTTACATTCGAAGCAATCAAATCTTTTGTAAAGAACAGGATAAGGATAGTCAGCTACGGTATAAGGGAGTTCTTGTCTTGATTTTGAGAGGAGCTCTTGATTAGTGGGCACTTCAACATAGAAGGAAATGTCATGTATTAGGTCATGCATGAACTCTTAGTAACGTTTTGGATAGATTAAAAAACTCAATTGTTTTCTCTTTACATACATTTCTAAAGTCCAGTTAGTACAGCTTTGGGCTAACTACAAGCTGGTTATGAAGTTCCTGTTCTTTCCTTCTAGCTTCTCTTGCATTTAGAAAACAATTACATTTTAAAGCATATATATTCTAATGAGCAAAAATAACATTCACATTTTATGCAGCCTACAGCTATATTTTGGAGTATCTTAAGTACCTCAAATCTGCAAAAATATCATACTAAATATACTTTTTCTGATGTTCTGTGAGCACTTTTGGGGATTCAAGTAATTTGCATACAACCACTCTATGTGCTATTTCATCCAATCAGTAATAAAGAATATTATTTATATACACTTCGGTTGAACGGAGCTGTCCAGCATCACTCTTCCAGCTCTTCTAACAATGCCACTGTTGCTTTCTCCACATTTTATATATGCCATGATAAAGGGCCCTGTGATATATTACAGATCTCTTTTACAGAATTACAGGAGGGAATGTAATTAGAAACAGGAAAGTCTCCTTTGGAATTGGATTTGGTAAAACCAAGCTGTTTTCAGATATTGTCTCAACTCCTCCAAAACATCAATGAGTGTCTCTTCTAACTCTGATAAGTCATGGTTCAAAAAGCTATTACTCTTGCTTTCACTTTGTACAATAATAGGGATGGTTATATTAGGTTTATTAAGGTTTATTAAATTTGTATACCGCCCTTCTCCCGAAGGACTCAGGGTGGTGAACAGCCAAGATTAAAATACATGCAATATAAAAATTAAAATAAATTAAAACAGAATTAAATCAAATTAGCTTCCCAAAATTTAAAACCCTTTGCCCATAAAATAACCCATTAAAATTTTAAGCCAGCCCGGCTTGCTGAAATAGGAAGGTCTTCAAAGCTCGATGGAAAGTACGGAGGTCTGGTATCAGTCGTATTCCTGGGGGTAGCTCTTTCCAGAGGGCGGGTGCCCCCACAGAGCAGGCTCTCCCCCTGGGGGTTGTCAGTCGACATTGCTTGGCCAACGGCACCCTGAGGAGACCCTCTCTGTGGGAGCGGATTGGCCGGTGGGAGGTTATTATATATTGACTCAGTAATTATTCCAGTGACAATATTGAATAAAATACAACTTAATTTGAATGTAAGAGTTCTTTATAAGGTAACCCATGATCAGTCTGGCTATTTCATGCAGCTTTATCTCTCAAAGAAATAATAGATATCATGAAATCTACAAAAACAGCTTCCAGTGTAGGTTACTGTCCCCATGCTGATATATATCACATATTGAGTTCTTTGCTCAATACTATTCTTGGTCTGTGATGATTTCTTTTAATTAAGCTTCACTTCATAGACAAGCTTGAATTTGTTTGCTTGTTGATTATTTAATTAATGCCTAGCTTGCTGCCATTTTGTGACTCTCAGCAGTTCACAACATCCACATTATGATTAAAACAGGAGTAACATACAGCATAGTATGTACTGTAACAGTAAACGTAACAAACATATAGAGTAAACAAAAAGGTAAAAGATGGGGCAATAGATGCACTTTCTGGAAAAGCTCAGTTTTTCTTAACTTTCTGAAAGGAAAGGGGAGGGGAAGCTGTTCTCATCTCAATGAAAAGACCATTCCACCACACCAGAAGTGCAAAATTTGAGAGTGAAGAGGGTCGTTCCCTCAGTGCTTTAGAAATTCAGACCGATGCAGGTTAGAGACCACAGGCCCCCAGTTGCCAAGCCATAAAGAGCTTTTTGAATGAAAACCTCACTTTTGGTTGCACCTGTCAATGAACTGTAAGCAACACCAGTAGTGGTGTTACATATTACAACCAATTGGATTAACAACAGCATTCTGGACCTGTTACAATTTCCCAATAGTCTTCAAAGACAATTTCTGCTATGATGTATTTTTTAATTCTTGGTGGTAATAAGGGATGAGTTACTGTATCCAGGTAAGTTCACAGCTGGTGCAAATCATGATTCTGAAGTAAGGTTAGTGCCTTGTTAACTATTATCCAATATTAAATTAAGCATTATTAAATGTTGACACAAAAATATTGGGAGCAACCCTGATTATCCCTTTGATTATCCATTCTGCAGAATATAAGAAGTCATCAGACATTTGATAGTATTAAATTATTGACATTTTAGACACATGTTCAGAAAAATCAAAATCAGCAGTGATGGTCTTGCTGGATACAGAAAAGTAGTTATGTTGCTTCTCTGATATTATGGGACGGGATGTGGTGGAATGTAATCTGGATTCCCAAGAGGGAGGGGCTGCATTCCAGGGTTTGTTTGTTTTTTGGGGGGGGGGCTGACAGAAGCATAGTTCCACATTTAGTAATAGTTTTATTATATTAAATGTTGCAAAGCATATTTGGAACATGTTGGGAGGGAAGTATAATTGCATAATAATAATTTTTATTCACGTGATAAAATTATACTCTATGATAATCTCAGTATGACAATTATAAATAAATCATGTTTTGGAAATCAGGAGCAAGAATGGATTTTCCAACATAGGAGACACAAATGTAAACACAAATGTTTACTCTCAATATTAGAAAGACTGTACAATTCCAATTCTATAATATTGGAAATCTCTCCCTCTCTCTCTCCTCCCCCTCCCTCTCTGTATTAAAGTCATATTCTTTTTCCTTTAAAATTGTACAACTGGTCCTAAATTAGGAGAGAAAGAACATAAAAATGGCAAGGACTACATTCAAAACATCCAAGCTCAGCCTGGATTTTAGCAGTTCAGATTTTGGATGGAAGTTCAGTTTTTTTACTTGCACATTTCTGAATTCTTCTCCATTGCTTAATTCAGTTAACAGTCAACTCTTTGCTGCTGAACCATGTGGGTAGTCCTTGTACTCTCATCTTTGAAGACTTGCTTTCCTAATCCTCTGATGAATAAAGAGTAAGGTCAAGGAATTTCCTTTAAAAATTCTGCCTCTTTACATGCTAACCATACAATAAAGACCTTCAGAATGGGAGAATCACTTAACATAGTAATACTTGTCTCCTGGCATGATTGAGCTTAAGCACCAAAGCTGGGAAATATGTTATGACTACCCTAAGAAGGATTAGTTCAGGAAATACTGACTCCTTCCCAGCTTCATTTCAAATCAGAAATGTTTTATCTCAATAAATACAAATACAAAAAGTATTTATCTCAGTTTTGATGTCACAAGCACAGTTCATCAAGAATCTCTTACAAGTTGACAATATTCAGGAATCATGTTAGCAGGACTGGCAAGCACAAATGGTGAGATCTCAGGGATAGTTTAACAGAGATAATCACATCCATTAAGTTATTGTTCATCACTACTAATTAACTGCTCTTAACAAACCATGTATTCATGGACATGGTGGAAAGACATATGTTGTAGTACATAGACCAAAAATCATTCATTGAGTAAGATAAATGTTGTCAGTCAATTCTATACATAGTTTAGCCAGCTCATCCTCTGTAATGGCAGATTGAATTTGGCAGATTTGATGAGGCATGATCAACCTCGTGTTTTCCATTTTTCACAGCAGGTTCCTCCCCCTCCCGCTCCCTCATACTAGAATACATCCTCCCCTTCTTCTCTATCTCAGAAATCAAATACAAATAATGTTTGTTTTTACATCCTCTGCCAGTTTCTTCAGTGAAAGAGTAATAAGGTCAAACTAACCTGAGCCGTATCTTCCATCTTGTATTTTCAGAGGGGAAAAACCCTAAAAGTAGAAGGAATAGCCTAAAGCAGAATAGTGTTATTTTGCCTACAGGGTTGAAACCAAAACTGCCTTAATTGTGCCAATTGTCTTCTGATTCATCAAAGTATAACAATTCACATAGCAAGACTGCCAGAATTGTTCATAACAGGACTATATCACCTGTTTACCCAACCAAATTAGTTGGATAATACAGTTGCAGAAGTTCATAAACTGTAAGCCTGTTTTGCAAGGGGGCAGGGACTATTATTCTTCAAATATTCAATATTCAACTAGGGGGGAACATTTATGTATAAGTTTGTTTGTTTCTTTTTATATGCACACACACATATAAAATGTCTTGTTTAGCTCTCTTCTTGTATTTTTCTTTCTTTCTTGGAATTTATATTTTACTATTGTGAATAAAATTTTAAAAAATTGAAAAAAATATACCACCAAGAACTTTTGCTCAAATTACTAGCTTATTGCACAAGTCTGCAAATGTCTACCCAGAGATAAATTCCCTTTATTCTGCAGAGCTCTTACTCAGCATTGAGGATTGTAGTTTTAACTAGACAATTTCTCTAAATTGACTCCAGTACACTTGTTCTACGCATGTTATATACTCCCATTTTCAACAGCAGCTCCCTTTATTGTAAACTTCACTCCATTATAAAAAGCCTAAAACAAATTAAAGTGCCACCAATAAAACAAAATAAGCACATATATATCTTTCTGCTTGGATTTCTTGACTGCAGTCTCACTGTATTTGAGAAGAGATTCCAGATTAACACATAAAGACATGGCAATTAACCACATACATTCCAGTGCTAAATAATTTTGACATAATTTGCATTCCTCAGATAACATTTAGAAATCTTCTCATGGACACACACATGAGATGTATGTGTGCGTCACAAATAATTCCTGAAATGGGTCACCTCCTTTTTTTTTTTTTTTGTTTGGATGGTACAAATATGTATTGCACTGAATATTTATAAGAATCTGCATTTAGCTCAAGAAAACATCTTGAAGCAGGGCCTGTAGCATTCTAAAGTCACACTGATGAAAATTGACAATAAATTAGCCTATTTTCTATTGTGTCATCTTTTTGTATTCTGATTTCTCCTCCTCTTCCTACCAAACACCCTTAAAGTAGGAGGCCTTTGGAAAGCAACAATGCTCTTATTTAGATCTTTACTCTCTCCAAAAATCAAATAGCATGCCTCAATTTCACTGGCGACTCAATACAGTAAATTCAAAACCAAAAGATTCAAAAGATTCTGGGATTAGGATTTTCTTTCCAAAATTTGAAATCTGAATGCATTATATGCATTTCTGAAATTTAAAAAAAAAAACATTTTGGCAACTGTTTGTCTATTTAAATGTTATCACCTTTTTTCCAACACACCTGTAACAGAGAACTATAATTCTGGATAGGTATTTTGTATGAAAACAAATAGTATATGTGTCCTGTTGGATCACAAATGGTCAGGAACAGGGGTGTCAAACTCAAGGCCCGGGGACCGGATCTAACCCATGGGGTGCTTAGATCTGGCCCATGAGGCTGCCCTGGAAACAGTGAAGGAGCAGCCTGCAGAGCCTCTGCCAGTGAAAACGGAGCCGGGAAGGCTGCGTGGAGCCCTCCTGAGCTCCGTTTCACTGACAGACGGTTGCAGGAGGCCACTGCAGCCAAAAATGGAGCTTGGGAGCCCGCTTTTGCTGACAGAATGCTTGGGTACCACAGGCATCGCCAACACGGGTGATGTCGAGCTGGCCACACCCACCCTGGCCACACCCACCCTGGCCACACCCACCTCAGCCCCCCCAAGGTCAAACACAATCCTGATGTGGTTCTCAATGAAATCAAGTTTGACACCCCTGGTCTAGAGAGATTGTGTATATTATAACTGGCAAAAGTGCTTGGAATAATGATGCATTTTGTTTGGAACTTTCACAGGTTTTTCTTTTCTCTCTTCTGCTAGGATTAACACAGCCAAAGTTTGCCTACCTTCACTTTGCTAGGCTGATCACTTTTACTTGTCTGAGTTCGAAATGGTTACATAATGCACCCCTTTTGCAACTCCCAGATCACTCCTGGTCATTACCAAGTGATTATTCAAGCCATCTTTTAGTTTAGGTATGTTAAGGGGTGATACAGTATATGTATTCTACAATTTGCAAAGGCTTAGGGCACCCAATTTGTTCTTCAAAACCGCCTAAGGCTCCCAAGAGTAACAAAAAAAGGTTGGCCATAGCCCTGTCCGAAATATTGTGATTAGTTGAATCACTCTATGATTTTCAAAAATCATCAAAAAAAAATAAATAAATTAAAACCTGGAGATCCCTTAATCTCAATAAATTTGTGCTCCCTTGCCTTAAGCCAAACATTCACCAGTAGAGTACTTTTGTCATTTTTTATCTGGACAGACAGACCTTGATAGAAATTTAGGAAAAGAGAAGTCTAAAGGTGTTCCTTTTTTTTCTTTTACCTTAACACAGTATTTCCAGTCTTCACATTTACACTCTATAAATCAATTTATTTATTTATTAGATCTTTTTTTATCCCATCTTTATCACTTTGCAAGTAACTCAAGGCAGCGAACATACCAAATACTTCTTCCTCCTCCTATTTTCCCCACAACAACTTTGTGAAGTGGGTGGGCAGAGTGAGAGTAAGTAGCCCAAAGTCGCCCGGTCAGCTTTCATGCCTAAAGTGGGAGTAGAACTCACAGTCTCCTGGTTGCTAGGCCAGCACTTTAACCACTATACCAAACATCAGTTGTGCATTTTTCTGTGAATTTTCAAGAAAAAAAAAATTCAGCAGCACCATATCCCTCTGGAATTTTATTCATGACTCCTACAAAAACATCCCTTTACCAGAAACAGGATATCTTGCCAGTTTCCCGTAGAAGCTAACCCTGTGACTTGCTCTCCTACAGACAAGCATGTGGGATTAAATTGCTTGCTTTCAATAAAAATGCAAAAGGAGAAATTAGAACAAATCTTTCCTGGGTTTCTTTCCTCCCCCCTGCCCCCTCTCCTCTTCACTTTTATGTGGCAGAGACCAACCAGCAATAATCAACTAGGGCCATTTAGTTATAGTCTCGTCTTGCTGTGACTAATAGAATGATTGGTTGTACAGCTTCTTTATGGCTGTTCATTATATCACCCTTACATAAAGTAATTTAATTTCAGTGGGATAATTAGGGCATTTCTAATCTAACTGATAGTCTGAATGAAATTAGATTCTCAGAGGGAGATTTGTGTATTGGGAGACTGGCGACCTTCGGCCCCAATTTTCACACAATGTATTAAACTGACAGCCTGACTCCTGAGCTTTGCTGTACTGTATCTCTGCAACTTGCACTGCTCTTTGGACTGCTGGGAAAAATTACAAACAGGGGACTCTTTTTTCAAAGAATGGATACTGGAAAAGTGCCTATTACAGCAACAATATAGGGTCCAATTTCAAATCCTACTTCTGTTCCATGTCTGTTCTGTCAATAGAAAAGACAAAAAGATCATTGGATATGGGTGAAGGTCTGTTTTCCAAGCTTGTGTGTTGGTTTCCAAATGTTTCATTACCAGGCTAGGTAACATCTTCAGTGGAGTTTAGAGGATGTCACTGTTCTGTTTATAAGGGCTTCAGGTGTGGGAGTGTCAAGTGAGGGTCTTGTGATGGGTCTTGTGATAGGTCAAGTGCAAGTCATCAGTGAATCTTGTGATGGGCCTTGTGATAAGGAGATTATACCAGGTCAGGGTCATTGGGAGGTGAACTGCTGGTGGGGAGGGGTTGCTTGAGGGTCGGTGAGGTCTCTGGTTGGCTGTGCAGTTGATCTGGATTCTGAGGGGCTTGTAGGCTGGTTGTGTCTGTTAATAGAATTGCTTGTGGAGTGCCAGGTTTTGATGAACTCACAAGCATGGTGGGTGGTAGTGTGGCCGATGATTTTTGTGTTGCTCCAGTTGAACTGGTGCTGCTTGATGTCAGTATTTGCCACTCTTGCATCACTGGATGTGTTCAGGGATACTATTGGTCTGATCACATGAGGAGAGATCAGGTTGTAAGTCTTGTCTACGCTCAGCCGAACAAGTGAAAGCAAGCTCTGAATATGGCAGCCAATATAGAAGATATTTTGAATTAATTGTATATATAGAAGATGCCGGTAAATATGCATTTGAGCTTGGATATAATTTCTTGTTTATATGATAGAAGTGATTTATCATCCTTCTAGGCAGGGTTTTTTTTTTCTCCAACTTCCTAGTCTAGTCTACAATCTTGTTATTCCCTGAAAGAATTTCATCCAAGTACTAATTAAATGCAATCTTTCTTATCTTAACTAGCTCTGATAAGTCAATCAGGTACTACTACCTGATTGCTATGCCTTGGGTTTAAGTCAAGTTTGACTCTTGGTAATTTTATGGACATAGACATGTAGTTTCCTTGGCAGCAATAAGAAGCAGTTTGTTGTGGCTCTGTCTCCGAGCCTATTTTATCAGAGGAAGAAGGCTCCGAACATGAAGGAGAGGAGACGGCCAGGCCTCCCTCTCCAGGACCCTCCTCTCTGGTAATGCCTCAGGGGTCTCCCGAAGGAGAAGAGATTGGCCAGGAGTCAGGTGTTTCCAAGCTGTCGGATAGTGACGAAGAAACATTGCGGTTGGACCCACGCCAGCGTCGGAGAGACAAGCGTGCGCAGCAGAAAAGGAGGCGTGCCAGAGATTAAGCTGAGTCACTAGACCACACCCCACAGGCTATAAAAGGTAGTATGGTGGCCATTCGGACTCTGTGACGGACAAAGCTAATCTCTGGCGAGGCACTTTGCACCTTCGGACACAACGCTTATTTGCTGCGGATTTAATTACAAACTGGACTATTCAAACTGTGTGTATTTTTGTCTGTGTTATCGGAGTAAAAGTTCTTGGCAGGCAGCCACGGAGTTGCTGCCAAGTTCCTTATCACTGACGTTGAGTGTTTGAAGAATTTATTTAACCCTCGGCTGGCTGGTTGGGTATGTGCGTGGTACAGGGACAGAACACAGTTTGCAATGGCCTTGGGAATTGGGCTGGGCGATGGTGGTAAGCGAAAACTCCTTTTCAAATCTTAGCATTCAGTGCAGAAAAGTCTGAAACTGAGAGAATTGGGCAGAAGGAACAGAAGGCACAATATCCTTTCACACTGCTGAAATTTCCAAAGACTGTGAGAAAAGAAGTCTAAAAAGAGAAGCAGAATAGCCATAAGAAAGATGTTAAATTTGCAGGTTTGTTCAAGGATAAATGGATCATTTAATGCAGCCACTTGCCTTACAGCTAGCAACTTAAGCATCACTAACTTTTTCCACTAAGTTTCCTCAGAAATCTGATCCTTTCCTCATGTACTAAGGGTGGGAAACATATGGCAGCTGTTTGCTTGTATCTCCAACTCCATTCAGTGGAAATTCAGGCCACTTCTGCAGACATAATGTTTCTTCTACTGTATTTGTGGCGTCTTTCTTTTGATATACAGCATTCACGCTAACCAATTTGATTCATTTGAACAACTGTCAAATGAAATCAAAAGAATCAAAAGAAATCAAGCGAGAAGTAAAGCAAGAGCAAACTACCTCTGGGGAAACATGTGGATTTAAATAGTCTGCATTGATTCTGCTCTGACTCTATATTTGCAAATAAAAGCAAACTTTTATTAAATATATACATTATGTCTGGTAGACTGGATAAGGTCTAAATAGTCGGGACTCATATTTATTGGGTATGTGGGATTCTGTAACCTTCATAGGCAACTCATCCTATGATTTATTCACTCATTGCAAACACATTTGTCTGTGTTTCTGATAAAAAAAAAATCACTCATAACCTCAAGCTCTTAACCAGATGGAGGAATACCCTCAGTAAGAGAGCGTGTAAGCTCTGTTCCTCCTAAATATACATTTTCCTTGCCCTCAAAATAATGCCCTCCTTTCTTAAGAGCCTCATTTTTCCTTAAAACAAGGTTTCAGGAGAAAGGCAGAATCGGGGGAGAAAGACCCCAAATTGATCTACACAAAATGTTTTTATATTTAGTATACAATGAATAAGGGACACGGTGGCTCAGTGGCTAAGACGCTCAGCTTGTCAATCAAAAGGTCGGCAGTTCAGTGGTTCGAATCCCTAGTGCCATGTAATGGGGTGAGCTCCCATTACTTGTTTCAGCTTCTGCCAACCTGGCAGTACAAAAGCATGTAAAAAATGCAAGTAGAAAAATAGGGACCACTTTGGTGGGAAAGTAACAGCATTCCATGCACCTTTGGTGTTTAGTCATGACCACAGAGATGTCTTCAGACAGCGCTGGCTCTTCGGCTTTGAAACAGAGATGAGCACCACCTCCTAGAGTCAGGAATGACTATGTCACATATGTGCGAGGGGAACCTTTACCTTTACCTATACAATGAAATGGGAAACAGTAGGATCCAGTACTACATATTTGACTAAAAGGGGAAAATGTCTTAAAATATGGGAACCAGTAAAAAAAAGTGAAACTTCCTGGGGTACAAATTTCTTCATAATTTTTGGTGGCTATTTAAAACCACAAGAATTGGAATTGAAAATGTTTCATAATACGTTAACCTCAACAGAAAGACTTGAGAATGACTCTAGACATGCTCATGTCTAGTGATGCTCCAGCAAATTCTAGAGATTAAAAATGCACCTTTCCTTTCCAATTTTTAGAGATATTTTAGTGTCAACAGGTATGTAGTAAAGGTCACTCTGCTGACACAAAGTACTTGATCTTTTAAAAAGTTTTAAAGCAAGTTCTTCCCCAAAGGGGAAGGATGAGGATTTACTCTTTAACAAACTGCTAACCTTTAAGAAACAGAAAGTGAAGATTGGGTTAAATGGGAAGTTTTTTCAATAGAGGGCAATGAGTTGGGACTGATACTTTTTAAAGTTCTTCCTAAATGATAATGACTTAAGTGTGAGCAGTCAGCTGGCCATGTTTGTGGACAATATCAAAGTCTTCAAGATAGTAAAATCCAAAAGTAATTGTGAAAATTTCCAGAAGGATTTTTAAAATTGGATATGAACAACAATTACACCTCTGTAAGCCACCTTGAGTCCCCATGTGTGAAAGGTGACAATATAAATTTCCTAAAATAAATAAATAAAATAAATAAATTTCACACTCAGGTAATTCTCACACAGAAGCAAATGGTTTTTCCATGAAAGTCAAATCCCATCTGAAAGAATATTGAAAAACTAGGAAAGTTATCAGTAAATAGAAAACTTGGTTACCAAGTTCTACCAAGATTTAATGACCCATTGGTAATGGACCATGACTTTGGATTCACAACATAGCATTACCTTTTGCCAGCACCTGCTTGAGTAAACCAGGCTTGGCATTTAAACACTATACAACTTTTTTAAATGAGAAGTAATTCTACCCTGTTTCTCCCAAAATAAGACATCCCCTGATAATAAGCCCAATCAGACTTTTGAGTGCATGGCAATAAGGCCAGGTGCTTATTTCAGGGTTCCAAAAAATATAAGACAGGGTCTTTCAGGGAAACACGGTAAAAGTAAAAGGAATGCAGTGGCTCAGTGGCTAAGACCCTGAGCTTGTTGATCAAATGGTTGGCAGTTCAGTGGTTTGAATCCCAAGTGCCGTGTAATGGAATGAGCTCCCATTACTTGTCCCAGCTTCGGCCAACCTAGCAGTTCGAAAGCATGTAAAAAATGCAAGTAGAAAAATAGGGACCATCTTTGATGGGAAGGTAACAGCATTCCATGCGCCTTTGGCATTTAATCATGCCGGCCACATGACCATGGAGACGTCTTCAGACAGCGCTGGCTCTTTGGCTTTGAAATGGAGATGAGCACCACCCCGTAGAGTTCGGAACAACTAACACATATGTGCAAAGGGAACCTTTACCTTTTTTAATACTAAAAGTAATGACATGCAGAATCTCCTGATTTTTTTCTAATGGTTTTCAGTCACTCTGATAAAAGAGAAATTATTATTGAAGTTTATGTCAAGAAGAAAATGTTTTTTGCTGAAATTTTAGTGGGATGAGTAGATATTATTGCAAGGTGGCCAAGGAATGTGTGTGAATGTTCGGTTTGTACAATCACCATCTGTTCTGTTCCATCCTAGTGTGACTACCCATCCTTCAAGTAAATCCCATGGTAAGATATGATGGAGCTTCTGTCACTTTTTTAAAAACTGGGAAGTGAAGGGCAGCCAGGGAGTCTTCAGGATAAAGGAGAGCTGAGTAACAGGAAACAAGGTGAGCAGTAGCATCCCTTCTCAACTTCAACAATAAACCCAGAAACATCCTCAAGAGAAATTCTCAAATCTTCCTAGGAATCAGGTAGAAAAATAAACTCCTCTTTCCCAAGAAAAGAAAGCATGCAAAATAGCAAGGCAGATTATGACATCAGATTAATAAAAAGGAGACTACTAAACCCAGATGGAGTACTCACATAAGCATCCTGATAGATGGATTCTATCGATTTTGGCATAAATAATGATCATAACTTCCATTGCAGGTATTCCTTAGAAATATTGGGAAAAAAACCATTATTACCCATTGGCAATTACCAATTACTTTTGGGGTAAATGGACACTTACCTGGATTTTGCCTTTTGCATTTCATCATCATTTAATTCTGCTGGATGCATTTTCCCCCTTCACGCTCATCTGAAGCTGCTTAGTGAGAATGATTCACAATCTGATTCAGTGGATTCAGACCACAAAACTGATATTGTAATAAGTAATAGCAGCAAAGTATTCCAAAGTTATGTTACTATTTTTGATAACAATCACAATTTTCCTGATATAAAAATTCAACATTTCTAAAATTTCAGTTTTGTTTGTAGTAGATATAAGAAACTATGTTCTAATCTCTGGACAACACTGTCTATAGGAGGCTGGTGTGAATAATGGAGATGAATTGAATGATTTGGTCAAAATCACTCCATGAGTATAAGGAAACTCAAATTCAGATCTCTTATGTCATGAAAACTATCTGCTTTTCATTTTGAAAAAAAAAATAGGCAGTAATATGTAACGACAAGCTGCTGCTTGAAGTGCATTATCTCCAAGGCTGAAGCTCTAGGAAAGAAGCTGGAAAATAAAAATAGGGCAACCAAGTGTCCTTCTCACCCTTTTTTTCCAGTACACTGAAGAGGACTGGGAAGGAAAAGAAGAATTAGGAGGTCCCAAAGGTGCTTTTTCAAGAGGCAACCATGACCTGGATGACTGAGAATCTCCATAGACAAGAATTAGGAGGGGTAGAAGAGATTGGTTAGAGTCTAAGAAATGATCCTTAGAGGAGAGATTTGGTTTTTGAGACCATGGTCACAGATTGCTGGCAAAAGGCACTTGGAAAGTGGAAAAAAATGTATTTTGCCAAAATATGTCACACTGAATAAAGGCATTAAACCATAGCTGGATTACATATGTTCAGTAATGTCATGATGCAAACTCTAATTTCATGAACTTGTAATGTATATCTAACACAAATTATCTCAGTTGTATTGATATCATGACAACACACATTTTATCACTACTGTCTCCCCAACCCCGAGACACAGCAGTACAGGAATGCTGTGGACATAACATCAGTCAATTTCAACAGAACATTTTATGAAGTGTCCCATAAACTTATAACTAGTAAGGTCATAAAACAAAGACTTGATGGTATATCTGGTAAATAGATACATAGAAGGCTTGAAAATGATTGCTCCTCGTGGCTGTTATGTGCTTGTAACAGCCATGTTTGTAATCTGGGAATGTTTGTAATCATACCCAGTTTTACACCTCACCCAGGGCTGTACAAATGAAGCTATCAAGGTACTGACCCAGTGTCTGAAGACTGTTCAGATCTGGATGGGAATTTTGGCTCATTGTTGATGAGATTGAGAGGTGTGGCTTCTGTCTTCTCTAAGTTGGGGATGTTTCTTCCACTGGTTTTGAATGGGGTTACATTTCCCCATTCAAGATTTTTTGAACCTGACGAACAAGTTGCAGCTGTGGCAGAAAGGTACATCTTGTGCATCAGTTGCACTGTTTCCTTGTCTGGAGATCCTGCTGATGGTCTGTCACACCCTGATCACCTCATGACCAATGGGCACTTCTCATTGTGCCCATATGTCATCCCTGGTACACAAGCTGCATTGGCTACCATCACTGGTACATTGACTTCCAGGTGCAATTCATGTGACATTGAAGGCTATTTATGACATAGGGCCTGGTTATCTGAAGGACTGCCTTTCTCCTGTTGTTTCTGCCTACTTGGTATATTTGGGCAGAGTTGGTGTGCACCAGGTCTCTTCTCCTAATGTTGCTATGTTCTGGGATCTAGGATCTATGCCTTCTTTGTCATGGCTCTCATCCTCTGGGAGCATGATTCTGCCAGAGATAAGGATGGAGGACACTTTTCTGGAGTTCCAAAAGGCCCTTAAAACTTTGGGTGTGGTTACAGCTTTGAGGTTATTGTGTTGAGGGTGGGTAGGAAATGTCACACTGTGGCTTAATAGTTGTTTTTAGTCTGGGCTATTTTCTTTGTCTACATTTTTGTTTTAACTTAGAATTAGATTTTGTAAATCATCCAGAACCTGCTGGAGTGTGTGACATAATAAATTGAAATCAGTCAATCAAACTGGAATGAGTCACAATAGACTGGAACTTTTCCACATTTTGTCAATAACTTGATGAAAAAGGGAAAGTATGATACTTTCTAGTAGTTTTATAGTAACTATACCATAAGAAGTTCAACCTGCTGACAACCATCTCAGTGTGCAGGTTATGGAACAATAGTCTTAAATAACAGGGAGGCAGGTTCAATTTGATTGTTCAAGCAAGCAAAGTCCATTTATTTGAGATACTTTGTTTTGGATTCCTGTACTGAGCAAGGAAAGCTTTAAATGGCCATTTTCAATTCTAGGGTTCTACAGGAAAAGATAGAATGCTGTGCCATCCTCCAGAAGTTTAGTGAAGAGAATGACACAAAGAAAGACAGGGGTTTCTTTTTCTTGCCCCTGCCAGGTTTACAATTTTCTCTTTATAATTTCCTTCTGACTGGTTATATAAAAAAAGAAAAATTGCATAAACCAGCATGCATTCCCTTGGGCGGGGAATGCTGGGGAAAACTAAAATGCTGTCAATCTTCTGGATTCAATTCTTTTGACATTTCTCTCCCAGCTCCCCAGCCTGGTTTTCTCTGAAACTCTTATTGTTGGACAGGCAAGGACCATATTGCAGTTAAGGTAAATTTGGAGAGGCCATTTGTCTCCGTCTAAGGTTGGACCGCTTTCTTTGTCCTTGGAGAAAATTTAAACAGCTTATCACTTCTAGGCTTCCTAATACACAATGCTACTCATACTATGAAAGGCGTTTGCATGGGGTTTGCTCAAACCAACAATAGCAATTATGTTTGTTTCTGCTTAAAGAATGTGCTCCATGTAAGGATGCAGTCCTTTGATATGCAAGGCAGGCATCACTCTGAAAGGCAAATTAAGGTGTGTATGTGCTTATACAAATAGCTAATTTGCAATCCAAAAGACAAATGATGTAGGAAAAGCTCTTTCTATCCAACTCCTTCTCTGTTGTGCTTTCTGTCAGGGAGAGTTGAAGCCAACCAGTCCTCATTGGTAAGTTTTTCAGTCTAGATAAACAGGCCTAAGATATCTGACAGCTGTTTCATGCTTTTCATCATCATCTGAAACAATCAGTACACATTAGAGGGTACTTTTCCCTTTACAAAGCTGATAATTAGATAACAAGCTGAGATTAAAGTAATTACAGTTAGACAGCTGGCAAGGCAGCACAGTCATGTTGAAATACTGTTGATGCTTCAGCATCTGGTTCTAACAACAGCACCGGCTAAAAGATTTTACATTAATTACATCACATAATTTAATATAAACATATTTAATTACAATTGATGGGTGATAAACTGTTCAAGAATGACTTCACCCCTTGCAGATGTCAAAATGGTGGGAGCACCATAGAGTTCTTTCCACTTGAGGTGCAAAGCTGGGGTCTGAAAGGGAGATTAGGAGATTTTTAAGATTTTAAGCCATATCAAGGCAGCCAGGTAAGAAGCAGACCAGCTTGCTGAAGTCTTATTCCATGATACATTTGAAGCCATAGGCTACCTCAATTAAAGAGTCATGTGATCAGAGTGAAGAAGATACTCTTGATAAATGGTTGGGATCATTATTTTTCTACTGTCACTTTCTAACCCTTCCTAGCTAAGATGTGTCATGATTCAAAAAAACAGATCTGGACTCAAATTTAGCAATTTGGATAAGAGCCAGATTTACTTTGGACTGACTTGGAAGCCACCCAATTTGACTCTGGGACTGAGTCCAAATCTGCATTTGGAAACCTGAAATTCCAGGCTCCCACTGATTATCATTGGAATTCAACAAATGTCTTGATTGTAATAAACTATCTAATAACAAATGTCTTTTTTCTCCCTATTTGATAGCAGTGGGTTAAATATGCAGTCTAGTAGATAGTTAAGAAAGGATGTTGCCTACCAAAATTCAAGCAGGAGAGAGAGAGAGAGAGAGAGAGAGAGAGAGAGAGAGAGAGAGAGAGAGGGAGGGAGGGAGGGAGGGAGGGAGGGAGAGAGATGCCTGTTTTTTTAAAAAAATGGAACTACTGATAATGTCTTCTTGACAGAATTGAAATAATATTTAGATTTATTTAACTGATTTGAGGGATTAAGTTCTGTCAAGTTTTAGAATGGGTTTTTATTTTATACAATAGAAGCATGGTTCATTAAGAATTCTAACAACAAATACACTTTCTTCTGCTAGTATAAACATAGGGTTAGTCCTAGCTAAGAAATCCATAAATTTTCATTAAAAGTCCATTGTATTTTGTGGAATGAAATTTTCAAAATTGAAAAGATAGGGAGATAAAATTTGATTCCTCTTCCCTAGTCCATGTTGGTTGGTATCTTTGTCTTTCCTGAGATTTGTATGAGAAGACATGCATCATATAAATGATTCTAAGCTAAAAAATCTGTTGAAGGATATGTGAAAGAGTTTGGGAGAAATGAAGAACCATTTTTGTTGAACTATCTAGCATATTCTTTTCTTAACAGGTAGCACCACTGGACTCCCTTGTCTAGACTGGGAAATTAAGTGGCTCTGGTCTGATTATAATGTGAATGGAAGACCTCTGTGGAAGAAGGTTGATGTCACAGAAACATTCTGGAAGAAGGCAATTCCAAATTACCACCACCCTAATTTTGAGAAATCTATATAGTTTGTTTGTTTGTTTGTTTGTTTGTTTGTTTATTTATTTATTTATTTATTTATTTATTTATTTATTTATTTATTATATTTCTATATCGCCTTTCTCCCGTAGGACTCAAGGCGGTGTACAGTCAAGAAAAATATAGACACACAAACATCATAAAATTGCTAATTAAAATTATTACTTAGTTTGGTCAATTAAATAAAACCCAGAATTAGATAACATTTAAAAAATCATTCACATGTTCATATGTTTAGCCCCGCCTGTTGGAACATCAGGGTCTTGAGGGCACGGCGGAAAGCACGGAGATCAGGGATATTCCGTATCTCTGGGGGGAGGTCATTCCAAAGGGTTGGAGCCCCCACAGAGAAGGCCCTCCCCCTGGGAGTCACCAGTCAACATAATTTGTCTGACGGTATCCTGAGTAGTCCCTCCCTGTGAGAACGAACTGGTCGGTGGGAGGCTATTGGTGGCAAAAGACGGTCTCGTAGGTACCCAGGTCCTAAGCCATGGAGCACTTTAAAGGTGATAACTAACACCTTGAATCGCACCCAGAAGACCACCGAGAGCCAGTGCAGCTCGCGTAGGAGAGGTGTTACATGGGCGTAATGAGCTGCGCCCATAATCACCCGTGCGGCTACGTTCTGGACCAGTTGGAGCCTCCGGGTGCTTTTCAAGGGGAGCCCCATGTAGAGAGCATTACAGTAGTCCATACGGGAGGTAACTAGGGCATGAGTGACCGTGTGCAAGGCGTCCCGATCCAGAAAGGGACGCAACTGGCGGATCAGGCGAACCTGATAAAAGGCACCCCTGGCCACGGCCGTCAAATGATCTTCTAAAGATAACCATGAATCCAGGAGGACACCCAAGTTGCGGGCCCTCTCTGTGGGGAGCAAGATCTCATCCCCTATTGTCAGTGATGGTACTAGCTGACTATACCGGGACGCCGGAAGCCACAGCCACTCGGTCTTGGAGGGGTTGAGTCTGAGCTTGTTTCTCCCCATCCAGATCTGCACGGCCTCCAGGGAAATATAGTTGTAGCCATGTAGTTAATAGGACTTGAGCTTTCTCTTCACTATTAGCATACTCTTCCCTATTAATTTCTTCCAGCAGATGCTGTATAAAGGATATAAAGATAGAACCTAGCAACTTTACATTTGAGATGTTCTACTTATTTATTTATTTATTTATTTATTTATTAAATTTCTATACCGCCCTTCTCCAAATAGGACTCAGGGCGGTGCACAGCCAAGATAAAAAACAAAGCATACAAAATTTAAGAACAATATTAAAATAATTAAATGTTTTGGCCGAAATTAAGATAACCCAATTTAAAATCAATTTAAAATTTAACTCAGGCCAGCCCAGCTTGTTGAAATAAATAGGTTTTCAGGGCCCGACGAAAAATCCGGAGGTCTGTTATTATACGTAACTCTGGGGGAAGGTTGTTCCAGAGGGTGGGCGCCGCCACAGAGAAGGCTCTCCCCCTGGGGGTCGCCAGCCGACATTGTCTGGCGGACGGCACCCTGAGGAGGCCCACTCTGTGCGAGCGTACTGGCCGGTGGGAGGCTATTGGTGGCAGAAGGCGGTCTCGTAAGTACCCTGGCCCTAAGCCATGGAGCGCTTTAAAGGTGGTCACCAACACCTTGAAGCGCACCCGGAAGACCACTGGGAGCCAGTGCAGCTCGCGCAGGAGAGGTGTCACATGGGAGCGCCTCGTCGCCCCCATAATCCCCCGCGCGGCCGCGTTCTGGACCAGCTGGAGCCTCCGGGTGCACCCCAGGGGGAGCCCCATGTAGAGAGCGTTGCAGTAGTCCAGGCGGGAAATGACTAGTGCCTGAGTGACTGTGCGTAGAGAGTCCCGATCTAGAAAGGGGCGCAGCTGGCGTATCAGGCGAACCTGATAAAAAGCCCCCCTGGCCACGGCCGTCAAATGATCTTCTAAAGACAGCCGTGCGTCCAGGAGGACGCCCAAGTTGCGAGCCCTCTCCGTGGGGGCGAGTGATTCGCCCCCAATAGCCAGCGATGGCGTCAGCTGGCTATATCGGGACGCTGGAAGCCACAGCCACTCGGTCTTGGAGGGGTTGAGTCGGAGCCTGTTTCTCCCCATCCAGGCCCGCACGGCCTCCAGGCACTGGGACATCACTTCAAGGGCATCGTTGGGGTGGCCTGGGGTGGAGATGTACAGCTGGGTGTCATCAGCGTACTGATGGAACTCCACCCCAAAGCCACGGATGATCTCACCCAGCGGCTTTACATAAATGTTGAACAGAAGGGGCGAGAGGACCGACCCTTGTGGCACCCCACAAGCAAGGTGCCTCGGGGTCGACCGCTGCCCCCCCGTCAACACAGATTGCGACCGGTCAGAGAGGTAGGAGGAGAACCACCGCAGAACGGTGCCCCCCACCCCCAACCCCGCCAACCGGTGCAACATGATACCATGGTCGATGGTATCAAAAGCCGCTGAGAGGTCTAACAGGACCAGGATAGAGGAGCAACCCCTATCCCGAGCCCTCCAGAGATCATCCACCAACGCGACCAATGCCGTTTCCGTGCTGTGCCCAGGCCGGAAGCCGGACTGGAGCGGGTCTAGATAGACAGCTTCATCCAGGTACCGGGGAAGCTGTTGCGCCACCACACTCTCAACAACCTTCGCAACAAAGCGAAGGTTGGAGACTGGACGATAGTTAGCCAAAACAGCCGGATCCAGAGAGGGCTTCTTGAGGAGGGGCCTCACAACCGCTTCTTTCAAAGCGGCCGGCAGGACCCCCTCACTCAAAGAAGCGTTAACGATCTTCTGGAGCCAGCCTCGTGTCACCTCCCGGGAAGCCAGAACCAACCAGGAGGGACACGGGTCCAATAAACATGTGGTCGCGTTCAGCCGTCCCAGGACCCTGTCCATGTCCTCGGGAGCCACAGGATCGAACTCCCCCCAGATAACACTCTCAAGACCTGCCTCAGTCATCCCATCCGGACATACCCAGTCAGAGGCCAGTCCTTCCCGAATCTGAGCGATTTTGTCATACAGATACTGCACAAAATCCTCGGCTCGGCCCTGCAAGGGGTCATCCCGCGCTTCCAGATGGAGGAGGGAGCGGGTCACCCTGAACAGGGCGGCCGGGCGATTATCTGATGACGCGATAAGAGCGGCAAAATAACTAGATTTCGCCGCTTTTATCGCCACTAGGTAGGTCTTAATATGAGACCTCACCAGTGTTCGGTCGGATTCGGAGCGACTGGTCCTCCAACTACTCTCCAGGCGTCTTTTCCGGCGCTTCATCTCCCTGAGCTCCTCGGAAAACCAAGGAGCTAGGTGAGTTCGGTGCCGGGTCAGAGGCCGCAAAGGCACGACACGGTCCAAGGCCCCGGCAGCCGCACTATCCCAGGCGGCCACCAGGTCCTCAGTCGAGTCATGAGCCAGAGTCTCAGGAAATGGCCCAAGCTCCATCTGGAACCTATCAGGGTCCATCAGGCGCCTGGGGCGGAACCACCTGGTCGGTCCCGCCTCCCTGCGGCGGGGTGCAGCGGTTAGAAAGTCCAGTCGAAGGAGCGAGTGGTCAGACCATGACAAGGGTTCGATGACTATATCCCCTGTATCAAGGCCACTCAACCACTGACCAGAGACAAAAACTAAGTCCAGAGTGTGTCCACCCGTGTGAGTGGGGTCATGAATTAACTGAGTAAGGTCCATGGCCGTCATGGAAGCCATGAACTCTCGAGCCACCTCAGACGTTTCGCCGATAGACGGCAGGTTGAAATCCCCCATGACTAGAAGTCTGGGGGTACCAACCGCCACCTCAGCTATGACGTTGAGCAGCTCGAGCAGGGCCGTTGCCACGCGGCAGGGAGCCAGGTACGTGATCAACAAGCCCATCTGTACTCCACGACCCCACCTCACAAAAAGGGACTCACATCCGGCTATCTGTGGAACAGTGGTCTCCCTCGGATCAAGACTTTCCTTTATAATAACCGCCACCCCCCCCGCCCCTGCCCTGAGCTCTCGGCTGATGGAATGCTCGGAAACCTGGTGGGCACATATCCACGAGGGGAACCCCCCCCTCATGGCCCAACCAGGTCTCCGTAATACCTGCCAGGTCCGCTCCCCCCTCCTGAATAAGATCGCAAATGAGGGGGGCTTTATTTACCACGGATCTGGCATTGCACGACAGCAGCCGAAGGCTCGGGCCCTGAGAGTCTGAACAGCCTGGGATACGAGAAGGGCTATGGGGACCGGGGCGTGCCACCGCTCGAAGATAGCGAGTGCGCGCCCCCACTACATGATGCGGCCCCCTGCTCCCACCATATCTGCCCCTCCCACTCAACACATTGATAGAAAAGCCCTCGACAGAATGGACTCTGATGTCCCTCTTACCCCCGGAATCTGCACCCTCCGTGGCCCCACTAACAGCTGGGCCGGACCCCTCCCCCCGTGGGTTAACCCCCAAACCCACACAACCCTCCCGCCCCTTAAAATCCCTTAAAAATCTATCAAAAAGTTTCCCTAAAAAACCCCTTAATCCCCTTTTTGCAGCATGCCACCTCTCGGGGTGCCAAAGCCCGTCATAAAGGTAGGCCCTTGATAAAGTGGAGGGCCACACCTGCGAGAGGGGGGAGTCTCGCAGAATAAGAAGTTCTGTTGGCGAATACATCTAATCAATCAATTAATTAATCAATCAATCGGGGGAAAATCAATGGCCTGGGGGTACTTCTTATTGGAATGATCTAGATAGTTTTACTCCATCTAGATCAGGGTATGAAACTTGCATCATCACAGTGGCACCACATGACGTATCGTGACTTCCCCCCCTTTGTTAAACCGGGCATGGCCAGAGCGTGATACATCCGGCCTGTGGGCTGCGAGTTTGACAGCCCTGTACTAGATGATGCTATCTCTTCAACAGACAAACACAAAACTGTCAAAATAAGTATTACAGGCTAGTTTTCTATACAATTTGATTTCATATTCATATGTATTAAAACACAATGTTAGATAGCCACCATCTCCTTCTGACCAAACAACAGAGTTTTTGCTGTTGTGCTTTTGCACTTAAAATAACAAAAGGTATGGACTCCGGATGAGATGTTTCCTAAGAAAAAGCAGATGAGAAATAGCACGTGCTAGCCCTGCCTAAAGCAATTTGTGTCCATAAAATGTACATCTACTAACCTCCATCTTTGTGAGCATATTGATTGTGTTTTTAAAAAGGAAGACATTACTTTGAAGTGTAGCAAGCTTTTTTGACAGATTTGTGGTCCAAAAAGGGAAGTATTATTCAGCAAAGAGCAGCACAGTTAGACATTTGTATATGTTGCCTGTCTTCTCTTCCCAATTTGATACTTTGATGGTCATTTCTACCTCCCTTCTCCCTTCCTTCCTTCCCCCTCACAGAAAATCTCTGGATGTTATGGTTTCCTAAGTGTTGAAACAAATGCCTCCATGTTGTTCTGTAAGAAGAATATTTATGGGATTAAAAAAATAAAATGCAGTTGCAAGAGATCACCCTATGAAAATGAGATATTTCAAACTCCTTCCTATATCTGGCCCCCATTTGGGGGGCAGGTGTGTTTGCATTTAGAGATTCATTTGCTCTGATATGTCATTATGTTGACCTCTGGTATTATTGTCTAAATGACTTTAGGACAGGGCTGTCAAACTTGCGGCCCATGGGCCTGATGTGTCACGCACTGGCCACGCCCACACCTGGTTTAGAGAAGGTGAAAAAAATTCCCGATATGTCACGTGATGCCGCTGGGACACTGTGAGTTTTACACCTCTGCCTTAGGAACTCATGCTACCAGGGCATAAGTGGTGTTTGGAGCAAAGTTGAGTTGCTCACAATAAGACTCTAGATCAGTAGTATCTGCAAAGTGTGATAAAAAACAGTCAACAGTTACCACCCACAATGGTGCAACTGAAACAATACACATAACAATCAGATGGAAACTGACTCACATTATTATGCTTGCCATCTTGACTTTATAAAAAAAAAAAAAAAAAACCCATGTCCTGAAGTCCTGCTAGTCCTGTTGGATGATTTGAAAAATATTCCACAGCAATATTTGCCAAGCCATTATTTTTTCAACATTTCTTCTGCAGAGGGAGGTACTGAACATAAGAAGTGAGAATTCTATGGCCAGAAGATAAACAGATCAGACTAAAAAAAAATCAATGCTGTATTGCTGTAATAACAGAACTTTGCAAAGTTTGGTTTTATTGTACTTCTCCACCTTCTTGTATTTCAGTGAATTAGAGTGATGCCTGTCTGAGCCACTTCTAGATGTAACCTGTCTGTAGTGGGCTTAAAATAAATTTTACTTCTTGTTGCCTTGGCAACAGAGCTTGTATATTCCTGTCATGGTGATCTTTCTTATTGTCTACATAGCGTTCAAGAAAAGGGTCGAAGGGATTTGACTATCCCTCAAATCTGCCTCCTAAAGTAAATTTTCAGATTGTGATTTATAAGCTCCACAAATTACACTGCTAAGGTTTTCTCAGCACAGAAATATTATCCTTTTGTGTTATATTGTTACTGTATTATTAATTTCTCCATTATTACTTCATTTCTCAATGAGAGAAGTGTGTATAATTAAAGCCTTAGACTGGAATGAGGAGAATCGGATTTAAATTTTCACTTGATCACAGATCTTACAGAGCTTCCAAACTTATGTCCTCACCCCAGTGTTTAGGGTCATAATGGCTGTGTGAAAGACCAATACAGTAGTGCTTTCTGTATTTCAGGAGGGAGGCTGTTTCACAGAGCAGGGGTCATAACAGAGAAGGCACATTTCTGGAAACCCATTAGGTATTGTTTATTGACGTAGGGTGAACAGCAGTAGTGGGTTCCATTTACCTTTGCTGCCGGTTCAGAACCGGGAGCGCACATGCAACACTTCTGCACATGTGCAGAACCTTCTTGTTCTGTCCCCATCCCCCCCCCACACACAAACAGCCAGCCGGGGGTTAAAGAATTACTTGGCACACACCAGGTTCATTATCAGGAACTTGGCAGCAATACGATAACCGTCTGCCAAGTGCTTTACTTCAAGAAGAGGGAGTTTCCCTCCACCAAATAAACACCGACAAATACACACAGTTTTCAAAAACAGTCCAGCTCAAACAGAAACCTTCAGCAGATTCAGGTGTTGTACAAAGTGACTAGCCAGAAGTTAGCTTTGTCCGTCACAGAGTCTAAATGGCCACCACACTCTCTTATATAGCCTGTGGGGTGTGGTCCAGTGACTCAGCTTAATCCCTGGCACGCCTCCTCATCTGCTGCAAATGTTTATCTCGCCTTCGTTGGCGTGGATCCAGGAACGACGTATCACCATCGCTGTCATCGGAGACACCTGGCTCCTGGCCAATCTCCTCTCCCTCGGCAGACACCTGAGGCATAGCCAGAGAGGAGAGGCCTGGAGAGGGAGGCCTAGCCGGCTCCTCTCCTTCATGTTCGGAGCCTTCTTCCTCCGATAAGATGGGCTCAGGGGTCGGAGCCACAACACTTCTGGGCATGCGCAGAGCATCCGTGATGAGGTCTGGGCAGGTGGGCGGAGCCTCCCGCCACCACGATTACCAGTTTGCCCGAACCGGGGCGAACCGGTAGAAATCCACCACTGGTGAACAGAAACCATGGAGAGAGACAAGTAACCTGGTCCCATATCATTTAGGGTTTTGAAGGGTGACAACCAGCAGCTTGAATTGTCACCAGAAGCTATCAGGAGCCATTGCAGCAGTATTACATTGGCCTACCACAGTGTGCCCAAAACTGTCTGTGCTGTTGCATTCTGGACCAGCTAAAGCTTTGAACACTCTTCAAGGACAGTCTCAGGTAGAATGCATCGCAGTAGTCCAGTTGGGAGGTGACAAAGAGATGAATGATTTTGAGCAATGTCTCCCAATCCAGGAATGGGTGCAACTGGCTCACACAGTGTATTTGTGAAAAGCTTCCGTAGCCATGGCTGCCACCTGCTCATTGAGCAGGAGCCATGATTCCAAGAAAAGATAAGATTGCTCACTGACTGAATAGGGAAGGCCTGTCAAACTGGAGGCTCATGGGATGTATGCATCACACACAGGCCACGCCCACCCCAGCTCTGCAAAGGCAAAAAAAATCATGATATATCACGATATGTCACGTGACGCGATCAAGTTTGAAACCTGTGGAATAGGGGAATGTAACCCCATTCAGAATTAACTCTGATCTTAAAGTTTTCCCAGAAACCCAAAATCCAATTGACAAGATAAGAATTAAAGGCAGAAGGATACTTATGTTTTGCTTCTGCAAGGATCAAAGATTTGCATTTCAGTATTGTCTCAACCATCTTCATTCAGAATAAACCTTAAGGTATGACATCTTAATGTTCAAAGGAACTCTGGGAGACTTGTCATCATTACTGGTATTATTGCAATAATTTTAAAAACAAAAATTGATTTTTATATCTAATACGACATCAGTGTAGTTATATATGTAAGCTTCCTCAAGCTCATAGTGTAACTACTTTCATTCTCTACAAATAGTAATAGCACTTAGACTTATATACCGCTTCACAGTGTTTTACAGCCCTCTCTAAGCAGTTTACAGAGTCAGCATATTGCCCCCAACAATCTGGGTCCTCATTTTACCAACCACGGAAGGATGGAAGGCTGAGTCAACCTTGAGCCTGGTAAGATTTGATCTGCCAAATTGCAGACAGCCGGCAGGGAGCAGAAGTAGGCTGCAGTACTGCATTCTAACCAGCGCGCCACCACGGCTCTTAAAGTTCAAAATAACTTTAAATTATGGCATCAGGGAAGATATTGGTCACTTTTAGCATACGACGGCACCTAGTCATCAGGTGTCATGCAGGCATTGTTTCTTAAATATTAATATATGTTGAATGCAATCCTGACTGCCTATAACTTATTTGTTAGCAATATGTCTAACAAAATATGTATTTACTTGGAAGGGTTGTTCTCATTCTCAATTTATTTTCCTTTTGGCAAGTAGATAAAACTGTGAGGAATATAGTTATGCAAAACATTTTGTGAGTGTTGGAACTGATATCAAGCTAGATGTTTATTGATTTTCTCCCTTCTGCCTCAAGCAAATACCCACACAAAGTGATAATTACCTCCAGGAGCAACATTAGTGCAATCACAAAAATACATGCAAAGCAACATAGGGGAAGAGTGATTTTAATTTTTTAGTGTCCTGGGGCCCTGTTATTTAGTCTTTCCTGAGAATCGGTCGTGATGGAGTTAGCAGGGAAAGAAAGAACTCCAGCCTTCTATTCTGGGAGCAACCCAGTACAAGGAAGATATTAATTAAATTTATTAAACAAATAACACAGCTACTCAGGGAAGCAGGGGTCCATCTGCCAGTGCTACAGATTGATCTCTGCAGAGATGCAAGCTGAACAGTAGTTAAAGCTAAGTTGCAGAGCTCAGCAGATGGGCTCCCGTCTCTAGTGAGAAAAAATTTGGTGGCGGTCCAACAGCATTTTCCCCTCCAGGTTTTTGTTTCTTGCCACTGTGACTGAAGAAACACTGCTCTGTCTTTTTTCAGCCTCTTCTGCTACAGCCCACCCACACCCCCTTCCTCCATTATTGTGTATGCAAGCAATGATTAAGTCTGAGCGATTTGTTCAAGAGGCAAGTCCCGGCTGATCTCATTCTGTGCCTGGGATGTAAACCTCAACCAGAAAATAATTAGGAAAATGTAATCCCATTGACTTTACACTCCACTTGTGTGCCCTATTACATCTCAGCATACAGTTTTTGGTCAGGGAGGAGGCTACAAAGCAGCCTGGTATCAGGCCTTCTAAATTACTGTATGTGCATATTTCTATGTGTATAATCCTCTCTTTCACACTCTTTGTCTTTGTCCTGCCTGTCCATATACCTTAATTGTTGACAAATTAGAATCTATTTCTTAACCTTATATATGGTTTCTATTAATCATAATCATAAGTTTATTTGTCAAACATATATAAGATAACAGGTAAAAGTATAAACATAATTTGAATATATGAAAAGAGTAAGTAAAAAGGAATATTAGGATGGTAGGCACATTGGTGGACTTATGCATGCCCCTTACAGACCTCTTAGGAATTGGGTGAGGTCAACAGTAGACAGTTTAAGGTTAAAGTTTTGGGGGTTTGGGGAAGAAACTACGGTTAGGTAGTGCATTCCAGGCATTAATGCAATTTTCAGATTTAAAGCCATGTTGGTGTGCTACATTTTTTTCATGCACTCACTCTTGAAAAAATCTTTCCACTCTCCTTCTCTTCATGAAAAGGGAAGATATATCCCTGTCTGCAAAGTGCCAGAAACCTATTCTTATGTTTTTTTAATACTGCAAAAACTTGGATGTAATTCTTTCAACATGAATATCCTCATTTAACTTCATAACTTTTGCAGTATGAGGTCTCTACGAGTCTACAAAATCAGTGGAGATCTGCAAATACAGCATACTTATAACACCCAGCTCTGTTTTTCATTGTCATCTGAATCAAATGAAGTTGTCAAAGGGATGGATTGTATGGAGTCCAATTGATGAAACATGGTGTGATGATAGTTGGTCCATTAGTCCTGCTCTTAATGGCTTATACCAATCTTGAAGGATCAGGTCTATACCTGTGGACATTCTATGATGCAAATGTCAGAGGAGACCCTATGCTTGCAGTGACTTGGATCACTTTTTACCTACTTTACTTAGTCCATCAGCTCACCTCAATGCTGTGGGAAGCTCTGTCTTGGATTGTTATACAATAGACCTATATAGTTCCTTTAATTTATCTCAGTTGAGATTATGTAATTTACATTGATGCAATCCTTTGCTTTGCAGCCTCCTCAAGCACTTACAACAGTTGGAAGATGGCTCCACATGGCTGATTGCCTCTAGGTCAAACAGAACTACCTCTTTGCCTAGAAGTCTCTTCTGAGCATTACAAGCAGTTGGAGCAGGTAAAGCAGAGCGATGAGACAGTTTCATACTTAGAGAAGACTGCATGGCTTTACAAAGCTGCTTAAAAGAGTTACTTGACCCTTCTCAAAGATCCTTTGCAGGAAATTCATCCTTTAGAGGAAACTTAGCTAGTGGAATTTATCTCAACAAAGCCAAATAGGTCACTCTGGTAGATTGCACATTTGCTATTAATACCAGTTCAATGCTGTGGTGTTACCCTTAAATCACTCAATGGCTTGGAATCCAAATATCTCAGGAATTACATTAGTAACTTGTCTATGATGAATATGCTAAAAAGAAGATAATGAGGTTGGAAAGCATTGGTGGGCACTTACAGTTTGCCTAGGCATTTTACATTATTATATTTTCAGATAGTTTAATTATTTTGCTTTCAGTTTTAAGGCATAGTATTTTATTGCTTTATGTTTTATTGCTGTGTGGGCACAGGGGGGCAAGTCGGTTTGGGTGTAACTTCTTACCTGTAAGAAGTCCCATTCGGTAAGCACTGCAGCAGAGAGAAGCAGCTGGGTTGAATCTCCAGCGTCTCTCAGTTCTTGCAGGCTCTTCTTCCGCTCTTGATGTTGGGGGAGCCTTCGTTGCTTGCGGAGCCACTCCATGTGCTCTCTGGGCCGGCAGCTGCTTCTCTCCACTGCTGTTCTTGCTGGGAGAGTGCAGCACAGCGAAATTTAGCAGCCATGAGCCACCGCTTTGGATCCCTTAAGAAGTTCCATCTGGAAAGCGCGGCGGCAGAGAGAAGCAACATTCAACCCAGCTGCTTCTCTCCGCTGCAGTGCTTTCTGGATGGGACTTAGAGGAAAATGGTGGCTCATGGCTGCTAAATTTCGCTGTGCTGCGCAGGATGCTCTCCCAGCAAGAGCTGCTCTTTCTGTTCCTGTGGCAAGGGCAAGTAAGTATCCTAATGGCTGTCAGTGTCAGACTCCCAGGGGGAGGGGGTCCAGGCCATCTAACCTTGTAGGCGGTGTCCCAGGCTTGGTTGAATCTTGCTGGGTGATGAATCATGATGTGTGACACTTGTGTTCTGAAAAGGTGTTGCTGGGCAATTCCTATTGTGGTTTAATGAAGTTGAAGTTTGACCTGATTTGGATCCTGAGTGAGGGATAATCCTATCACCCTGGAGGCTGGAGTTGAAGGGCTTTTGTTTTGTAGATAGGAATAGCATGGCCCAGTCTTTCTGGGGCTATCAACAAAGGTGGGGGCTGCTTTCCAAGAGCATTTTTCTCCTTTTCTCATCCAGACTTCTTTAGGCAAAGAGGTGATGTCGAGTTGGCCACGTCCACCCAGTCACATGACCACCCAGCCACGCCCAGCCACTCACACCCACCCACCCAGTCATCAGGGCAGAGAACCGGTTGTTAAAAAAATTGCAGCCCACCACTGATGTAAGTAGTACATATACATGAACAAAATATTAAACAAGGACTTGCATCCTGCAAAGCACTGCCAACAGGTGCAAGATTAGTTTGCTTCATCCTGCTGACGAACCTCAATCTTTTGTTTGGATTGCTTAAGGGGAAAAAAAGTTATACTAAGGCAATCTTCTATATTGGTAATAGAAGTGAGATCAACAACAGTCAGTAATCAGCATTTGTCCCTAAGTGGCTGCAGATGGAAATCACATTTACTTTGAGCACTTAACACCCTTCCAAGAAATTTCTGCATAAGGTTATTTGAGAAATATGGTTAATTGAATACATTCCCAATTTAGTACATAATTGGTCTCCCTGTTACATCTTTGCAGTTCCATATGGAATTGAAGATGTCACAACAATCACCAGGGATATGAGGTGAGTTTACATAGAAGCACTGGACTTTTTCTTTTCCCCCTCCAATCAATTATCCTGGGACAAAAGGCAATCCATAAGTTCACTTCAAACTCTGATTTGTTTACACATTCAAGAGGTGAATCAAAGTTGAGGTGCTCTGGAAGCATTGATAGCACAAGGACGAAGAGCTATTGATTGACTTATTTCATTCTGGAGGAGGTCAGCTACATCTGACCTTGTTATCTAGTGACAGCCTAGCTTTTCATTAAGTTCATGTAGATTTCCAAACGCATCAGCCCCTGACAGAGCGGTCAAATGCCTAATGACACAGTGTGCTATTGATTTGATCCTGGTTAGCTTTTTGGCATATGGTTGTCACAGGTGACATAGCTTGAAGACAACAAAAACAAATTGCCAAGTACAGGTTGGTCTCATATAAACAACACTTAAGCTGTTATCTCCAATGGTTAAAATCCTCGGAGAAATATAATATAATTTCCCCAAGTGTTTTTGTTGGCAATGGGCAGCTTTCCCCAACACCATGCCCTCTAGATATATTCAGCCCTATTGTTCTGCAATCTTATAATTAAATACATGGAAATGGTCTTCTGGGCAGAAATATGAACATGCTCATCCTATGAATGGATCAGAAGGTTGACATAGTAATGGGGGCAGGCGAAAAATCACTACTCTGTTCTGCCCTGTCTCCAGTAAAGGGAAATGGAAATGAGCACCATTAGCAAATAGACTTCATATTGCTTTCTCTCTTACTGTAATATTTAGATGGGTTTTCAAATCAAATCAAAATGCCCTTGCTAGTAAGGGTTTGTTTCTGAGTTCAGAGAGACTATAGGGAGCCATTCTTCTCTTTTCTTTTATATAAAGAAACATGACTAAAAGCTGATAACCATGCTGATTATGGTTACAAAATTCCATATAACCAGTAAATGGGAGCAAACAGAAGCAAGAAATAAGGTTAATTTTCCTGTGTTCTATTGACTGCACATATTTTTGCAACCAGATATAGAGTCCTAGATTGAACAGGTCAGAACAAGCCTATTTTTCTGCACCACAAAGTGAATTTTCAAATGTGTTGTTAAGGACTCTCATAAAATGGCTGATATGGAGCACCTACTCGTTCACAGATTCACCCTTGCGGTAGCTGCATACAGCCACAAAAATCCATCTGCCAATTGAGATTGTTCCCTGACAGCTTCCTGGAATACTCTCCCAACTTTTAATTATTTTCTGGACAGAGGAAATATGTCTTACAAAGTACAGCAGCCAAACATCTTATTATTTAAGAATATTTTACCCAAGTTCTTTGTGGCCAAGTAGCATTTCTGTAAATACATACAAAGCTGGTGGAGAGTGGTGCTTTCTTCTATAGTATTCATTTTGATTTGTTTGGTTTTTTTATTTTACTTGTGAGACTAGTCTGAAGTCACCCAATGAGTTTCCATTGATTAATACCATTTAAATAAAGGAACCTAGAAAAAGAAAAGTGGGGCAGGAGGTCTGGTGAGCATCAAAGAACGTGATGTCTCCTTATAATCCATTACTACTTGTTCAAAGGTGTAAAAACACTGCACATGTATTAAAAACTCTATGAAAAATCAATCCTGACAGCTTATCTTAGGGTTAGATCTCCTGTGTCTTTACCAATTAAGTTTAAAAACATAAGAAAACAGCAAGTTAGTGTTATATACAGACCCACAACTCCATTCACACAGTAAACTAGCCTATGAAAGAAGAGTATGATTAGATTTGAGAGTTATAAATGAGGGAAATTGTGGATTTGGAAGCCTGATGTTTTTCTGTTGACAAAATTTAACTCTTTTTCTGAAATCATGTTCACTAGGCTTGATGAACAAATAGATAATTTATAATTATCTAAATCCAGTGGTGAATTTTGAGAGTGTTCCTCAAAACTCCAGTATACGCCTTCATTCCTTCTTTTGAAGTTTAATAAAATGATGCTGTTGTTCAAATTAAAGTCTATATTTCCTCCATGGCAAAGAAAAACAGGTTAGTGTTTGAATGTCACCATATCTGAGCTTTCTGTTTTAGATCACCTTGAGGTTAATAATACGAATGCTTCAGTTGCTATGTTAAATTGTTAGAATTAGTTGCTTTTTCATTAGTGTCCTGTAAGACTCATTTTGAATTCTAATTCAAAAACCCATCACTGTCCCACCATACAGTGTATGAAGCTACGCCAGCATAATGGATGAAGGCAACAAATTTGTTTAAAAATGTTTGTTTACCAGGACGCAATAGGTGAGTTACCAATTTATCTATCTAATTTATAGGAACTGAGAAATCTTAAAGAAAGATGCAAGCCGCATTTGAATTCACAGGCTATTTACCACAGACTCTTCTTTTGCCATCATTTTATACCTGGAATAATTTTGTTATCTGATTTAAAAGGCAAAGTAGTTGCTTTGGCATCTCAATTTAAGAGAAAATTGGATGATATTCCTGAAGTCAATTACTAGAGTTTTATATTTCTCTCATAGAACATATTTTGTGCTCTCCCCTCCCCCATTAAATCTAAATTGGGAAATTAGATTGAGATATCAGCGAATATATTACTCTAAAAACATTAAAACTTCATTAACATGTACGAAGCAGGAATCCATACAACCAAGCAGCTAAATAGTACCATAGATGAAACCAATATATACTGTATATGTTAGTAATGTATCTAGATGCATTATTTTCAGTATCTTTCAGTATCTTTCCATAGGCTTGTTTCACTTTTTTTTTTTTTACTGTGGTATATATAGCGGTAAAAGGAAATAACAATACTGAAATACATGTTAAGAAAGTATTGGTATCAATTTTGCCCTATGTTGGGATCTTCTAACTATAGCTCTGTAAGCTCATACAAGGGATGTATGGATTGAATCCATTTCAGTTTGATTTTGAACTGGAAGGACAATTTGAAAGGACAATCCAACCTGATTCAAACGAATCAATTCAGACTTAATCTTTAACCTGGATCCAATATAGTTTGGGGCATTAAAATGCATATGTGCCTATAAGGAAATCTCTGAATCATTCTGAACCTATTTGATTCAATAAATCTAATTCAGTTATTAGGTAATTAGATACATGTAAGGGCGATTTGGTGCAACATCTGTCATCCCATTGATTTCCAGGATTGATCTGGATGGTTAAGTGGGTGTCCCTTTCCTCCCTCACTGCTCCATGTATGTCCCTCCCAAAGCTGCCCACTAGGTGGAAGAGAACAACCATCCCAGATAGGAGTCTTCTGTCAAGGATATACAATAGTTGTACTCCCCTACTAGAACCACAAAAAACCTCAAGGTCCATTTGTAGAAGATTAGATACATTGATTTAGTTAGTTGAATTGATTCAGTGTTCCACATCAGATTTTGGAATGTAGAATATATATATATATATATATATATATATATATATATATATATATATATATATATAATAACCTTGAATCTTTCTACAAGATCAAGGACTTCATGCTTCCCATATATAAATGCGTCATCCAAGACCTATTAACATTCCAACTTGGAAGTTAGAGCTTTGGGAACTCATCAGTTTGCATATGAAAGTGATTGTTTGATATCATGTGTGTGAAGTTCATAAACTAGCAAATTCTGGATCAGATCCAAAATTGAAATAGAAGGACTCCTTTAATTTATTTAAATCTCTTGATTTAGTAAATGCTTCTATAAACTTTCATTTTAGTTGCATTTTCATTCTTTATGGAACATATTGCACTCTCTACCAATGTATTCTATAATATCCATTTTGATATTCAACCATTTTGAAACTCTAAAGTTCAGGAAGCCCAAGAAGCTGCAGAGATCAAGATGTGGGGTGGGGAATCTTTGCTTTTCCATCAGTGGGAGTGCCTTTGGATCTCTCTCCTGACACACCTATGACTGATTCTTCACTTCTGTATGTCTGTCAAACTGAATGCTTTATGTTCTCATAAATGAGACAAACATTGGATATGATAGATTGTAATCAATCCTGTTCTCTGAGTCTTAGTTCCCCATTTGAAAAATGTCAATGTCTTGGATTCCATTACACAACTATTATGATAATAAATGAACAATAAGTAATGCAAAGGAAGAATATATTCTGTTTTAAGGAAGGAAGGAATTAATGGATCAAGGAAAGAAGAGGGGAAATTATGGAATATTAGAAAAGAGAAACAATAAAATAGATATAGAGGTGCCCTGTTCTTACCCCATGATGATGCACAGATGCTGAAACTTATTGTATCTGTATTTACATGGCTACAAATACCAACAGATTAAATTCCAATCTGATGAATTTTGACCTTTCTTCTGATTTATTCCATAATACAAAGTAAATAATTTAAAACCCAATCATATCTGGGCTTTAAATAAAATGTACTATTTTTAGAAGAGCTTATGTTTACAAATAAGCAGGACAAGAAGCTGCGATGAATGGTCATTCCCACAGGTGTCATATGTGTGTGACTGTCCTCTCCTTGACTTATATAGATACTTCCTGTACAATAAGTTAGGGCAGGGCTGTCAAACTCCCGGCCTGTTGGCCTGATGCATTCCATGCTGGCCACACCCACACCCAGTTTAGTGAAGAGGGAAAAAGTCCTGATATGTCACATGATGCTGCCGTGACAATGTGAGTTTGACACTCCTGCATTAGACTGAAAAACAATGTTGAGCCCAAGAACATCCAGGGACACCCCCGGATGAGTTTTCATGATACACCAATAAACCTTGGTTGTATCTACACATCCACTTCTTCTTTAAAAATCTGGCAACTACTCCCTCTCCCCTCACCTCTGAACTTTGGAAAACAGCTGGACAATGATTTGGAAAAGAGGAAGAATGTAGCCATTCCAAAGAACTGAAAGAGAGACATTATTCCTTTGAGAATTTATTTTCTAAATGTTGATAATGGGAGAAACCACAAAGTTAGTTGAAGGAAGACTGAAAACACACAATGATTATTCTTTGCTTTCACAGCTTTACTGATCAATCTTGATCACTCTCAACTTTATTGTTCTTCTGAAATAGTTCTTGATAAACTTGTCCAATTATTGTAACTAATTATTGGAACTTCATGTGATCAAATAGCTCAAGAACAATGCCTATTATAGTTGTCAACAGATGGCTTGAGAGCAATTGTTAACCTAGTGGATTTATCAGCCCTTTTTTCTAGCAACATATTTAATTTGTTTAATTGCCAGAAGGTGTGAAAAAGCTGATGAGTGTCTCAGCTGCCCAGACATGCATGGAAAATAAAATCAGAAGGGACTGGCATTGGTTTTTAAGTTTTATACAAAGTTAAGCATTGAGATTTAAATTAGTTGCACAACTTAAAATAATTATTAAGTTGAAAACCCACCAAAATCTCATAGCAAAAATATCTGCAATGGCATCAAGATAGGCTATTTTAGCATAAGGATTCAATGCAAGAGAAAAACAATATTTCCTCTTGTAAAAAGGTTGTTTTCCACTGGAAGGACAATTAAATAAAGAGGTGCATCTGTCCTTCCATTATTTCTTAGGAATACTTTGATTGTTATAAGATACTTTTAAAAAAACCTGATCAATCAAAGAGGAAATGCAACTACAAAGGAATTAATGCTTTTCACACTTGGAGAAGTACTTTCCACCAGCTCAAAACTAGTGGCTGTTCTATTTTTATTTTTATTTTTTTTGCCCCAGTGAAAGGCACCAATGGGCAGCTCATGTTAAATAAATGGCCTGGTACTGGTTGAAGTTCTACAGAAAACACACACACAGTTAAATTTACATTTACTGACAAATAAAGGGAGACTTGTATAGATCTATTTCAAGCTAGTTAGCTCTCATCAGCTAGCCATACCCTTCTGGGATTCAAACCTGGGCTTGCTTGCATATTAGGCAGATGTATTAACCACTAAGCCACAGGTTCTCCTCACTTTGTCAGCTTGTATCAATGAAGATTAAATGGGTTTTTAAATATGCCACTTTAAATTTGCTCCTTCCCATATTTGGGTAGACCATATGTCAAATTTATATTTCGCTGATAAAGAAATAAAGGGAGACTAGTATAGATCTATTTCAAGCTATTTAGCTCTCATCAGCTAGCCATACCCTTACTTGGATTCAAACTTGGGCTGCCTGCATGTTAGGCAGTTGTATTAACCTCTGAGCCAGAAGTTCTCCTCCCTTCATCAGCTTGAGCCAGGGGAGAGATTAAGGGTTTTCCTATCGAGACACCTGTATGTATGTATATATATAAAAGATATTACTCCATATTTCAGATAATACATACTACTTTGGAGAATATTGAGCTAATGCTAATTAAATGTTAATTAAAAGAGAGCACTTCAGTCATTTTTTAGAATCAGGAACTCTCATAAAGATGAAATTAGCCAATAGAGTCTAATCTCTCTGAGATCATCTGGACAAGTTATCCTGTATCTCTTTCAGTATTTGAAGATCTATTGGTAAGAATGAATGAGGCCCAGATTTTGGAATGTCATTACACAGAAATTCCTCCTCTACTCTCTATTCAGGTGTTTGGCTCAGGTTCAACAACATAAAAAGAAGGCAGCGCTGGGATTCTCAGGATACATTAAGTAAACTTGATTCAACAATCTTAATACAATCTTAAATTGTATTTTTGCCAGTGTCTACGTTCTTTGAATGGGGAGCGCAGTGGCTCAGTGGGTAAGATGCTGAGCTTGTCGATCAGAAGGTCAACAGTTCAGCAGTTTGAATACCTAGTGCCGCATAATGGGCTGAGCTCCCATTACTTGTCCCAACTTCTGCCAACCTAGCAGTTCGAAAGCACATAAAAAATGCAAGTAAAAAAATAGAGACCTCTTTGGTGGAAAGGTAACAGCGCTCTGTACACCTTCGGTGTTGACTCATGCTGGCCACATGACCACAGAGAATGTCTTCGGACAGCGCTGGCTCTTTGTCTTAGAAACGGAGATGAGCACAACCCCTAGAGCTGGAAATGACTAGCACACCTGTGCGGGGGAACCTTTACCTTTACCTTATGTTCTTTGAATGAGTTGGTTTTTAAGAATGAGCTAATACTGTTTGTCTTGAAAAACTATTACAGAAAGTTTGATTTAACAGATCACTCAGGAAAAGTGTGTCCTTCTGTAGGCCCCTTTCTTCTTTTCCTTCCTAGAGTTTGACTATAGGTATTTACAAATATAGTCCTCTAATGGGACACCATTCTGCCCATCAACTTTAAGGACTATTGAGGAACCACACATATTTCCACACACTGTAATTTCAGCAGGGAAGCAATGGTTTGGACAGGAATCAGGTAAAGGGGAAAGGAGCCAGGATCTTTCCTCTTTCTTCTTTCCCTGTTCAACTATTATCTCAGTAGGCCATTTGAATGATGGTCTTCCCACATTCCTTCTGTTAACCAGTACATTGCCTACTCTCCCATCCAATTTTCCGTCCACCTTTCCTCTATTTCCGGGAACTCAAACATGAAACTTGCACAAATGCCATTAATCCACTTGATCTTCCTAATACTGAGTATGCACATTAATTTTAGTCCATTTTTAGCACTAGGACCCATCACTGCCAAAGACAGCTCCCCCCAAATAAAAAAATAAGCCTGTTTATATCAGGAGGTTGTTCTGCACAATACCAGTGATTGATTTTTCAATAAAGGTCAAGGAATTTTTACAAATAGCTATTTGTTGTCTATGTTCCAGATCAAGTTCAGTTAAGATGCTTAGCAGTATTTTATAATTTCCACAAAGAGAACTATTTCTCCACTTGGATGCTGAATTTAGCATTAAATGTTTATCTAAGAATTTAGAACTTTCTTTCCTTCTAATATACACTGGATTGAAACAGAGATAAAGAAAGTGAAGGACTAAGTTTTCTGAAAAGATAAATTGGCCTTTTGTTCAGGGCAAACTTCTGAAGCCAAGAACAGAGGGTCTGTAAATATTTTCAGAGCCCTCTTTTTGACTTGTGCAGTATACAGGTCCTCAATGGAAGGCAATTGTAGCAATTGTTTTTTCTGCAGTTCCAATTATCCTCTGAAGTCTGAGTCTGTCTTGTTGGGTTGCAGAACCAAACCAGACAGTTATAGAGGTGCAGATGACAGACTCAATAATTCCTCTGTAGAACTGTATTAGCAGCTCCTTGGGCAGTTTGAGCTTTCTGAGTTGGTGCAGTTGATGCCCTCCAAATGTGATGAGATTGCAACTTCCAAAATTTTCACCAAGCAAAATACAATCACAATCCATCTAGAAGACATCATATCGGAACAACCTGATTTGAATTCTATTGCCTAAATACAGGAAATGACATTTTGGTGGAAATGGAAGCAAAGCAGGATAAATCAATGGTTTTTTAAAATAATATATCAAAGGGGTTGTAAAACCAAAAACCTATAATGTTACACATTTGAAGTTTTACCATCCACTCTATCTATTGTCTTACATTCTATTTTTTAAATACATTCAGAGATATATTGGGAGAAAATCGGAATATACAGTGAGATTAACATTCCTTTTCAAAAATTAGTGTTTGTGATGTTGCAATAACAGCAACAGCTGTATTCTGGTGGTGGGGGAGATTTCTTATTCTGGAGAGTATTATGCATTTACAAAATAGTCCTTGTAGTATTGTTATCTTCTAATTTGTTGGTGGGCAGCTGAAAATAAGGAGCCACAGGAGTCCACCTAGACATGGATAACTATTCAGTCTCTAAGGCCATGGCATTATGTGTACCACACTAAGGGTCTCACTGGAACCCAAGAGCAGGGTATCCCAATCTCTGGGAAATAATAGTTTACATGGGAAGCATAAACACATTTTACAGAATATCACCCTGAATAGTGATTATTAAAAGTGGAAGTCATTTATCTGTGTTTTAATTATACAGATGAGATTTACCATTCTAATGATTGAAAATGAAAAGACTACCTTTGATGATTTGGGCCAGGTTTCTTTCTTGAATTTGGTTTGTATAACAGAATTTCTGAAACATAAAAAGTAATAAACCCAAACAGTATCTGAGCAAATGCAGTAAATATACTTTTTAACCACGTGGAATTTCAAGCACTTTGTTGTGTCTCTACACTATACACTGCATTGATGGGGTATGGGCTTATGAAGTAGCCTATAAATTAGAGATCCTAACTTGTGTGTGTGGATAGATAGATAGATAGATAGATAGATAGATAGATAGATAGATAGATACACACACATATATTACACACACACACACACATATATATACACACATACACACACATAAATACATATACACACACATATATTTATATACATATACACATATATATTCATACACACACATGTGCGTATACATGTAGATATACATACACGCACACACACACACACACACACACACACACACACACACAAAGGGGTGCAATGGCTCAGCAGTTAATGATGCTGAGCTTGTCAGCCGGAAAGCTGACAGCCCAGGTTCAAGACCCAAGCACCCCATGATGGGGTAAGTTCCAGTTCCTTGCCCTGGTTCCTGCCCACCTAGCCATTTGAAAACATGTCAATGCACAAACACCCCTATACACAAAGATACATACATACACTTTGTCCTAATTATATATCAGTAGAGTTTTGTTTAACTCAGATATTTGAAACACCCTTTTCTGAAACAGATACTTTAGTCTCCATTCTCATTCTGGCCCAATCACTTATTCTATTTTTCTCTTTCTACCCATCCATTCATGTCACCCAGCAGTATACTTTTTTTCCCTTGAATTACATTCATTCTGAATGCTACACAATTTTTCCAAACTTTTCTCTTCATTTTTCATTATTATTATTCACTGGAGTGTAACATGCAGTTATAACCAAAAATTGGATTATTTCTTTCTTAATCTGTTAACAACGTATTAATTCCTATTATCATATGCACTCAGAATCTAGATAACATCAAATCATCATTTCTAAAAGACTTTAGCCCCTGCATTCATTGTTAAATCTACCCCTTTGAAGTTGATGAAGTTGTATCCATTAACTTCACAAGATCAGATTACCTTACCTTAATTACCTTGATGCAAATTTGTTAACTTTATATTAGTTTCACAGAAATATATACATATTTTCTTTACTTTCACTCATTAATTTATGCTCTTTATCTTTACTAATCATACACTTCCATTTGCAATTTTCCATGTGCCATGATCATCATCAGATGGGGCCACAAATACTGAACTTCACTTTTCAATACATCAACTGAAGCTATCACACAGCACTTTTTAGTAATACGCAGAAGATGCAGTGATCATTTTCTCAACAAAATGAATCAAATGTGGATTTAAGGAAAGAAGAGATAGAAACTTCTTGGAACACAATGAAAAGAATTATGTTACAAAGTGCCTCAAATGGAAGTATGATCATGCTAATGAGATGGCATAAAATTATCAAAAGGATACCTTGTGGAATGATGGTGTAAAAGAGAATGTCAATGTAGATAAATATATATAAAAGAATTACTGATGCAATAAATGAGAATGAGACAAGGATATTGTATAATGTGTGTATGAAGAAAAAGAATGAAAAAAGAGTCAAAAAGAAGAAAGGTCAATTTTATTAAGGGACATTTTTAAAACAGGTTTTGAAAATAGATGAAGAGGACTAACCAAGTAACCTCCAGTAAAGTAGCAGAATTTATAATATCTGATTAAATTATTGCGAATGAAACTGAGATGAGGAAATCTGAGGAATATTTTAGACACATGTGAATGACAGTGTTGAATCAAAAACTGAACAAATGATGAAAATGTTAGAAGCGAAAAAAAGCAAAAAAAAAGAAAAAAAATTATTTACAACTATTTTATGCCATTTATTTCTGATGACCCTTATGTCAGTGGTGTACCTAGAGAAACTATGGATGTGTTTTACTCATGGAATAGTTGTGCAACTTGTGTGAAGCCTGCCCCTATGTATGACTATTAGAAGAATGTTAATACTGTTCCCTGAACAAGAGGAAAGAATGAAATGCAAAAAGGTACATTAGGGGTTAGTTAAATATGCTTTTGGCCGAATTCCAATTAAAAAGATATGAGAAGTGAGACTGAACAAAATTTGGGACGGCAGAGTAGCTTTATGTCAGTCAGAGGGTCTCTTTAGTGGGCCATTGAGAAGTGTCTTAATGCAAGAAAAAAACTCTTCATTTAGTAATTTAAAGAAAAGTTATGGTAAAGTGAATAGGTTAGATTTTGGAATCTTCTGAATAAGTACGGAGTAGTTGTTGAATGAGAAAAAAATATGATGGATATAAGCATGGATATAAGCATGTAATACATAAAAAAACAATAGTGACAATTTGCCTTAATGGTCTTAAAGTGGAAATAAACATAGAATAAGGAGTAAGACAAGGTGATACAATATCACCTATCCTTTTCTCAGGCTGCCTTGGAGAAGTATTTCACAAACTAGACTGGGCAAAAGATGGAATAAAAATCCTATTTAAACCACTTAAGATTTGCAGATGACATTGTTCTCTTCTCACAAGACCCATAAGAGTTACGAAGTCACATACAAAAGCTGAACAAAGTACAAGAACCATTTGGCGTAAAAATAAACCTGAAAAAGATCCAGGTTATGTTTAATAAATTCACCAAAGAAAAAATGTTTAAATCTGTAGAACTAGACATAGTAGTCCACTACATATACCTTGGTCAATGGATCCAATGGTCAAAAGTGATACAAAAAAGAAAATTGAATAGCATATTAAATATGGTGGGCAGGTATTTGGCAAGTTAAGTGTAATTTTCAAGAATAATCTTTCCCTATGCCTGAAGAGAAAAGTTTTCAATCAGTGTGTGTTATCTGTTCTAACATATGCCAATGAAACATGGACACTAATCTTACAATCAATACCAAAGCTACGAGTGGCTTAAAGAGGCATAGAAAGATACATGCTTGGCATCACAAGGCAAAGTAGAAAGACCTGCATATGGTTTAGAGAACAAACGAAAATATATGATGCCATCAAAAGAGTAAGAGAATTGAAATGGAAATGGGCTGGTCACATAGCAAGAAGAACAGAAGTGGTATTCAGCCAGTTCAGACCAGTTCACCCAAACCTGTAGCGGAAATCACGGATGGGCCCGCCCGCCCTCCTGCCCACCCAGCCCGACTCTATCCCATTCTAGTTAGGCATGTTTTTGAGGCTGGGTGCATGCACAGAAGGCGTACATGCCAGCAAAGCACATGCATGGATGGGGGTGCTCACATTTGCGAACCAGTAAGGAAAGTAAGTGAATACTACCCCTGAAGAAGAACTGATGGCAGGTGGATTAAGACAGTCATAGAATGGATTCCGCTTGATAAAAAGCATCCACAAAAGAGGCCTAAAACATGATGGAGTGACAATATGAGGAAGTATTGGAGGCCCAACTGGCAAAGGAAAACTCAAGACCACATTGGTTGAAAACATGCCGTAGAAGCCTTCATCCTGCAGTGGATAGATAACGCTTAGAATGATGACAATAAGCATGCACACTAATAAATCAAACAATTAGTGAATAATTTTTATAATGAACAAGGAGTAAAACAGAAACAGTTGGGTAATATATTTATGGATAAAGCTAATTTTGTATACAGATGTTGTTGAATTGTTGGTTGAACACCTGAATGATTTGCAATAACTGTTAGACTGTATAATGCAATGAGAATATGGATCACATTTATTTGTTTACTCATTTAACTTGCATGCTGCCCAACTTCCAACAATTCTGGGGGGTTCATGAGAATCAAAATAAATAAATTACAATAATGCTGATAAAAAAAGAAGAAATTATAGAAGATGGCAAGAACAACAGACCAGATGGAATGAAGTGAGGGATTTCACTCTCCCTTGCCAAAGGCCAGGGTAAAGAGCCAGGTTTTTATGACTCTTCTAAACAACAGCAGATTAGGGCCATCCAGGTCTGAAAATTATTGTATTAATGACAAAGGACATTTGACAGGAAAAAAGAATTGTGTGAACAATTTGAAGTTATACGTAAGTGCTTAAAAAAACTAGAGCAAGTAAATAGGACTCTGTATGCTAATAGAATTTTTATATCTATAGATTTGAAGTAATACAAAAATACACCCTATTTATACAAAGTTTTACAAATATTCAAGAAAGCCACCAAGAATGTTAATGTTCAAACATCCTTACCACCTGGAATATTTTATTTTTGCATACTTTATCAACAACACCTTTGAGCCTCAGTATACAACAAAAATTAAACAGAATAGACATAAATTCAAGAAGCAAATCTTCAAAATAAAACACATAGTTTTTAGTATCCTGTTGCTGACATGTACAGTCACCTGATTTGAATTAAAGTGCACTTCATTTTCTCATCTCTACACTTAAAGATGTCTTGCCTGATTGTTACTATGAATAACTTGAAATAGAGGTCACAATGTAAAGTAAGAAGGGAGAGCCCTAAGGGTAAATTGTACATAGCGTACTCAACAGTAACTAGAAGACATATGCCTGTAGTTCTTGTGGTTAGCTTCTTCCTTCTTCGCTAAAATACATCATGCCTAATAAAATGCTACTGTACATATTTTATCTCTCTCCTTCCTTCCTTCCTTCCTTCCTTCCTTCCTTCCTTCCTTCCTTCCTTCCTTCCTTCCTTCTTTTTCTTTCCTTTCCTTTCCTTTCTGTATTAAATTACTGTGTTTCTCCCTCTGCTCCTTGGCCTTCCCCCCTCCCTTTTCTTCTCTACATGATTAAACAGCTGGTTATTGCTACAGAGGTGACTTCATGTCAAGGGTGGATGAAGTGATCCTTTTATATCAATTAGTAATTACTGTAAAGTGCTTTGGGGTGAAAGGTACTGTATGAATGCCACAAAAGATTAAAATTTCAAGGGATGAATAAGCAGCAGGAGCACACAAATTCATAAGTGGCACAGATCCTATTTTTATACAAATTGCCCTGGTGATAAAGAGTAAAGAAAGGGTCAGGGAAATAAAGAAATATATGATTTGAAAGTTGAATCATTTCAAAACAGAGATTTTTCTTCCAGTTCATAATGTCCTTATATTGTCTTTTAAGCCTATAGCTCCCTCAGCTAAGCTGCAGCTAACTTCACAGGAGTTGTGTGTTGTATCATTTCAGTTTCTTTGACTCTTGCCTAATAAATCCATGGTGGTATATTATAGGGCAGAGGTTCTCAACCTATAGTCCATGAACCCCCGGGGATCCGTAGTGTCATCTCAGGGGGTACGTGAAGGCTTTAAGAAATGTTATGATTTAAATCTTGAGTTAAGTCTTGGGGGTGCCTGGCCATGATTCGTGACCACAAAATTTAAAGGGGGTCCATAGTGAAGAAGGGATAAAACGCTTCTTTAGAGCATTCGAAACATTTTGAACCAAAATTGCTAGAATTCTTTGCCAAGAAATGTCAACTTCTGCAATGATAGTAGTAAGTATGTTTAGGCATAAGGCTCATATCATTTTGAAACTTTTGTTTGATTTTACATAGGGCTTCTTCCAAATCCAATAACTGAGTATTTGTAAAATCCATTTGGCTTGCAGAGAGTTGCAAAGGTAACAGAATGGAAGAATGGAAGATGTGTAACTGAAATGTCTTCTGTGTTAGGAAATGGCTGATTCCAATACACGTGAGACAGAGGGCATGAGAGTGCTCTACCATTTCACAAGGAAAAGTGAACTAATCACTTGATCAGTGATTAGTTCACTGCTTGGACAGTGCCCAACCTACTTGAGGTCTTCAGACTAATTAAAGAGTTCAGGAAGGCCATGGAGCACATGCAGTTCTTTCTTCCAACCGACCAAATGGCCTGTCTAGTTAAGAAGCTCTGTGCTGCTGCTTTTCAATGTAAGTTGCTTAGAGAAGATAGTGGTCTAATGATCTATTCCAGAACAAGAACAACAACAGAAAGTCTGCACTAAGCTATGAAGCATTTCCATGAAGCTACATGCGTGTGTCCAGTATATGCCTATCATCTAGAAGTGTTATTTCAAGGGATCTAAATTCTTAAGATTTTGCACAGATTGCGTAAAACTGCAGAAAATAAGAATGTTGCTTAATAAGAGTATTGGTTATGTGTGACCTTGGGACAGAAAAGTAATTCTGGTTAAGCAACTGAAACTATGAGAGCTGCAGTATGAGATGCTAAATGACACTAACAACATGGTATATGCACAGACTACGACAAACAGGAATTATCATTTATTTTACTACTACAAAAACAATGTATCAGAATTGTCTGACTTGGCCCTTTTCTTAAAAAGCTTTTGATTTTATGAAATTTTATTCAGAGTTTAAGATATGAAGAAGCGTTTTAGTAAAATTTTTGCCACGTGACACAATTGGCACCATTGTACTATATATACAAAGAATATATATGCAGTATATATGCAATGGGACTTTAGAACGTGGAGCTAGCTAGACCACTGAATAACAAAGAAGTTAAAGGAATCCTAAAAAGAGAGTACAGGAAGTTTGAATTCTTTCAATGTTTTTTCTTTGCAAAATGCATCCTGGGGCACAATCAGTTTACTCCATGCCATTTATCTCTGAGCTGATGTGATGTAGATTCCATAACAGAGAGTCAAGCTCCAAGTATAAATATGCTTGGAGTAAAAGTGTATTGCTAAAAAGTGCTAGTGCTTGCAGCATACTGGTGCAAATGTGCCAAAACTGACCAATTAGTGTTAGCAACTAATTTTTCATGTGGTATAACTATATACCTATGATATAACTAAATATTGTGAAAGCCTCAACTGAATTATGGTCTCATCTGATGAAAATCACAACATAAGGTTGGTGGCAACTCAGAAGAAGAGTAAGGAATAAAGAGCATGAATTAACAAATGAAATGAAAGAATTAAAAATTAAGTTATTAAATCATGTTGTGTATCTGTGAAACTAAGAGAAAGGGGAAATGACAGTATGCTTACTTATAAATGAAACCATGTAATCTAGGTTGTGGTCAGACGTATGAAAGTAATAATCCATAAACTGGTGACTGACCCTACAATGCTCCTGTTCATGATGATAATGGAAGAATCAGGGTTATGTGTTGTGAAAAACTGTGCAACGTTCTAAATGAAAACAATTTGAAAGTTATTCTGTTAAGTGACCTGAACAGATGGATGACAGCAAGATGAGAAGGTACAGAATAATTATTGGACCAACTGGACACCCAAGAATGAATAAGAATTGTGATGGCTTGCTGAGAATTTGTCTGGTTTTTTTATGGTTTAAGCCAGGGGTCAGCAACCTGCAGCTCTGAAGCCGCATGTGACCCTTTCACCCCTCTGCTGCGACTCCCTATCACTCAAAATATGCATCACAACCGCCAATGTGCAACACCCACCAGCACGTGATTTATTGAGCTTTTCAACTCCCGGCAGGCCAACCATGGATAAATCCAAGAAAAGAAAGTTTCATAAGAAAACAGAACATTTAATTCAACTACATATGCTAGTTTTGTGGCTGCTCAAAAAATAGTCAGGCACGGGAAGGGTTTTGTGGCTCCCGGTGTTTTCTTTTCTGTGGGAAATGGGTCCAAATGGATCTTTGAGTTTTTAAGGTTGCAGACCCCTGGTTTAAGCAAAAGGAGAAGAATCTATAGAGTCAAGGAGGTGACTGATTTCAGCAACATTGCATCATCTTGATGCAATCACTATCCCTTTTTAAATCTTCATTACAACATTGAACACATGACTCAAAGAGGTAGAACATGCAATACAATATTTGTATTTATCACAGTGTTTCTTAAAGTGTGGTTCAGGTACTTCTGGGTGTCCACTAAGACCTTCTCAGACATCTGTGAAATGAAAATTATTTGCCAGATATTGAAGATATTTGCAAAAAATTAAAACAATGTCACTCTTTCCCATTATTTTTAATTTGTTAAAATATTTTTATTAATATCCAATGGGTATGATATTGTTACTTTTACTTGACACAATAAGTAAATATTCTACAATTGTGCCTCATTTTTAATTTATAATCTATATAAATAAAAATGTAAATATCCGTTTGTACATAACTGCACATCTCCGAAAGTTCTTCACCGATTGCTTTCAAATTTTGACACAACATTGCATTCAACTACGGGCGTGTTTTTATATACCTATATTATATACATGTCACACCTATGACAGGTAAAAACATGAAAAACGTTGGAAAACATTGAAAGACATTGACAAACATTGAAAAACGTTGAAAAACAGCGCCATCTGCTGGACGTAAAACCAACATGGCAGCCTCCCAGCCCTGATTACGCTCAACAGATTTCTGCTCCTTATATTTAGACTCTCCATATTGCTTCCAAGAAACTGCGCATTTGGAAGGCAGAGACGCCCGAGGGTCATATCCTGCCACCAGACTCGGCAGGTAGGCAGCCGGCTCCCTGCCGGGAAGCCCTCACAGCCGGCGCTTCTAGGGCTGGGCGGGGCCCGCCTGAGCCTGGCTCTGACCTCCCCCTCCCCCGGCCACCCCACAAACTAGCCTTGCCCGCCACTGCTGCCCATCCCCCTCGCCAGCCACTCTCGGGGCTCCCTCCAAAGAACACCTGGCAACTAGGCTGTCTGGGTCTGCCAAGCGGGAACCTTCCATCCCTCGCCTGGCCCAAATCGCACCTGGCCCAGCACTACCACAGGCCCCAAGGTCAGAAAGACCAGCCGCTAACTGGCGCTATGTGAATCCAATCAGTGAGCAGGAGATGGAGGCAACTGGAGCCTCAGGGTCGCCTTTGACCAGCGCTGCCTTTGATTCCCAGGTGGGTGCTCTGGCAGTTCACGGAGCCTACACGAAAATTTCACCCTCTGGCAGAAAAGGAGGCTCCAGGGAGGCTTCGGGGGGCAGAAATGTCCAGGAGGGAGCCCCCAGAGAACATCTGTGTAGGGAGGACGGAGGGGGCCCCCGAGTTTCTGCTGTGGTGTGGAGAGCTGCGAAGGCCTGGCCTGAAAAGGTAAGGGCAATGGCAGGGGATGCAGAATGGGCCGGGCCAGAGACAGAGATAAACAGAGAGAGAGGGAGAGAGAGACATAGAGAAATACAGAGAGAAGGAGGGGGGACAGAGAGAGACACATACAGAGATACAGAGAGAGAGGGTGGAAGAGAGAGAGACAGAGAGAGGGGGAGAGAGAGACACATAGAGAGATACAGGGGGGAGAGAGAGAGAGACATAGAGAGATACAGAGGTGGGAGAGAGAGAGACATAGAGAGATACAGAGGTGGGAGAGAGAGAGACATAGAGAGATACAGAGGGGGGGAGAGAGACACATAGAGAGATACGGGGGGGAGAGAGAGACACATAGAGAGATATAGAGGAGGGAGAGGGAGACACATAGAGAGATACAAAGAGAGAGGGGGAGACAGAGAGGGAGGATTTTGTGGTTCCCATTGTTTTTTAGCAACCGGTTCTCTGCCCTAATCACCAGCTGGGTAGGTGTGGCTCAGGGGCTGTCATGTGACTGATGAAAGTGAGTGATGTTGAGTTGGCCATGCCCACCAAATGTTTGGGGAGAGTTTGGAAGTTCAGCCTTGCTCTTTTAGCCCAGTGGAAGCACCAGACTGAGCCACAGCAACGCGTGGCTGGGTACAGCTAGTATGTAAATAAAATGTAAAAATTTTAATATGTAAATAAAAGCCATACAAACAAAGGTTCATTTGGTGTGAGCCTTAATTTTAAAAATGATATGGGGTCCTCAGACCAAAATGTTTAGGAACCACTGATCTATCAGATTTATAAGGCTGTCCATTTTTCAAGTAAACGAAACATTTAAAAAAATCAGCAATCATAATATAGACCAAAAAAAACCTCCTCTGGTTTCTGGTCATTCTAATGAAAGCAGAAAATTTCTTTGAATATTGCTGAGAACAAATCTATTCCTACAAAATAAATGCATCAAAATCATGATTGCTTTGATGGTTGATGATGAAAATTTAAGAGTATTAGTGAAGGGTATCTGGGTGATGAGAGGTTCCGAATGTGGAACTGATCAGTATTCTGTAGTGCCAAGGCTAGATCTTAGGGGAAATATGCATAGGAAAAGGGAAGGGAAGGGAAAGGGAGAAAAAAAAATAAAAGAAGTGAAAATATGAGTTATATAAGGTAAATAGTATAAACAGATTAATCTCATAACAAAATAAATCAAAAGTACATGTAAGGAATGTAGAAGCTGTAGGAAACAGAGGAAAAAGAATTAAGTTATAATTAACTCTGTAGAACGTAGGATTACACTAGTAGGAAGTAAGAGAAACTAAATAGAAAGATGAAGAAAAGGAGACTATGAGAAAAAAATAGTATGGGAATGATTTCTGTAAAAGTTAGGATGAGAAGAAGATCTTGTACAATGAATAACACAAGAAAAAAAGGATTATAAAAATGCATTGCTCAAAGAGAGGAAACACAAAGTGATGTTTACAGATTTAAAGTACTATTGTGTAAGTAGATGAAGACAATTAAATAGGGAGCCTTCAGCAGAACTGGAATCAGAAAACACCAGAAAGAATATTTTACAGATTCATATGGGAATAAAGATAGCTTGAAACAAAAGCTATCAATGCTAGCATTGAAGACAACAAATAGTGAAAAAAGAAGTAATTACTGCTGCCAAAATGGTGAAAAATTTCATGACTATAGGGTTATTAATCTGCAACAACCTGGGGACCACATTATACCTAAAAACTCTATGTAAATAGTGCAATTGGAGAAATGTAAAAATTATGGGTGTGTGTTGTTTATGCTGTGTGAAGGCTGAATCTGCTGACAATGGAAAAAATGCTGTTATTGTTCCCCAGTACAAAAGGCAAGGTAGCAAGAATAAACGCAAAAAAGTCCAAGGGGATTAGTTAAGTATGCTTGGGAAGACTTTTGGAAGAATTCTGGTTGAAAGGAATTAGAGGTGACAGCAAGCAAACTCTGGGAAATGCAGAGTGGTTTCATGCCAAAAAGGGGATGCACACACACCAGATTTACTGTACATTTCTTTACTGTATGCGTGTTGGCGTAGTGAAAGTAAATAAGGTTGAATTAGGGAATGTTTTGCAGAAATAAAAAGTTGAATGTTAGTTAGTTACTTGTAAGAGCAGTATATGATGGAAGCAAACCATACATGAGAATAAATGGAACGCTTAGCACATTAGTCCAACATTGAGCAGGGACTAATTCAAGAATGAAAGAATTCCTTCTTTCATATGTTTATGGAGAAATGTATAGGTGATGCTTGTGGTGATGGAAAAAGTATATTGATTTGGAATAGGAACATGTATGTAATTTTATATGATGATGCCAGGAGAAATATTTTAGAACAGGAGTCCTGGTGATAGAAGTAAGTATGGGGAAGAATAGAATCCTGCAAAGAACTGAGGTAGTCCTTGACTTACAACAATTCATTTAGTGACCATTCAAAGTTACAACAGCACTGAAAAAAAGTGACTTATGACCATTTTTCACAGTTACGACCTGTCCAGCGTCCCTGTGCTCATGTGTTCAAAATTCAGATGCTTGGCAGCTGGTTCATGTTTATGACTGTGTCCGAAGATCACGTGATCAGCTTTTGCGACCTTCTGACAAGCAAAGTCAATGGGGAAGCCAGATACACTCAACAACCGTGTTATAAACCGCAGCGATTCACTTAAAAACTGAAGCAATTAAAGTCGTAAATGGGGCAAAATTCAGTTAACAAATGTCTCACTTAATAGAAATGTTGGGCTCATTTGCGGTCATAAGTGGAGGACTACCTGTATATAATGTTAGTTCCATTCCAATCTTTACGATGTGGGTTTGTCTGAGAAACAGTGAGCAGCAAAGTGTTGTAGTAATCCCGTGAGGCAGGTTGGGCTGAAGGAGATAGAATGGGTTTCAAAGCAACAATCCAGTGAGTTTTGAAGCAAAAGAACAGATGGTCCCTGGCTTTGCCCAATCCAAGATCAGCACCTTAGCTGGTGCATCTATGTTTGCTCACCAGGATTCAGATAAGGTCTTTCAAGAGTGTCCTTAAAGAATTTAATAGGAAACTGTTACTTTCCTAATAAAAATATGTAACCAGAGGATTGTACAAATTGACCCCAAAAAAGCAATTTCCCCCCAAAATGGTTACAGAATTGACTCAGGAAATGAAAACCAACTGACTCAGTCTGTTCGGGGCAAATTGATGGGATGCATTAGCCTCTTATTGAAGATTCCTCAACATGTCTAAGGAAGAATTGGATCATACTTGTTTCAAAATAGAAAACATAAAGCTTAGCATAGGGAACATATATAAGCCTCAGCGCTTGTGATAAATATTGCTTTAAACTTATCAGAGATAATATTTCTCTCCAGTGAATCAAAATGGGGAAGAACAACCGTCTTATGACCTGATTTGGGTTTTCTCATAAACTCCTGCAATGTAGACTAAATTTGACTCATTTCCAGAATTTTAACTTCTGTCCAAAATAGTTACTACCTATTTGTTTAATTATATGATATGGTAGTGTTTGAATAGCATTAAAGTTAACATCTAAAGTGGAAGTGGGAAGGTGGAGACGGTTTTGTCATTTTCTTTTGAAGGTTTTTCAATAAAGCTAAAGATGTTTTTAATAGAAAGTTCACCAAACGCAAAGAACTTGAGTCATGTTAGAAACCACAGTGCATTTTGGAAAGTTTTAGTCTTTCTTGCTCAATGGAAGATCATAAATAATGTATACTGGGAGGAACAGGGGGCTTCCAGGCTTAGTTTTGATGTTTTAAAAATAAACATTTTTCACTTAACCAAATAGGATCATTTCATCTCTGAATAGCGCTTCTAAACAAATCCAAGCAATTTGCCATTACATGTTCACAAACAGCTTTTCTTTCTTGTTTATCCCATCGATCTGCATTGCAAATATTTAAATTTAATAAAATATTAAAAATTCAATCATAAAGCTCCACCAAGTGGAAATTCCTAAAACTGCATGCAGAAAGTGCCCTTTGGCAACATTCCAGGGAATTTAAATTAAAGGAAAACATGTCAGCTTTTAGCTAGCAACCAAAAATCATCACTCTATATGAGCTTCACTAAAATGTTCCCTTTTCAAATCCATAAAATGAAAGCCTATTTTAAAAAGCCAGGTCTTGATATAAATGGGGACTTATGGCCAGAGACTAATTTACTGCTTCAGTGAAAACATCCTTCTGACTTGTGGAAATGCCGTGCAGAACTATTTAATTTCTTTTCTCAAAAGGCAGTTTTAAGTGTAAATACAGAATTAACAAGCATTACTCTTCTTGGTAGTACTAGAGTGTACAATAAATGGAGGTTGCTAAATGGCTTGCTCTTTCTTATTCTTGAAATATTAATTAGTTATATAGTTTTAACTACCTGATTGGGGGGTAAGGGGAAGCATTAAAAGCATAGCTCTGCTCCCCAGCAGGTACTGCCATTTTTAATGCAATTATCACTAATGTAAATAAATCATAACTGGCATATGCAGTATTAAAACTTTCCTTCAGCCCCAATCAATCCTAACTATAGTGTGTAATAGGCCAAACTATTTTGTATCTGTTTTTAAAAAGGGAGTTATTACTTCATAAAGCTAATATTTATTTCATTTATATGCCTTTCTTCCTGCAAAGGACTGAGACAATGTATATAGCTTTGGCCCTATTCAGAGGATGTGGATTGACTAAGAAAAATCAAGAAGTTGTAGGTCAGTAAAATAAGATGGACTAAATGACTCTCCCAAAATTCTATTTGCTTTTCCTGGCTCAGACTAAAACTCTTGATTCACATTTGTATCTGCCTGACCAGCAAAGCAAGGAGAGGAGAATGTCCCATTCCTGTGCCCAAGTGACATGAGCCGAATTTATTCAAACTGGCCAATTTCAGAAATGGCAGGCCATAAATATTCCGCCCTTTGGAGATAGTAGCTTTTGTTTGTGTTATAGCTTGAATGTTTTCTGGAAAAGTCTCCCTAGGTAGCTTTTGCATCTGGAATAGGAGTGAAACTGGGTCCATTTTTTCCCCCATCTGCATGGCTTATTGACCTACGTGCATTGTGTCATTATAGGTAATCCTTGTCTTACAACCAGAATTACAACCAGAGTTTCCATTACTAAGCAAGGCGGTTGTTAAGTGAGTCTTGCCCAAATTTATGATCTTTTTTGCCACAGTTAAGCAAATCACTACAGTTAAGACAATCAATCAATCAATCAATCAATCAGAATAGAGATGGAAGGGACTTTCGAGGTCTTCTAGTCCAACCCCTTACTCAAGCAGGAGACCCTATACAATTTCAGACAAGTCCAGTGTCTTCTTAAAAACTTCCAGTGATGAAGCACCCACAACTTCTGAAGGCAAACTGTTCCACTGGTTAATTGTCCTCACTGTTAAGAAGTTTCCCCTTAATTCCAGGTTGCTTCTCTCTTTGATTAATTTCCATCCATTGTTTCTTGTCCTGCCCTCTGGTGCTTTAAAAAATAAATTGACCCCTTCCACTTTGTGGTAACTTCTCAAATCCTGGAATACTGCTATCATGTCCTCCACTAGTCCTTTTCTCTAGACTAGCCAAACCCAAATCCTTCAACTGTTTCTTCATATGTTTTTGTCTCCAGGCCTTTAATCGTCTTAGTTGCTCTTCTTTGCACTTTTTCCCAAAGTCTCAGCATCTTTTTTGTAATGTGGTGACCAAAACTGGATGCAATATTCCAGGTGTGGTCTTATTAAGGCTTTATAAAGCGGTATTAATACTTCACGTGATTTTGATTCTGTGCCTCTGTTTATACAACCAAGGATTGTATTCGCTTTTCTGGCTGCTGCTGCACACTGCTGGCGAATCTTGCTTCCCTTATTGACTTTGCTTATCATAAACTGGTTGGAAAAGTCGCAAATAGTGGCCACATAATCCTGAGATTCTGCAACTGTTGCAAATACAGGCCAGTTGCCAAGCAGTCAAGTTTTGATCATGTGACCATGGGCATGCTACAATGGTCATAAGTGCAATGACTACCTGTAAATAACTTTTTTGAGTGTACTGTGACTTCAAATGTTTGCTAAACAAACAGTTGTAAGTCAAGGGCTACCTGTATGTATATTATTCACGTACAAATGTCTCATCTCTCATAGAATTGAGATGCTATGAATTAAAAATAGCTGTTGTACCCTATTTTGGCAGCCATTTTGGAAATAAAAAACCTTCATCAGCAGCACTGAGAAAGAGATTGCTGAACTCTCATACAGGAAAAGATGTCAGGCACTCTTTGAAGATCTCCACAAACACAACAGATTTTGAACACAGTACAGTGGTTAATTGATCATCTGCATCTGCATAACCAGTCCAACTCTCCCCCCCCCACGCCCTCATCCCAATTTAACTCCTACATACATTTAGCCACCCCAGGTTACATTTCCTGAAGTGAGGTTCAGCTCGTGAAAATTCATATGCCTTAAATAAAATTTGCTAGTCTGAAAAAAATGCTACCAGATTCCTTCTAATTTTTGGATAGAAAAACTAATGTGGCTGCCCCTGACAGTACCTAACTCATACATGTAGCTTTCTGCAGATTAAATATATGATCTTTTCAATTACCCTCCTTAAGGAAGAAATTTCTGGATGCTTCAGGTAACTGGTTTTGTACCAATATGATGTCCATTTAAAACATGATGTCTTTAATAAGTAATAGAGTTGTCTAGTAAGTACATTTGCTCCAGATCTGAAACACCTTTCCTGCTTTGGCTCTGAAAAGGTGCTCATTCCCACAGTCCAAATACTGTTGTCATGACTGACATTCAAACTAATTTAGCAGAACAAAGTCTGTTTATATCTTCCTATAAAGTATTGCAATGTGAGGATTCTAAAATGTTTGGCTTTGGGGGAATTTTATGTGCAGCTGTAGCCATTTATCAGAATTTTTTTTTTGGTAAAAATGCAACTCCCCAATAGGTAAAATGTCCTTTTCAACAATAATGCATATAATAATTCCCTAAATCCATTTTCTTCCATCTACTTTTTCGGTGAGATCAAAAATAACCTTCTCTCAGATCATTACACACTGTTTCTTGTTTAGAAAAATTAATTGTTTTACTTCTTTGATAGGAAGCACAGCTACAACAATCACTTTTTAACAATCTGATCAGCCTTTTTTGGAGCTGTCAACTGGAAGAGTTAGTTCCAGAGTTGAGCTTTATGCATCAGATTTTACTATCTTGATCTCTGGGATGGAAGACAGAGGCTGTTTGGTTTATTATTTTCACTGATGTGCTCGGAATAATTTGCAAAGAGCGATAGTGTCAGGCTGTCAAAATACCATAGTAGTTGTGATTCTGTAGAACAGGAATATATTTCTGCCATTTTTCATATTTATCTGTAGTAGTTTTGCTTACTTAAACCATCTGCTAGCAACACTGCAGAAGAGTAACATTACCAAACAGCTTGTGTATCATTTAGGTAGATACAGCTAAAAAGTATATCTTTAATTTGGAACTTATGTTGCCACTCTCCTCCACTTCTGCTGCTGCGTATTTAGAGATTTTAGAGAAAGGCATCTGATTGCAAAACCCATAGTATGTTACAATGGCACCCTACATTCCAAATGTACTTTTGAATACAGATAGAACAATGGTTACAACCTGGTAGAAGAATTAATCAGTGGATTGGCTTGCCTTCAGAAGTTGTGGGGGCTCCATCACTGGAAGTTTTTAAGAAGAGATTGGACAGTCATTTGTCTGAAATGGTATAGGGCAGAGGTCAGCAACCTGCGGCTCTGGAGCCGCATGTGGCTCTTTCACCCCTCTGCTGCAGCTCCCTATCACTCAAAATATGCATCACAACCGCCAATGTGCAACACCTGCCGGCACGCAATTTATTGAGCTTTTCAACCCCCGGTAGGCCAACCATGGATAAATCCAAGAAAAGAAAAGTTTCAGAAGAAAACAGAATGTTTAATTCAACTACATATGCTAATTTTATGACTGCTCAAGAAATAGTTAGGCATGGGAAGGGTTTTGTGGCTCCCGGTGTTTTCTTTTCTGTGGGAAACGGGTCCAAATGGCTCTTTGAGAGTTTAAGGTTGCAGACCCCTAGTATTGGATCTCCTGCCTGAGCAGGGGATTGCAAGGTTCCTTCCAACTCTGTTACAGCTACCTGTAAGTCCTTGATTTACAACAATTTATTTACTGATTGTTCAAAGTTACAACAGCACTGAAAAATGTGACTTAGACCATTTTTCACACAACTTTTTGAGCACTCCCCATGATCATGTGGTCAAAATTCAGTTGCTTGGTAATTGATTCATATTTATGACCGTTGCTGTGTTCCCAAGATCATGCGATTCCCTTTTGTGACCTTCCAACAAGCAAAGTCAATGGGGATGCCAGATTAAGTTAGTAACAACTGGGTTACTAACTTATCAGCTGCAGTGATTCACTTAACAACCATGGCAAGAAAGGTCATAAAGTGTGGCAAAACTCACTTAAGAAATGTTTCACTTAACAACAGAAATCTGGAGCTCGGCGGCATACAAATTAATTTTAACACCTTTATATCCAATAATATTTTAAAAAACTTTAAAAAAAAAAGAATTCTCCAAAGTGCTTATCAAATGATGTTTTTTTGTAAGCACTTTTTGGTCAGCTGGGGCTGATCACAGAATGATTCATTATTTGTTCTCCATGCTCCAATATTAGCAGCAATGAAGATGACTGATAGGTTCCTCAAAGAAACCCATCAGTTGTGCAGAGTGGAAGTAACCACAATTTTCTACTAAGGTTGGAAAGCAGGATCAAATATGACAAAGTATGTTGATAATATATTGGTTTCCTGGATTTATAGATAAAGGTCAAGGTTCCCCTCACAGATATGTGCTAGTTGTTCCCAATTCTAGGGGCCGGTGCTCATCTCTGTTTCAAAGCCGAAGAGCCAGCGTTGTCCGAAGACGTCTCCTTGCTCATGTGGCCGGCATGACTAAATGCCAAAGGCGCACGGAACGCTGTTACCTTCCCACCAAAGGTGGTCCCTATTTTTCTACTTGCATTTTTTACATGCTTTTGAACTGCTAGGTTGGCAGAAGCTGGGACAAGTAACGGGAGCTCACCCCGTTATGCGGCACTAGGGATTTGAACTGCTGATCTTTCGATCGACAAGCTCAGCATCTTAGCCAGTGAGCCACTGCGTCCCTTGATTTATACTTGATGTTTAAGAACAAATTTGTTGTTATCTAGAACAACATTTTTCTGTATATCACATATGAATAGGATTATTGGATAAAGACCACATATAGACATCAAACATTGCAGCATCAAATGTACCTTCCTAGGCATTTTATTTCTTCTCTCCAGCATTTTCTTTCTTCTTCTTCTTTGATCATTCTTTATGTCTCATCTTACCAGGCAACCAAAGGCTTTTAATCAACCTCACATATTAGGAGAAGAGAGATTAAAGGCAATGTAGCTGCTGAAGGTTAAAATGGGAGAGCAAACAGATCACAACCAGTCCATAATCTGAAGAGAGAGAAACAAAAAGTGGGGCTGAACAGCATCTCAGTTGATCTTTTTAAAAACAATATTGTGTGTGTTTCTGAAGTTGAGGTTTGGTGATCAAGTCCTGGTGGCACCACTGTAGGCGGTAGATCCAACTAAGTTGCTGTTTTAAAAAGAATTATGCCTTTTTTCACCTTTCTAGTAGTTCTTCATTAGAGACTCTAAAGAAAATTTCTGCCATACGGCTCGTTGGTAGAGACCGGAAAATTCAACTCCACACCCTTTCTTGGAACTGAAGTAGAAAAATATTGATTGGGAGAAATCTGGTTAGAAATCCCACTGGGAATAACTGTAAATTATTAGTAGGAGAACATATGGAAGCAAATGAATCAGAGAAAATGATTGAGTATAAAATGAGCTGAATAACAACCGGCCTGGATTAACTGAAATGCTCACCCAGTTTCCAAAAGGACCATTTGGGTACTTTCATTTCTGGCCACCATTATCATTTCTTCAGATGTTCATTCTAGAAATAACAATTCAGGCACACATATATGACCTACATCGTCTACAGTGGAATGATTCCACTGAAGGGGAATTAATCTGCCCTGATATTTCTCAGGGAAATTGATTTCTGTGCCTTGTGTAAAAGCAGTGTTGTCCAGCAGTAGCAAATGAGAATCAACTAATTAGTTCACTTTGCATGGCACAGGGGGCTCTTCAATGTAAGACCTATTATTTCCTCTATTCTTTCTTTGTTCTTTTTTGACCTCCTTTCCTTTAGCTCCCCTTGCCTTGTTTGCTGCTGACCTTGAATTTGTTGAGCAGGAAAGATAAACACTGATTAGGCATATGCAAACCTCTCGAGTTTAAAACTGGGATATTCCAAAAACACTCTGGAACGCTCTGTTCCTAAATTGGTGAGTTTTCCTATTGCTACATTGGGTCTTTGGTCTCTGTACATGAGAAAGGGAAGATCTTCACCTCTGTGGCTGCAAGGCAGGATAAGCTACAGAACCCCCAAATCTCTTTTTTATATATATATATATATTTCTTCTGACAGCTATCCTGCCAATATTCGTATGATTTATAATAGCACAACCTGAACCTGAACACAATAGTACAAACACAATAGTACAAACACAAACTGCACCCCTTTCTTTTTTTAAACTTTCCACTCTTTAAAGACAAAGCAAGCATATATACATGTAGGTAAGACCATTCTTCAGGCTAAATCAATCAATCAAACCTAATTCCTAATTTAGTCAATTTGCTGAAGAATATAGCAGAGAGCCATCAAAAATTACAGTTGCAGTTTAAAATAAAGCAAACCGTAGACTTTACTAACAAAAACATATCAGATTTACCTATCTCAGTTTAGCAAGAAGCTTTAATTAAATTTAAAAGGTAATTCCCTGTAACACCACCAAAGGGTTTAGTTTTTATGCTCCATCAGCCTCTTGAAGTCCAGGAAGGGGTTACCCAAACTAGCTTTCTCCAGCTATTTGAGTAGCTTCCAGGAACAGAAATTCTAACACTAACAAAATAGTGTTTTAAATAACCTCTTTGTACGTCTATCAGAGATTCCTAAAATGCTTATTAAATGTAAATCTAAATAAATGATTCTAGGTATGTCCTGTGTATAGTGTCAACCCTGAAGCTGGCCTGGTTGAAGCCATCTTGGAGCTTCAGTGTTGCCACACTGGAGCGAGGGATAGGGAGTGGGGATTAGAGATAGCTGGGGTTGTGTAGTCACAATAAAATACTTTCCCCTGGGAACCAAGGATGTTCTCATACCTGGCCGGAGGACGGAGGAGTGATGTTACCAGACCAGCGGATGCTGCTTTGATTGGGCCATGTGACTGATTGTTTGGGATTGAGGGGAAAATGTTTACTTTTAATTACTGTATTTTTCAGAATATAAGACACACTTTTTTCCCTCCTAAAAGAGGCTGAAAATTTGGTTGCGTCTTATACTCTGAATGTAGCTTTTTTGAAGCTTTTTTTCAGCCCTAACAAGGCACTAGCGAGTGAAGTGATCTCCATGGTTTGCCTGCTTCTCTCATTGCTTCTCTCTCCAAAGATCAGTTGTGCTTTAGAAGCTGTTTTTTTATCCCGAAGCAGGGGATAAAAACCAGCAAACTAATGTGCTGAAACTGAGCAGACTAAGGACGCTAGCCAGATGAATACCTAGTAGGAAGATTTTTCTCCCCTATTTTCCTCCCAAAAACTAAGCTGTGTCTTATACTCCGGTGTGTCTTATACTCTGAAAAATACGGTAGGAGAAAACCCAAGGGGTCCTTCAGAGTTGGTTTTCACCAGATATGTGCCAATTTGATAGAGCACGGGTGTCAAACTTGTGGCGTCATGTTGCCATTACGTGACTTTTTGCTACGTTTTTCCCTTCACAGAGGTGGGCGGGGCTTGTGTGTGACACATCTGGCCTGCAGGTCACCAGTTTGACACACCTGATATAGAGGAATGGTCTAGCCAGCAGAGATATGATCTAGATCCCTCATCTCTTCCAGTCCAATTTTCCATTTTTTATAATATCATGTAGAGCTCTGAAATTCTTCATGGTAGGCTCACCCTACCATTGTCCTCAGTGATGCCTGCATTACCTTTTCAGCAAAAAAAACATTGTGCACATGATAGGTTTTGAGAGTTTTAATAAATCTTTTTTTTTCAACTGTCTATCATCCAATCATCCCAGGAACTATTGTTTTAAATTGGAAATAAAAATTTTGGGAGGCAGAAAACGTAGTTCAGAAGTACCCTAATCATATAAAATTTAGTTCATTACTTGTCTTGTAATTCTGTAAGGAATACAGAAAAGGAAAACAGCAGGCAGAAATGTGTATGGACCATGTGACCTTCATAGGTGATGGTAAGATTTCCTGATTTTTTCCCCCTTTATATTACATGTATATAATACTTGCAGTACAATGTTTGTATAAACTTTGCTACAATTTTAAGCAATGCATCACTGAATCACTCCTTCGAGATAAGATAGGTCAAGAAACAGACATTGCAGAGATTCCAGGAATGTTTGTTGTAGGGTATTACAACAAGTTTTCTTCTGTCACATCTTATACTAAACAAAATCAATACAGGTTATCTTGAGTGTTTTTCTCACATTTGCTTCAGTTTTAGAACTATGTCCCTCTTTTCCAAATATTTCCTTAACTTCTCATTCCTTCCTCCTCTCTGGCCTTTAATGGTTTTTTTCTACCTTCCCAAGGAGGCTTCAGGACCAACAAGTAGTAATAGCAATAGCATTTAGACTTACATACTGCTTCACAGCACCGGGATGCGGTGGCTCAGTGACTAAGACACTGAGCTTGTCGATCAAAAGGTCGGCAGTTCAGTGGTTTGAATCCCTAGTGCCGCGTAACGGTGTGAGCTCCTGTTACTTGTCCCAGCTTCTGCCAACTTAGCAGTTCGAAAGCACGTAAAAAATGCAAGTAGAAAAATAGGGACCACCTTTGGTGGGAAGGTAACAGAGTTCCGTGTGCCTTTGGCACTTAGTCATGCCGGCCACATGACCATGGAGATGTCATTGGACAACGCTGGCTCTTCGGCTTTGAAATGGAGATGAGCTCTGCCCCCTAGAGTCAGGAACAACTAGCACATATGTGCGAGGGGAACCTTTACCTTTACCTTTTTACTGCTTGAAGCAGTTTACGAAGTCAGCATATTGCCCCCAACAATCTGGGTCCTCATTTTACCCATCTTGGAAGGATAGAAGGCTGAGTCAACCTTGAGTCTGTCAGAATCGAAGGAATCAAACTCCTAGCAGTAAGCAGAGTGAATCTTCAATACTGCATTCTAACTACTGTGCCATAACAGCTCTTTGAAGTAAAAATTGTTTTTTTAATTGTTATTTTTCTTATACTGTGTTTTATTGCTTGTAGGCTGCCTAGAGTCCCAGTGAGCAAATAGGCGGCTATATAAATTTTCTAAATTAATAAATAAAAGTTTTTGGAACTACTTGCAGACATAGAGATGTGAGCTATCCAGCCTCACTTTAAAGTTGGACCGGAGCTTTAGAACCAAGTACCTGAAGGACTTGCATCTTCTCGGATTTGCCTGAATGTTACATTCTCTCACACCTGTATTCAAATCATGTTTTCAAATGCCGAATGAAGATCATCAATATGCAGAAAAGTCTGGTCAAAGAAATTCATTTGATTGAGGCCATATTTTTTAAAAAAGCATCTGAAATGAACAAACACACTTTCAAATGTTTATCTCAGGCTGGTCTCTCGAGCACTTTGTTCGATAGTCTTAAGATTTAATGATTTTTCCCAAGTTATGAATTTATGGATCCCACCATTTTTACTGTTTTACTTTTTATCTCTTTTGTTTTAATTTTTAATGTTTCAAATACTTCTGTTCAGAGAACTCTAGATAGATTGGGATGATTAAAAATATAATAAAATATAAAGAAAAGGAAAAGAAATAATTTTCCTATTCAGTTTACCCAAACCTTAATGCATGTAATCAAGATTCTTTTCAATCGGATGGATATACTACATTCTAAGGATTTTCTTATGATGCTTTGATCTATACAGCATTTGATTATCACCAATTCACTTTTACTGTGGCTACTTACTCTTTTTGGTTTTATGAGAGACTCAAAATTGCCAAAACAGTAGAGAAACTTGTAATCCAATTGATTCTGTGGTACACATTTATGAAAAAGCTATTTTTAGTTTTTAAAAAATATATCTTCAGATTAGAGTTCCCCCAAAAAGATTCCAACTGAAATTTATCTTTGCCCCTGAAATATTTTTTTAGTTCCATCTACAGCACTCACTCTTCTCTTGGGCTTGATGTCACTTCCTTGGGATTAATTGTTCACCTTCACATTCCATGCTATTAAGAATGAATTAACAGCCTGCTCATTACCCTTTCTGCTAGAAAAACATTGATGTGTCCACCACAAAACACTCTGTCAATGACAGTTGGCTTTAGAATGGATGTCAGTTTGAAACAGGATATTGTTATGTTCTTTTAACAGGCTGCCCCTTTCACAAACAAAAGCTGTAATCTGCATCCCACTTATCCTTAAAAGGACTCTGGCTAAATGGGGCAACTCCAGAGAAAAGAGTGGACAGTCTTGCATATTGTTTGAAATGTTTTCCCTCATATAAGCCAATATTTAATCTAGTTTTATGAGAACTTTCTGAAGTTTCAAGAGCTTCTGAAATCACACTCCCTTCGCATTAAATCATACCCTTTAAAATCTACTCCATTTAAAATCTCAAGATGCCAAACAGAATTTAAAAGAAATTTAAAAGTTACGATTTTAAATACCCAGTAATTTGGTTCAAATGTTTGTTGCTAATTCTAACTAGTCCAAAATACTAAATACATTTATGTGACCTGTTTATGCATCTGTCATGCCATTGGTGAATTGAAGTCCTACAGAACTATTGTGATAGACAAAAGAAATATTATCCCATTAAACTGTCTCAGAAGCTTATTACAGTTCTTGGTGCTCTCTAATAAGCTTGGTTATTTTCTTGCAGATGTTTCATTACCCAGACTAGATAACATCATTAGTGCTAGTTTGGGTAAGAGCAAGAAAACAAGCGAGCTCAGAGAGTGCCAGAGAGCCATCATTTCAACCCTGAGCTACAAATATTCTCCTTTACTGGTTATTACTACATTCCCAAAGAACCATTTTTCTTGGTGACAAGAAAAATGAAGGAAGAGAATGTGAAACCAGTTAGCTAGCTATAAACCAACTCTTTCTACCAGAAACGTTAATGCAGCAACACACTTGTATAATACAATTATTTTGCAAGCTACACTACTTCCAGCAGCCTTCCAGGAGCAATTCAATATTTTAATTGTTACCTAAGAGGTTGATTATTTGTGGAACTGTCTGTCTGTTATTTGCACCCATCCCGTAAGATCTGGTGGTGTCAGGACGATTTTGAATCCCTTCTATTAAACAGTGCCATCTGGTGAGATCCAGGAGGCATGCCTTCCCTCTCACTGTGCCTGCCTGCGGAACAGCCTATCTCCCAAGATACAGCTAATTCCTATCCTGGTCTTTCGTAGGGCTATGAAGACCTGGCTATTCTCCCAGACATTGGACCAGGTGGTTAAGGGAGCTCATTTTCAGTTGGTTATGTATTTGGTTGACTGCAGGGTTTATTAATTATTCATACAGAAGCTTGCACAGTATTGTTCTGTTATTTTTGTTATTACCCATACTTTTAACTGGTTATAAACCACCCAGAGTCACATGCTGAATGGGCTACCCTGGTAGATACCATGGGTAGTAGGTAGGTATTATTAGGTAGGTAGGTAGGTAGGTAGGTAGGTAGGTAGGTAGGGATAATAGAGACAGACAGACCTATCCACCAACTACCTACCTCATCTGGAAACTGGTACTGGTCTGGCAGCATACATTTCCTTTATCCTATCTCCAACCCCTTCCCTTCTGTTTCCCTTCTCCTCCCCTCCTCCCCTCTCTCTCACACACAGAGAGTCTGTGTCAGTGGTGAAATCCAATTTTTTTTTACTACCGGTTCTGTAGGCGTGGCTTGGTGGGCGTGGTGTGGCTCGGTGGGCATGGCTCAGTAGGCATGGCGGGGAAGGATATGCAAAATCTCCATTCCCACCGCACTCCAGGGGGAAGGATATTACAAAATCTCCATTCCCACCCCACTCTGGGGGCAGCCAGAGGTTGTATTTGCCGGTTCTCCGAACTGTTCAAAATTTCCGCTACCGGTTCTCTAGAACCTGTCAGAACCTGCTGGATTTCACCCCTGGTCTGTGTCTATCTGCCTGTCTCTGTTCGTGCATGTACACAGTGTGTTTATATATGAAAGAGAATGGTTGGATAATGGAAAATAAAAATAATTCGTCATATACCCCAACAAATATTTTTATCGTTATTAATTCAAGTAAATATTGGAAATTTGGACCCTGCCTTCTACCTTTGGCACGGTGTTTCTGTTAATTGTGTATAGATAGATGCTCATATATATGACACATGCTAGTGTGTCAGATATGTTTATTGAGTAGATGGGGAAAATCTCTAAGACTGGTTTCAGCTAGAGTTGGAGACTCTGCAGTTAACAGATAGAGAATCTGGCAATTTGTCTATGATTAGAATTTTATTTTTGTCTATTCTTCCATTGATGAATGCCAACTTAAATTTGTATTAATAAAACAGTTGAGATTTAAACTGTATGTATTTTCTCAAATGAACACCAGAGGGTGCACTTTTCTGCAACTTGAATTTAAAAGTTCACCTGCAAAATCAGCCTACAACAGATTTTCTTTCTTTGCTTTCTCTGCTTTGTCAATAAGAAAAGCAAAAAAAAAGTCTGGAAAATGGATCTGGCAATATTTTTGTAAGCTGCCCAGAGTTACTCGGCAGCCATATATACTTTATTAAATAAAGCAAAGTAAATAAAGTAAAATAAATAAATAAACAAATGAATAAATAAATAAAATAAAATAAATAAACACATAGGGTTGGCAGAAGAGAAGAAAAAGAACTGGAGAAAAATCATAAAATACAAAGACCTTAACTGTGGCAAAAAAAACCCATGAAGATAGTACCAACAGTAGTAATATTAACAGCACATTGGGTGCGATCCCAAAACATCTGGAGCACCACTTGAACATCATAGACATAGACAAAATTACCACCAGTCAATTGCAAAAAGCAGATTGACTTGAAACAGCTTACATCCTGCAATAATATCTTTAATACCATCAAATAACAACATCTGCCTATCCCAGCTCTTTGGGAAGGACTCGATAAGTGGATAAAAATGCCAAATCCAGTCTAAACATCTTGCTGACTATGCAACAAGCCATAATAAGTTATTAATAATAAGTAAGTAAATAATGAAATAAAAGTTTATTGCAACTAAACCAGCTTAGTTCTCAAATACAGCTGGCATTGTGGGATCATAGAAATGCCAACGTGGTTTTCTTGGATGCAAAAATGCTTTTAACTATTTGAAAGTTTTTGAGTTTCTAAGAATTCTTTAGCAGCATCTTCGGAAACAAAAGGAGAGTGGAAAGGAAATAAGATTGATGTTGTTGCATTTTAATCTTAAAAGTTAAGGGTGGAGAGGCTACAAAAAGTAGAGCTGAGCCTTAAGGTATAGAAAGATATTAAGATGGACCAATGGGAAGGATTTCCAGAATTTGAATATTTTGCATAATCTAATAGCACATTGGGGAAGTAGATAAAATTAATCTTGTTGTCACAAAAATGGAGGCACTTAAGTCATGCAAGCGTGCAGTATTTTCTACATATTATTATATTTATATATTTGCTAGATTTTCTATGGAAATCCCAGGTTAATCTTAATTATCAGAGTAAACATAACTAAGACAGGAGAATAATGAAGACATTACTTGAAGAAAAAGCAAATAAATATGAGGACTATTTTTTAATTCAGTCTGTTCTGAATTAGAAAGCAATACTGTAGATGTGTACAGTATTGTGAACTTTATATATAAAGTTCTTTTATTTTTTTCTTGTTTTTTCCTTCATTTCTCATGAGCGGAAAAGCTTTGTCTTACCTATTTGTCATGCCTTTTTTTCAACTTCAAATGATCTCACATTTGTTTATTCCCAAGTGTCCCCCCCATATGTTTTATGGTTCTGTAAAACAAAAGTAGCAGTCCCTGAGAAATCTGCATGAGGACAAGTGAACTTGCAGGCATCCTGGCTTCCACATATAAATCTCTCCAGCAATGGGGGAAAGAACACAAAGAGACAAAACTGAAAATTACATCTAAGAAGAACACAAATATTGCTTTAAGACGTTCAGTTGCTGATAAGGGTCGAGCAGGAGGAAATCTACTTATATAGCTACTCCCCAAGTACACGTTTTCAAGGCAGCAAATGGAAAGTGCCAGAAAAGTAATTTAGAAGCACATGACTTATTTCAGATCTGGAAAGTCTGCGTTAACTTTCTAGGATAGCTTCCTGGTTGTCTTATCACTTCCTTCCCCCTGCTAGAAGATTATACTTCTTATATTTCATTAGTCTGGCCACAGTTGACCTTGGTTCTAAGTTTTAGAATGATGTGCTTGTTTCACTAACTAGGAGTAGTTTTCAATTTTTTAAAAAATGGTACTTGATATATGATAGGACTAAAAATAGAATCAAAGAATTGTGGTTCTCTTTCCTCTAGCTTCTATTTAAATTCCTGGATATGGTTATCATGCCTCTTCTCAGTTTTGCCCTGGTGGAATTTCACTAGCCTAAGACTTTTGCCTATTCATTTTGTTGGTATAGATTTGTGATAACCATGTACAGTATCAGTTTTATCCACTGGGGCAAGGAGATTAAAGAGGGAGACATGGGTTTGGGCGTACAAAAATCCTTAGTATCTCTATATTCAGCTGGTAAAGTCCAGCAGCGGAGAGCCAATCCGTCAAAGTCTACTAGACTAGACTAGCAACTCCAGTGGATAGACTCGGCATATAGTAGTTCTACATATTCCTTCTTCTCTCTCCCAACAACTATAACCAAAACAAGACAATTGGTCTCTTTTGATTGTTTTCTAGTCATTTGTTTGGGAAACTTGTCAAATATTTCTTCCTTGAATAATAGCAATGTATTTTCTTTTGATAATAACACGTGCCAACCTGCTATAAGCCTAGAAGATTGCATTATCTTTGTCTTAAATGTTACTACCGTGTAAGGAACATTGCATTTTAAAGGGAAGCAAAAGTTACATCGGCTTCCAATTCTCAGAAATGATATGCCCCATTTTGTGTGGATTGATTTTTATCTGTCAGTCTGGTTTGTTATGAGGGGAGTATAAACATTTCCTTCCATCTCATGAGAGTTCCCTTCCATCAAGGGGCACCATTGTTGGGCTGTGCTTAAGGCACAGATTGGCCTTAATCAGACACTGCCCAAGAACAGTAATGATTTTTCAAGATTTATCAATTTATTAGGGGCTTTTTTGTGCATGCTAAACTTTATACTTGAAACTTTCTCCCTAAATATCTGAATAAGTATTATTTTATCTGTCAAACTCCAGCTTATCTTTTTCACAAAATCTCTGGCTTTCCTACAGTGGTTTTGATCTCCCTTCCTTGCTAAAGCTAAATTAATTGGCTAATAAAACTAATAGTCTTGTTTTTCTCCAAACTGTTGAAACTTCTCAGTTCTTTAAGCCATAATGCACAGGGAGGTAGGCATATCTAACCTGGCCTGCCAGAATCTAGATGACTACTAGATGGGATCACAAATATATTGGCTGTCATCTAATGGCAGTCCAGATTTTTGCAGCCTAGGTATGGTACACTAAGAAACAACCAAGCTCTGGCCTGCAAGCCGCAAGTGAGTCCCAAACCCTTGTTCTATTAATCTTGCAGAAGGCCTTGGGATCATGGAAGTAAAACCTGGCAGCAAAAGAATTAATACTGATGCTACTGGAATTGCTAGAGCACAATTCCGTTATTAAAACTGTTCCAGAAATTGTTCTTCTGCAAAAGAAGTTTCTTTGATCACAACTCTAGTGGAACAGTTTCAAAGGTTATGCTAAATAACAGTACCTAACTAATTTTGGCTGATCTAGTGTTGGAACTGGTTGTTACATGGATAAAAGAGCTCCAGGAAATCCAACAGCTGTAAGTTTGTTTTGTGTCAAGAAAACTGTTATCTGGGTTCATAAAGTTACTAAGTGTCAGGCTTGGCTTGAAAGTGACTTGACCTTTATCTGCCTAGGTCAAAACTTTCAGCCCTCGGAATAAGGATTTGCTTTCCTTATGTTATTCTACATAACATGAACAGCAATTTGATGATAATGATAAGACTAGCAACAATGTAATTAAGAATTATAATTTCAAAGTAAATCTAGTTAGAGCAATAGAATAGAACAGAATAGAATATAACAGAATAAGAGTTGGAAGGGAGTCTTCTAGTCCAACCCACTGTTCAGGCAAGAAACCCTATACCATTTCAGACAAATGGTTGTCCAATCTCTTCTTTAAAATCTCTTCCAGTGTTGAGGCATTCACAACTTCTAGAGGCAAGTTGTTCCACTGATTAATTGTTCTAACTGTCAGGATATTTCTCCTTAGTTCTAGATTGCTTCTCTCCTTGATTAGTTTCCATCTATTGCTTCTTGTCCTGCCCTCGGGTTCTTTGGAGAATAGCTTGACTCCCTCTTTTTTGTGGCAGCCCCTGAGATATTGGAACATTGCTACCATGTCACCCCGGTCCTTATTTTCATTAAATTAGACATACCCAATTCCAGCAACAGTTCTTAAACGACATAAAAGTGACTAAATCATTGTAGAAAAACTTGAATATTTTGCATCTGTTAAACCTATGATTCGTATTGTTTAAGAGTTTCTCCCTAAAGTATATTTCTAAATTTGTATCTCGTTCTATAAATGGTAGCACCTGCATTAGTTTAATCTTCCAGCTTCTCATCTTTCCTTATTTGCATTTTCCATTTGGTGCTTGGTCTCTGAATACATACAGTTCAGAAACATGAAACAGGCATCACTTGAGCAAAAGTGGTTGTACATTTTATGAGTTGTCATTAAACAGCACCGATGCCACGAATACCCCATTGAATTGAATAGTTCAGTTTTGGTACAACGATGTGGGGGTAGAAGAAGCAGCCCAGAATTCATATTAAAAGATATTTAACAAGAAAAATATTGAAAGCGACTATAAGCGAATGAACCATGAAAATGGCCTCTTTATTTTAATTAAGCTACTGTATGTAAGCTACCCAAAGTTCTCTAAATGTTTTTATTTAAATACAGCATAGGCCAAACCAATTAAGTGTAACAAATGTAAATTGAAGTGGAATGTAAACTTCTCAGAGTTCTTTATTTAGATTTAAGCCTATTTGAAATGATAAAAATATGTTAGTTTTGGAAAAATTGAACACTTTTAAAAATATATTAAATTGATTCAATATATTAACATAATTTATGATGAGGCACAAATACGAAGTATACTGTACATCTCTGCAAAGTAAAAGCAACCAACAAAAATCTAGTTGGCATCTGTGAGCAGAGTAGGCCCTTTCAGCTCCTTAGATATTCTTCTCAGAAAAAAAAGCTATTGTCAGTCTAGAAGCCTTTTTTTTTTTTTTTGCTTCCTCACTGCCACATATTTTAGCCTGGGAAATTGGGAGGGGGGGGTTTGTTGGAGTGGTGGAAGCTTAGCCATAACAACATTCCTTACTCTGGGAGTCAAGGACATTTGCCTACACCTGGATGGGAGTCACTTGGGATTGTCTCCAGTTGCGTTTGAAGAGTGGATTGGACCATGTGATGAACTTTTGGGTGTTGAGAAGGGTTGTGAACTTTCAACTGGGTGGGGAAAACCTGGAAACCTTCAGATTAGGGTTTTCCCAGATGTGCCAACATGACATCTCTAATAAAGTGGAACTTTGAGGAACTTATTGCATTGGAGTTTTATTTCATTGGGGTGTTTTTTGGAACCCTGACAGCTATATCACTTCACTCCAAAAGGGAAGTAAGTTTATCTATACTATCAGCTGATGGGAGCTAGGAAACCTGCCCTTTCAGTGGCAATCTCTGCCTTATGGAACACTCACTGTCCCCTGAATTCAGCAGGACTTTAACCTCTTTGAAGAGCTGGCTTTTCTTCCAAGCACTGAAATAGAATTGGATAATTACCCATTAGAAGTTTGACTGGGTGCCAAGTCTTTTTTGTTTCTAACGTTTTAATCTGTTTAGTTTTTAGTTTTAAAATGGTTTTACAAGTTGTTTTAACTTTTGATTGAGAGCTGTCCAGAGTTGGTTAGAAGATGGGCTAAATAAATCATCATGTATAATAAGTATTAGCATCCAACCCATTCTACTCTCTCAATTGGCTTTTTGTTCCTGGCAAATAGATGGGGAAGAAATGGAGGTAGTGACAGATTTTATTTTCCTGGGCTCCAAGATCACCGCAGATGGGGACTGCAGCCAAGATATTAAAAGATGCTTGCTCCTGGGGAGGAAAGCTAGATAGCTTACTAAAAAGCAGAGACATCACCCTGCCAACAAAAGTGCATATAGTCAAGGCTATGGTTTTCCTAGTTGCAATGTATGGTTGTGAAAGTTGGACCATAAGGAAGGCTGAGCACCAAAGAATTGAGGCCTTTGAACTATGGTGCTAGAGATGACTCCTGTGAGTTCCTTGGACTGCAAGGGATCAAACCGGTCAGTCCTAGAGGAGATCAACCCTGACTGCTCTTTAGAAGGCCAGATCCTGAAGATGAAACTCAACTACTTTGGCCACCTAATGAGAAGGTAGGACTCACTGGAGGAGAGCCTAATGCTGGGAAAGATTGAGGGCAAAAGAAGAATGGGATGACAGAGAATGAGGTGGGTGGATGGAGTCACTGAAGCAGTAGGTGTGAGCTTAAATGGACTCCAGAGGGTGGTAAAGGACAGGAAGACCTGGAGGAACATTGTCCATGGGGTCGCAATGGGTCGGACACAACTTCACAACTAACAACAAGATATGGTAGTATAAATGGCATTTTCTGACTGGGCAACAAGAAGCTGATTGCTGAAGGTTTATTGTAAAGCACCAAAAGTTGTTTGATATGGGCAATATAGAAATACTTGGAATTAAGATATATGAACGCTGACATCATCATTGCAAAACAGTTTCATTTAAATATTTCATAATAAAATTTATGATTAACAGATCAAATAATCATTGATAAAAGGGAACAGCATTTATAACTTGTTGATATCTGAATTCATCTCCTCTCTCCCCAAAATACTTGTATCTAAAAATAACAAAGGGGTCACTGAAAGAGAAGATGTAATTCTAATCTGTCTACAGCAGAGGTTTTCAAACTTGGAAGCTTTAAGACTTGTGGACTTTAACTCACAAAAAGGTTTTCTGAAAAGTTAAGAGACTTTGGAATAACATGAGATGGAACATGGGGAACAGAGAAATCACCCAAAATTAAATATAGGCATTTTTTCCCATTTACAATTCTTGGGATTCAAATTAATTTAAATGTGTAGCTTGTCCATATTTCTTTATAAATGCTTTCACAAACTAAACTAATGAGAGCACGAGGACTGTACTTTTTGATAGTTCACTGTGGCATCTTGTCAAAAGATATATGAATGTGCAGTCAAAACAGGGAAAGAAACCAATGTTCCAAATCATGTAACTTTAACAAGGAAATGTTCTTCTCCAATCACTGCAGCTCCAAACTGCTGATTTAGTTATGACATTTGAAGTTTATTATTATAGATTATCATAAGCCACCTTCCACATGAAATATTTTGTATTTCCCTCTTTTTCATGGCTTACACAAAGAAGTCTGAAGATTTAAGATCTTCAGTGCAAAACTATCCACTCTTCAAAGTTTTGAGGAATGCTTTGAGAAAGTCCAGCTTGCCAATAACTTCACTTTTTCTTACTAATGGGCCAGCAAGCTTATTTCATCCAGCTCAGATAAACCTTACATTTCTTTTTGAATTGGCTCTACTTTTCACCCCACCCCCAAATTTTGAATTATTTTGTGTTTGTTGTCCAACATCAACAAAACATGTTTTGTGAAGAATTCTGACCTCCACCACTGGAAACCATAACACATGTAGAGGATCACTCTGGAGTACTAAGTTTAGAGAATTTGTGCTGGCAGACAGACTTAGCATGGTCTAACACTGCTGGGAATCTCCTTTGTGCTGTGTTGGTCTGAATTAGAAATGCTCAAACTTTGAATACCTGAACACCACCTGGGAAAAAAATAAGAGATGAGCTAAGATTTATTGTCACCTTGGTGATGGCTATACAATCTTAAACTAATTCATGGAAAACTAACTCCATCAATGTTTATTGAAACAGAGTTTCCAGAGTTTCTGAGGCAAACCCAACATGTTCTAGAAAACTGATGGGTTTTCAGGAAGTTTTGAATTGGTCATCCAAGAAGCAGAATCCAAGAAGCACTAAGTAGATATTTGCTTAGAGTGGCAAGATTCCTTGACACAATGCACTCTGGTTACAGAATTTATCCATTTTCTAGGTCAAATACTATAGTGAATCCTCTAACCCAATGGGATGAATTTGTACAAGGTACTGAGCCACAATATAGTTAACACTGACACAACTTAGCAAATGTGCAAATGTGGTGACAAGATATTCAACCAGTATGATTTAAGTGTGTAACATGAACACAGCTATCTAATGTATGCATACACTTAACAGCCCCCCACTTTTTACAATTATAGACAATTAAATGTTCCAGCCTTCCTTGCATAGACTCTCCTATAGTCAGCAGAAGATAGTCTTTGCAGTCATTGATTGCAGTTTCCAGGCAATGGTATGCATGCCTCTGAATTTGTATGTACACTCCCAAAGCCTGCTGAAGATTATGTACAAAGCCCAGAGAATGCAGAAATCTTATCAAGATAGTATATAGATATAGATACAAATACAAACAAACACGCATTGCAGGGAACATGCAGTTCTTGCAAAGAGCTATTTGGGGTGTTTTGCAAAGGGTTAGCATTACTTTCCCCCTATTCAGAATAAGTGATAGATTATTCTTAGCTCTCAGATTTACTGCGTTACAATCAACTGCATATAGAAATGGATTATGTATTTCTATATACGTGAGCTATTACATCCTTTGTAAAGAAAGTAGCATGTACCGCCAGCTGTGTTTTCTCCTGCGCTGCAGGACGGATTTGTGACTTCTTCAACCACAGCTTCATCAAGCTTGTCAGTAGAGTGTGTAGGCTAGCCCTTGTTTCCTTTGATGCATCATTTCCTAGGTTTATATCTGAATGGGCGAACATAATATTTTGACCAGATTTTCCTGTTATTTTTAAAGCTGACTTACCAGAATTTTCCTTTGCTATCAATTAAACTGGAAGAGAACATGCAGGGCTCTCCGCTTATAGGCGAGTTAAGAGAACCTCTGCCATGAAATCATGAAAAGAAGGAGACGTCCAAAGGTAATCCATTGCAGCATACATCCAAACAGGGCTGCAATTGCCAAGAGGGATATGGCTGAGGATCAAAAATGTTTTACAAAACAGAAACATTCTGATAAGAATAGAAGGATGTTCATTTTCAAGCTGTAGATAAAGATATGAATTACAGTTCTTTCTCCGAAGAGTGCAAGCAAAAAAGGCTTAAAGCCCAAACTCATTCTCTGTCCAGAAATTCATTAAGTGGAAGAAAATATAACCAGGTGTCTTCTGGTCAATGCTACATTTTGTCTGTTCTTTCTACTACTATTGATATCCTCTGGCTTTAAATTGTATCTGCATAGAGTACCAGCAATAGTAAATTTGCATTCAGGCAGCCATGGATTCCAAGATCTTGCAACGAAGTGTGAGAGAAAGAGCAAAAGGGGCTGGCATTCTGTTCTCTTGGTCTTTGTCAAGCTACCATGTTTCCCTGAAAATAAGACCCTCTCATATTTTTTTGAACCCTGAAATAAGCGCTTGGCGTTATTGCCATGTGCTCAAAAGACCGATTGGGCTTATTATCAGGGGATGTCTTATTTTGGGAGAAACAGGGTACCAGAGCAATTAACCAGGACAGATCATGCATTTTAAAAAATGCCATACAAATTCATAAGTTCAGATCATTTAAAAAACAGATTTGAAAATAAAAACCAATTGAAGGAGCTGCAAAATTTAGATGTTTTAAAGGTTCAAAGGAATGTTTCTTTGGAACAGAAGTCTATGCAAAGCATCCCTTCCCACTCCCTCATGAAGTCATATGTCCACTACTTATAAAATAGAGCAGGCATGTTGCATCTTTTTACATCACTCCAAGGCCTATTCACCTTGAGAGCAGTCTCTTCACCCTAAATTGATGAATAATCGTCCCAAGCAGATTTGTGTAGATATTTTAAAAAGGGGTAAAAATATCAAACCCTGTGATACCCTACAAGGAATGGCCTCTCATCCCTCATCAACACCAAATAGCATTGCCCACTTAAAACTGAGTAGAAACAGTAGCTCTATTCCCAAATCTTACAGAAAGTCCAGAAATATATTATGGTTGATGGTATCATACAGCACTGAAAAGGAGAAGAAGGAGACCCAGAACGCCCCCCCCCTCCAAAATAAAGCTCAACCAAAGTCACTTCCACTTCCAGGCCTGAACTCTGACTGAAAGGGGTCCCAATAATCCACTTTGTCAGGACTCCATGAAAATGGAGCCTAGTGTGTTCTTCGCAATCTTTCCTCAAAAGGGAAGATTGGACACAGGTCTATAGTTGTTCAAAACAGGTGGATTCAAGGAAGGTCCCATCATGAGGGTCTGCATCAGTGCCTCCACTGGAGGACTTGATATAACCTTTTCTTTCAAGAAAACACTGCCCATTTCCAGATCCAGGCACTTATATACTCATATGTTCTACCTCCTTTCTCTCCCCTACCTCTCACACACAAACACACACATCTACGGAGAGCTCTCTGAAGAAGCCAAGTATGACATGAGTCCAAGTCATGAGTGATGGAATTCATACTAGAGAGCAACCTATCTGCTTTCTTTCTTTCTTTCTTTCTTTCTTTCTTTCTTTCTTTCTTTCTTTCTTTCTTTCTTTCCTTCCTTCCTTCCTTCCTTCCCTCCCTCCCTCCCTCCCTCTCCCTCCCTCTCTCTCTCTCTCTCTCTCTCTCTCTCCCTCTCCCTCCCTCTCCAGAGGGTGGAGACATTGTCCCTATCAGTCCCACCAAGTCAATACTCAGGAATATTTAAGGGAATGTATTAACAAAAATTTGTCCAAATACATCACAGATCCTTCTACTCATTGTCCCCAATGCAGTACAGCACCTTAAATAGTGCTGCTATATGACATCTTGACAATCCAATAAGGCAGTGGTGGGTTTCAAAAATTTTTACTACTGGTTCTGTGAGTGTAGCTTGGTAGGTGTGGCAGGGGAAGGATACTATAAAACCTCCATTTCCTCCAATCAGCTGGGACTTGGGAGGCAGAGAATAGATGGGGGTGGGGCCAGTCAGAATTTTTACTACCGGTTCTCCGAACTACTCAAAATTTCTGCTACCAGTTCTCCAGAACTGGTCAGGACTTGCTGAAACCCACTATGCAATAAGGGCAGAAAAGTACTGCTGTTTGTGAACTGCTAAAAGGTATCCTAACCAACACTTCTGCTTTATTTTCATACATAGCATCAGACCCACAATCCAATATTTTACAGATTATCTGCTCTGCCACACTCACTGCTCCAATTAGCTATACTATGTCCATCACGTTTATATTAAATTGTAGTTAACATTATTTTCTTCAGTCCCCTTTTAGGAATGCCATACCTTTTTGGTATTTACACATGAAAAAGAAAGAGGAGTTGGACATCATCAAGATTATATATTATGAACAATGTAGCCCAACAACATAACACTTATGGATGTATTTTCTTAGTAGAGTCTTGTCAATATAAAGCAGCATTAAAACAAAAACACAATCCTGTGTTCCTTTAGAATTACTAAATTGGAAGTTAATAAAGATGCACGATTTTCCCAAAGAAACGAGTGCAACATTGAAAAAAAGAATCAGGATTATTGCAATGAACATTGGATGCCTTCTTTAGAAGAAAGAGGGCCCCTGAACAATGGAAAAGCAAAGATTTTTTAATAGGAGTTAAGGTGGAAAATCCTAAGGATCTGACTGGCTGGCCAGTTTCAGAAAGTTGGCAGGTCATTTCTTCAGGCATTTTAATGTTCGGTGGTTTTAAATAAAATTATGAGGACACAACATTTTACAACACTGGAAAACCTTTTATATTTTTTTATATTAATTTTCATTCCAACTATGTACTGTGATATGTATTTGAGTGGCTCGTAATATTGTTTTGCTTTAATTTTGTTTAAATTACATTACATTGATTTATGGGAAAATATAATGAAGAATGGGATAAATGTGAAACTAAATCAATGGGAGTAACTTAAAATATTTTCACTGAACTCTTTTGTCTTTTAGGCTCTTTTAGTAAGAGTTTTGATCTGAATAAGAGTAATAAAAAAAACAATTTGAGCACTTTCATAAATCACAGAGAAAGCTCTCAGACAATTCAATCCAATTTCTGGGAAAAGAAATTTGTTAAAAGGTTCTGGGAACATCTCCAGTAAATAGGTATTATAATACCAGTAGGTGGCACTCAAGTTTGTATAGCACAACTCCTTCTGACAAGATGGGTTTGTTGTTTCCTGAAAAGACTTTTTAATTTCCAAGTATCTCTTTCTCTGCCGCTCCCACCTCTCTCAAAACAACTTCTGGAATTGAAATAAAAGTTTTCCCTTTCAATACTCTGCAACTGTACAGTCAGCCAAGGGTCTGCTGCCTTCTATTCAGCTAAACTCCATAATAAAAATGCTGGCTATGTTCATCTTTTATGTCTTCTTCATATTCACTTATCCAAGATTTAACTCAATGGAGTAACAACCCAATTACCCTCTAAATGTGTTGGACCTTGGCTTTGAGAAAATCCTCAAAATGTTGTGCATGATCAGGGTGCAATACAATCCATTGGAGGTACCGTAAGGTAAAGAAGCTTGTCTTGAAGTATGATTTTCTATACATTATGAATATCCTCCCTGTTCTGAAACATCAGCTTTTTACTGTATTTTGCAATTGCATTGGAAACAATAACAGGCACATACATTAAACATGTGATTTATATCCTAATAACAAGGGTATTTATCCCTTCTGGAACTGACTCTGGCTTCACTTCAATGAACACTAAGATGTCAAAACTTAAGTGATGGGGTACTTTTAATTTATTATTTAATGGGGGAAATAGCCACAGCCTGGTTTTCTAGATCAAACTTTGGTCACAAAGTATTTTTATACTGTAATTTAGTAAATTACAAAATGAGATGGGTTGATTTGTACATACCACAATGTTCATTCTTTCGTGAACCCCTAGAAAACTGCAGGGCATTTCCTCACCCTCGTTTGACTAAGCAGTCCAAGGAGTAGTGCTAAAACCCCTAGTTTTCCTTTGTCATTGAGGTTTCTTTATACTACAATTTGTGGTGTTGCAAATACTCAAGTAAAATAAACTTGTCTCAAGAATAATCTTAGATTCAGAACATCTGATTTTCATAGAATAAATTTTGCACCCATGCTGAACATAGCATAACAAGGTTGGAAGAGACCTTGGAGGTCTTCAAATCCAACCCCCTGCTTAAGTAGGATACCATATACCATTCTGGATAAATGGTTGTCCAATCTTTTCTTGAAAACATCCAGTGTTAGAATGCCCATAATTTCTGTGGCAAGCTGTTCCACTGATTAATTGTTCTCACTGCCAGGAACCTTTTCCTTAGTTCTAGGTTGTTTCTCTCTTTAATGCTCTTCCACCTGTTACTTCTTGTCCTGCCCTCAGGTGCTTTGGAGATTACACACACACACCTCTCTTCTTTGTAAGATTAACCCATCTCACTGGATAGGAAAACCCAACCATTCCAGGCAAAGAATGTTGCAGCAATGAAATACTCAAATTGTATGCCGTTTCTTCCTGCCTTCTCCCTTTCTGCTTCAAAAGTTGTGGTTCCAAAAAGGTGCAGGAAAGATGAGGAAAAGGGAAACTCCAATTATATGAATGGAAGTCTGCCCACATAATGTTGGATTTGGACCATAGCCAAATCAACTTAAGTCAACAATGAGTACCTAAAAATAGCTGATTGCCCCAATGTGCTGAGTATATTCTCTGAACATCAACATTGGAGTAAAATTTAATAACAAAACTGAATTCAGAATTCAGTTATATTATTTTAACATTCTGTGGTTCAGAAACCAAAGCATTAAAATTATAAAAATATATTTACAAGCCAAAAGCAGTGAATAGATGAAAACCTAATATCAAATGTTTGTTTAAAGGGAAATAATTTCACTAAATGGCAGAATACAGATAAAGGGAAAGGTGGCCTAATATCCTGACACAGAAAGTTCTGCATATATTCTTTGGACCTATATCACTAATTGTAAGTACATCAACCAGGTTTTTTTCCTATTGTCTGTGCTTCTTCATTACTTTTTCTTGTACTTTAATGGTAGATAATGTTTAAAAGATGTTTGGTCTCTGACTATGAATCTAATCCCATCTAATCCCAATCTAATCATGCCTCAAGTACTATTGCCAGGCCAGGTATCTACCTTTCTAAAGCAATGTGTTTAATTTTTGTTTCCTAGGGAAGAACATTGTGCTCGTCTAGTGTCGATGCTCACCTAATCCCATCATCCAAACCATTAATGCCATTTTCTACATTAGAAGATCCAGGAGTAATAATTGTGACACACATTTGACACTTTTCTCCGATTCAATGAGAAGCCATTGATTAATATTCTTTAACCATAATTTTCAAGTCAGCCATATATCCACTTAAGTGTCCTGCCATCCAATCTACATTTGATGTCATGGAATTTTCTGTCAAATCTGTTGCTGAAGCCAAGATATGTTTGCAGCATTCTCACAATCTATTAAGCAAATTACCCAATTAAAATAAGATTAGATGAGAAGATTTCTTCTTGACACATCCTTGCTGATGTTTTGGAATTATCCTACTATTTTCAAGGTATTTACATGTACATCTCTATAATTTTCCAGGTACATACATCAGTGGCCTGTAGTTTGCTGGATCTTTCATTTTCCTCTTTTTGAAGATAGCACTTCAAAACAACAGCACACAAAATAAAGGTTGATCCTAAAAGTTAGCCAAGTTCATATGTATGTAGAGTACTCAAATGCATACAAAGAAATTAAAGAGGGTAGGGAAATCACCACTAAAACTGAGAACACATTGTACATATCATAACAGGAAAAAGAGCAAACATTGTGATGAAAGATTAGTGCAGGCTCTCATTAAAATATACATATTTTTCTATTGCCTTGTAGTACATATTTGATAGTTGAATCATGCTTGATCCCTTTATATTAAAGGGAATGAATGGCTTTTATTCAGCAAAGATAACATTGGGGAGGGAAAAATCTTTATTTCTTTGGATAAACACATTACATTTTTTTTTATCATATCTCCTAAGATAGCACATGACATTTAGGAAGTATTTAGGAGAAATGGAAACAGTTCTTTTTAAGACGCTTCAGTTACTATCAATCATATTTTAGCAAAACGAACCAAGTATCACACTTAGTTTCTTGTCCATTGCTATCTCCTATCGTATAAATTACATTCCCAAAATGAGAAAACCAGCATGTGTGATACAATGTTTAAGAAGACACTCCAGTGTTTTGTGATTCAATTTAAAGGAAATTTGCAGGTATTTCCTGATCAATTTTACAAACATGGCAAGTTCTGAAAGTCGCTTCCCATGTATGTGTTTGTGGTGACTCAAGATTACCTTCTTCATTCTCTAAAGCAGGGGTCAGCAACCCACAGCTCTGGAGCCGCATGTGGCTCTTTCATCCCTCTGCTGTGGCTTCCTGTTGCTGGTCGGCACCACAATTTTGAGAGGAGCTTATAGTTGGGGAGGGGGGAAGCATGGTGTGCCAGGAGGAAACTCTATGGCAAGGGGCAGGTTTTCCAGTCAGCTCCACAATTGATAGGGCTTTTGGTTAGGACAGTTAGAGGAAAAAGGACACTGCACTAGGAGGAGACACTATGGTGGGGGAATCGGACTTCTGGTTGGCTCCAGAATTGAATGGGGGGCTTCCAGTTAGGACCTTTGTGGCTCTTTGAGGGTTTAAGGTTGCCAACCCCTGCTCTAAAGAGAGCTGATATGCGGGGGGGAGGGGTTGTGGCAAAAAAAGGCTTAAGCATTTTTTAAAAAAAATCTGGAATGAGATGACATTCAAAAGAGCTCAAACAAACACCTTCCTAATTTGCTAAACTACAAGAAGGAGGAAGGGATATGGAACAATCAGACATGCAAGATTATGTTATTATAGTCAATCTCAATAAAAATATTTTTAGCCTTCTAGTGAAATTGATTTCCTGGTCTAGTTTACTTAGTGGAACTGATACCAATTCACTCTGATTCTTATATAGGTGAACATCAGAGCTCTCACTCCCATCATCTAACATAAGAAAAAAACATAAATGCTCAGGATGTTCAAAACATTTCATGGATAAATTCCATGTAAGGAATAATCTTTTAGGTAGACCATGTCTCAATCAAAGTACAGGTGTTCCATGTGGACCTAGAGCCAAGATATGAATGATATGGTGAAGATACTTTGAAAAGTGGTGAAAAATACAGCTGAAAACATCATTGTTGGTTGCAATTGTGGGGAGATAAGGGAAAAACTGTGGGAAGAACAGGACGAGGTTAAGAGATTTTGATGTGTCTTGGATAGCAGAAGTAGGGAAATAGGGAAACAAAGTTACTGAGAAAATGGGGGAGAAGAATTGGTGGTGGCTCAGAGCAGCGGTGAAATGTAATATTTGTTACTACTGGTTCTGTGGGTGTGGTTTGATGGGGGAATAATGTGACTGAGTGGGTGTGGCCAACTTTTTTTTTTAACTTTTAAAACCATTTTTTCTACAACCTCTTCGGCCGAAAAGGTTGTAAAAAATGCTTTTAAAAGCCTCTGACGATCAGGCAACTCAGCTGAATCGTCAGAGCCTTTTAAAAGCATTTTTTCTACAACCTCTTCGGCCGATCTGATGATCCCAGCTGAGTTGCCTGATCATCAGAGGCTTTTTTTTCTTTTAAAAACATTTTTTCGGTCGAAGAGGTTGTAAAAAAAATGCTTTTATAAGCCTCTGACGATCTCAGCTGAGTTGCCTGATCGTCAGAGGCTTTTTTTTCTTTTAAAAGCATTTTTTCGGCCAAAGAAGTTGTAGAAAAAATGCTTTCAAAATGCTTTTAAAAATTAAAAAAAAGCCTCTGATGATTGCGTGGCTCAGCTGGCATGGGGGGGGGCAAGGATTTTTGCTACCGGTTCTCCGAACTACCATTGCTATTGCTACTGTATCGGGAGATCTGGTCCGAACCGGGAGCATTTCACTCCTGGCTCAGAGGATGTGAGGATGAAGAGACTGAGAAAAAAGGGCACAATTTGTGGGTGTTGTTGCCCAAGCTGTGTAGAAGAGCAGAGAGACATGCAGAAGGTTACCTGTCACAAGACCCTTCAGAAATTTCCCACAGCTGAAACTCAGAACAACTGAGATGATACAAGTTCATTTCAGCCAAAACTCTGAGCTACAATTTAATTGTTACATGTGCAGAACAAAACGTACTTTCTACTTCACACACATTTCTAATAAAGGCACGATGGACTTGTAAAGAACAGGATGACATTTCCTGGGAAATTCAGTGACAAAATTTGTGCAGAGGTTTTTTTAAAACATCATTGCAACCACTTGTTCAGACACAGATTACTTGGATAGCATTCTCAGAGTTCTCAGGAATTCCTTGCCAAAGCAATTGGTCTGATCCCTATCCTTCCAAACTCTCCAATGATACTGCCTGATATACTAACTTGCACACTCCCTTATAGCTTACTGAGCTACAAAATACAAAAAGAAGAGAAATACATGCAACTAATGTATTTACAGTTTTAAATGGTAAAAAAGCCACCCTTGAGGCCAATGAATAAGTGATATTAGACTAAGACCAACTAAGGAGAAAACTCAAGTAAGCATTAGTGTGTGTATTTGACTATACCTCTTTTTCTTTCTATCCTTGTTTCTACCATATCCATATACACTATCTTGTTCTTTAAACTCATTTCTCACTTTTGGACGGTCTCATCAACTGCATTCCATCATAACATTCTCAGTTTTTTTTTTACCTTAAATTCCTTCCTTCCTATATTTCTTTTTTTATTTGACTCACATATCTTCTTTATTGGACCAAAACAGTTCAATGTATTCCTTATTATTGGTTACTAACTTTTGCATTCCACATTCCTTCAGCACCCAATTCATTCTTGATCTGCCTTTCCATGTTTTACCATGCAGTCCCCTCAGTTGCCCATTCCCTCCACATTCAACTTCTAGGTTTTTTAGACATGCCCAACTCTCACTTCTATATAGCCAATGTGTTACGTGTTCACTCTACTGAACATCTAATTACCATAGTACTGTCATATGTCTAAGGATTTTTACCCCTATAGTATGGGTGTATTACTATTATCCTTCTCATCTTTTCTACTACCTTCTCCTATTGGTATCTTATGATTATACTACTTTGTTGTTTGCATGTACACTGAGACCTTAGGCACAGGAGACAAATTCCTTGTGTGTCAAATCACATTTGGCCAATAAAGCTGTTCTGTTTTGTTCTGTTCTATTCTATTCTTATCCTATCCTATTGGCAAGTGGACAGACCCATGCTTTTATATGCAGCCATTTCCTGTTCTTTCAACAAACATTCATTACTCTCTGTAGTCCAATCACTACCCTCTCTGAATATTTTGGGGCTTAATAAATTACACTTTGTGTTTCTACCCATTTATTCATGTAGCTAACACACTCTTTAAAAAAAAACATTCATTCAGAATGTTGTTCAATTTTTGTCAAAATTCATTCCTAATTCTTCCATTATCAGAAGCATAACATGTCTCAACCTATGGACTCCAATTTGTAAATTTCTGATTTATTCTTTAATATGATTAAAATTGACTTTTTTTATTTTAGTTTCTTTTATCATAATTTCACAGGCACAGAACGTATCTTTTTGCCCTCTCATTTCATGCATTTTTCTTTCATGTGTTTTTTGTTTCATGTCGTCAATTCGCACTCCTCAGCATTTGCATATTTTATATTACTAATTGTAATATTCCGTATGCCATGCTCATCACTAGAGGGTTTATAGATCATGACAAAAGTGTCTTTCCACAAGATACAGGACTATATTACTCCCAGTATAAATCCCTATGCCACGTGCAGCATTCCCAGCTAATGGAATATACGATATCAGTCTGTTGTACTAATATGCTAAAAATGCAACACAAGTCCAGTTTTACCACATCATGCTCAGCTATGTAAGCTAAAATGAACTAAAATTAAAATCATTCGGTTGTTTTGAGAGCATTGTCACTCAGAAAGGCACTTAAAAAGGAAACACATCAAGAACTAAGTATTCCAGGCAAAACTTTATGAAGTATTTTCAATCAAGGTTAAACTAAATTAGCTTCCTACATCCTGTTCCCTGTGTCAAAACAACCTTGAATTGACAGTCCCAGGATCAGGTATCATCTTAGGTTGATGCATTATCCTACTTTTGGGTGATAATAATCCTAAATCAGTGCAAAGGAAGAGAAAGGGATTATGTTTAAGAAGAGAAGTGGAAAGCGAATGAAATTCTCATTTATTATGTGCTCAATCAAATGCCCATATTGAGTTTCTTGAACTGCAACCTTTCTGCTCAACTGAAAATTTGCTTTTAAAAACTGAGTAAATTTTGAAAAGGCTTCCTATTTTAAAAAAATAAAGCCTTTTATTTTAGGGACCCTAAAAAAACCTCCTGTTGAGCCCTATGAGCTGCTATTAATTTTGCTTCATTATTTGGCAACATTTTCTTTACCAGTTTACCAAATTTAAATAAACCAAGTGGCAAACCTTAATAATCACAAATATGATCTACAATAATTTCCTTTCAAATAATAAGTACACCGTGCAATCCAATGTAATGTATGAATGCTACCTGACACTCAGTATTGATATAAAATTTAGGGATACACAGGTATACCCAGTCCTACATTTTCCTCTGGTTAGAAAACTATTAAAGACTTCATTTATCAAGTTTATCAAGACATACACTCTGGGAACCAATCTGGCAGATTGCAATAAATGGCCATCTGCAACCCTATCTTCAGTTGACTTAATCTGTTGAAGTGAATGAGAATTGTGCCCCCAAAGCTATTTGCAGATGGAAGTTCCTGTAATTTATTACTGAAGGAATCTTGTGTCTAGTAATAGGTTTCTCCTTTCCCCAAAAACTTTAACAAACCATTGACCAGGCAGCGGAATTCTCACCATCTCACTTTCTCAGGTCACCCATAAGCACTTCAAGATTTATGTGAAGAAGAAATAGTGCTGCTATTTTAGGTGGTGGTGTTTTCTTAAGCAGAGAATCTCTGATCGAGATTTATTCCAGCAGGGCATAGCAAGGGCCTCTGCTTTGAGAGAGCTTGGTATGAACTGGGTCACACAAAGGCAATTAAAAGCCGTAAAGCAGATGTATCATGTCTCAGTTCAATCTCTTTGGTTTCTGTCAAGAGGTGAAATCATTGCATGGTACTTGCTGGTGCATTTATTCATTCCAGAAGTAGAAACTCTGTAAACAAGGAGGAGGGAAACACTTCCTCATATACCATAACGCAGAGCTAAAGCTCCATATCAATTTTAGTACTGAATTTATCTATCTATCTATCTATCTATCTATCTATCTATCTATCTATCTATCTATCATCTATCTATCTCTCTCTCTCTCTCTCTCTCTCTCTCTCTCTCTCTCTCTCTCTCTCTCTCTCTCTCTCTCTCTCTCTCTCTCTCTCACCTATCCTGTTAACTCCATTTTACTGTGCTAGGGAAAAAGAATATTTCCATGATCTAAAACATTTCTAATCATCATATCATGACTACATGTCAGCAGACAAATATGGGAACTAATCTGCCGCTGCTTTAGTCTGTGTTAGAAATTTAACACAACTCAAGATATGTATAATTATTATTTCTTTTTTATGCGTGTGACTTCAAGTCAGTGTTGGCAATTACTTGGACAAGTTCTTGCAGTTTTCTTGGTAAAGTTTTTTTCAGGAGTGGCCTGCATTGACTGCTTCCTAGGGCCAAAAGAGATGAGATCGAGAACAAACGCCAAGTTATGCAAAGTTTTTATATAAAATAAACTTTCTTCAATGTCATTTTTTTCAAATAAATAGAAAATCTAACAATAAAATATTGTTCTAAGAACTATCTAAGAACTATTCAGTCAATCTCCATTTTGAAATTTTGAGAGCACTAACATTAATAGTGCTCTCAAAATTTCAAAATGGAGATTGACTGAATAGTTCTTAGATAGCATACAATCAGAGAAAAATCCTGGCTAGACTAGAAAGTTGAAAAAGCACCCTGGAAGTTAATGGAAGCCACCTCCATGTTGTCGCTTGGGAAAAAAATACATGGATAAGTCCATGAAGACATCATAAAGCTGAGCTCGACTTGCTCGAACCTAACCTTTTGTAATACATAAACTCTTCAACTGGAAGGCAAATTGTTTAGTACGCTTGGGAATGTTTTTGTTGTTATTTTTAAACTAAGTTTGCCAACATTAACACAGTTTGCAAGTACATATAAAATTAATAGACTTTGCAAGCGGGAAAGGAAGTAGAAATAGATTACAACATCCCAAGTATACTGATACTAAGCACAGAATAGATTTTTTTTTAATGCCAAAAAGCAGGCTGGGGGAGGAGGGAATATGACCCGGAAGTTGGAGGACTTAGAAAGCATTGCTTCACTGTTTAATTTTGTTGCTCTCTGGCATATACATGCTTTCTTTCAGTTCACTGGCTAGGCATTTGGACACAGATGTTGACTGTCTCCACTATTGCTGATAATGACCTAGTATTCCAGTGATTTAGTAAGACAATTCTATACAACCACTCATCCAGGAAAGCTCTTATCCCTTAAAGGTAATTTGCATCACAATATCTCAAAGAATCAACAATATGGCAAATTGTACTTGATAGACTTTCTTGCATTATGTCCACTACTGTTATCTTATCGAGAGTCTAATTCCCACAAATTACTATGGCATTTCAGGAGAAAGGAAAAGCAATCACCAGTATGTCTTTTTCCAGACAGCTGTTAAGCCTTTTGTGAGAATCTCAATAAGGTGAGATTTAGTTGTAATTATTTAAAGTGTTTAATACCTTTAAAAGTAGTTAGCCGTCAAGGAAATTTTACTGAATATTGTTTTTCAAAACACACGGTTAATTATTAGACCATAGAAATGCTTTACCTTGAAAGCACTGAAGGATTTTCATAAAGGTATTATTATTTCCTATTTTTATAAGAAAAATCCCTATATTTATTTATTTATTTATTTATTTATTTATTTATTTATTTATTTATTTTTAAAATTTATATGCCGTCCTTCTCCCGAAAGACTCGGGGCGGCTCACACAAATAAAACAACAACAATAACACCTAAAACCAATATGAAAAGTAAAACCCCCCAAATTAAAACCTCTATATCAAATATTAATTTAAACCAGCAGAAGGGAATATTTGTAAGGTTGAAATGAGGGGTCCCTGGTGCTCTCTGAACTTGGTTGTTTTCTTGCAGACATTTCATTACCTGGCTAAATAACATATTCAGTATTAGAAAGGAGCAGAGTTTGTTCTCTATTTATATCCAGTAGTTTGTCCTACCAGAATAATTTAATGTGCTGTAGCTATAACAGTAAGTATGCACCCACAAATTTCATAAATACAATGGTGCTTGTTCCAAGTAACCATTCCTAGATCTGATACAGTTATTACGGAGACAATTTTCATGTTTAACATTTGTGTTTGATTCCAAAAAACAATCAGTATGATAAGTTTAGTTATTTTAAATATTCTTCTTTTTTCTATACATACATATATATATATATATATATATATATATATATATATATATATATATATATATATTCTGTCACTGTCACTATTGTTGCATGCTAATCATTTCCTCAATAAAGATCACTTTTCTGCTCTGTTTTCAGCTGCAGAGGTCATTGTTTTCCTATATATATTTCCATTCCATCCAAATGTGACTTTGGTTGGAAATATTGAGAGGGGGGAGGTTTCTGACTTTATACAGGTGCATCTCACCTATGTAATGTAGAGTCAATTAACACATTTCACTTTAACAATGTGATTTTTATATCTGTTATAGTATCTTAATAAGAAAATTATTAAATATTATTTTAATATAAATATTATTAAATTATTATATTATATAATATTATATATATAATGTATAATAGTATATATTATATATACATATATATAATACTATATATACATATTATATATATATATATATAATATCATGTAATATTATAATATTATAAATGTTATTAAAATTATTAAAAATTATTTGAACTTATTGGTTCAAAATTGAGAAAGGACTCCGGCAAGGCTGTATACTGTCGCACTTCCTCTTTAACTTATATGCAAAGCACATCATGAGAAAGACGGGGCTAGATGAATCAAAAGTTGGAATTAAGATTTCCGGGAGAAATATCAACAACCTCAGATATGCAGATGATACCACTCTAATGGCAGAAAATGGAGAGGAACTAAAGAGCCTCTTGATGCCGGTGAAGAAGGAGAGTGCAAAAGTTGACTTGAAACTCAACATTAAGAAAACTAAGATCATGGCATCCGACCCTCTCAATTCCTGGCAAATAGATGGGGAAGAAATGGAGGTAGTGACCATTTTATTTTCCTGGGCTCCAAGATCACCACAGATGGGGACTGCAGCCAAGATATTAAAAGATGCTTGCTCCTGGGGAGGAAAGCTAGATAGTTTACTAAAAAGCAGAGACATCACCCTGCCAACAAAAGTGCGTATAGTCAAGGCTATGGTGTTCTCAGTTGCAAGGTATGGCTGTGAAAGTTGGACCATAAGGAAGGTTGAGCGCCAAAGAATTGAGGCCTTTGAACTATGGTGCTGGAGAAGACTCCTGCAAGTCCCTTGGACTGCAAGGCGATCAAACCGGTCAGTCAGAGGAGATTATCCCTGACTAATCTTTAGAAGGCCAGATCCTGAAGATGAAACTCAAATACTTTGGCCATCTAATGAAGGAAAGACTCACTGGAGAAGAGCCTAATGCTGGGAAAGATTGAGGGCAAAAGAGGAAGGGGACGACAGAGAACAAGGTGGCTGGATGGAGTCACTGAAGCAGTAGGGTTCTGCCCCAGCTACGGATCCCAAAGAATGTAGCGCACAGAAACTCTGAACAAAACTCAGTTTACTTCAAAACACCGTCTTTTGCAAATGCGGGCTGTTAATAAAACATTCTTAACAACCTGCCAGAAATTCCACAGATAAGATAGAGTCTTATAAGAGTTGGCAGAAAGCCCAGAAACCAGGTTTACAGAGAAAATCCAAACTGAATGATCAGTGAACGAATGAACGTTGTTTCCTGCAGCTTTTTACAAGCTGTGTGCAAACTTAAATAGGCTAAGGGAGTGGCCAATTAGCCCCAAGCCTTACTCTCGAGGAGACCTCCTCCTGAGTAACCACTCCTGCCTTTTGGCAGCTCTGCGTGCCTGTGCATTGAGAAGAGGCTGCTCCACTTCATCCTCTTCACTTAAAGGAGCCTCTGGAGGTTCTGAAGGCCCTGGTTGAATCCCTGCCTCTGGCACTACATCTTCTTTAGCCTCCTCGCTGTCCGACTCGAGCACCGGCTGCACAGGCTGCTGGTACGACACCACACCAACCTCCTCGTCATCGGGATCAGCAACAATCTGCGCAGGCCGCTGGCGGGCCACAACATAGGGTGAGCCATCAAGAGGATGGTAGAGGACAAGAAGATCTGGAAGAATATTGTCCATGGAGTCATGATGGGTTGGACATGACTTCGCAACTAACAACAACAAAAGAAAATTAAGAATTTCTTTTTGTTATGCACAACATTTTCTACCCTCTCGACAGAAAATTTGTGGGTCCAATGCAACATCTGGTTTAAGGCACTCCACTCTACACACAACCCTAGATCCAGATGAATTCTTAAAAACTGAGATGTTAAACAACATACTAAGAATGGAACACCTGTAGAACAAAAATATATTGGATGCAAAATCCAAATACTACTTCTACTTAAAAAGACAGTCTTCTTTAAACTGATTAGTTTTTAAATGCTATTTTCTTTGCTTTCTGTCCTGTTTTCTTCTATTGTACTGAACTGATCTATCAATTATGTTTCAGATGCAGAACAAGAAGCCCAACACTTTGAAAGAATCTTCTTGCTTCTAAAAATAATATATTGGCGTCCATTTATTTTTACAATGTGTCCTGTCTTTTACTCAATTAATTTAAACAGTAGTGGACATATCTATTAATTCAAATATCTTGAGCTTCCTCAACAGCTTTTGGTGAGGAACTTTTTCTTAAGTACAAATATACCATGTCGTCTGAATATTTACATTGTCCAATAATTGTCAAATAATGCCTATTTTCTCTTTCCTCTTTCCCTTTCTACAATAATAGCAAGCAAACATGAGGTTAAAGGAGAGCAATCTCATGTGCTGCTTGTCCCTCATCACAGCAGAAACACTAGGCCGGGATAGTGGCTGTTATTGTCAAAAACCCATCTTTTTTGGCATATAGAACACATTTTCCTACTCTGCATACAGATTAAGTAAGCATTTAGAATCTCTTGATGTTCAGAAGATGTTTATCTTTTTTATCAAGCTTTTAATTATTAACATTGATGCCTACTTTATTGTTGATTTCAATCTATGTTTTTTAAACATTCTACCTCTGTTTTTCTTTCTTAATTTAATTATCTGACTTGAGTACTTGCCAGAGCAGAAAAACATAAATCCAGTAAACGAATGAACAATGAATGTTCAGTAATGCCAAAAACATTATGACATGTATAAAACTGCTGAGAAGTGTGTGTCCTATCTTTTGCTATTAAAGAAGAACTGACTGGCCCTAGTCCTAGAATCATATATGCACTAAACAATACCCTTTATACAGAAGACAAAAGTGTCACCAGCCTTTGAAAAACCATCCCAAAGTTTGGAGAAGTTTTTTAAAAAAAAAACTTTAGAAAATATTTGAAGTTCTAGTACCAAATATATATATATATATTTAAATGAAATTCTAACACCACTTTACAAAACCTAAATAAGACCATACTTGGAATTTTGCATCCAGTTCTGGTCATCACAATATAAAAAAAGATGTTGAGACTGGAAAAGAGCAGAAAAGTGCAACAAGAATGATCAGGGGGCTGGAGGCTAAAACATATGAAAAACAGTTAGAGGAATCGGGTATGAAAAAGAAGGTCTAGAGGAGACATGCTAGCAGTGTTCCCATATTTGAGAGGCTCCTACAAAGACAAGGGGGTCAAACTATTTTCCAAAGCACAAAAGGCAAGACAAGAAACAATGGATGGAAACTAATCAAGGAGAGAAGCAACCTAGAACTAAGGACAAATTTCCAAATGATGAGAGCAATCAAGGAATGAAATAGCTTGCCTTCAGAGGTTGTGGGTACTCCATTACTGGGGGCTTTCAAAAAGAAACTGGACAACCATTTGTCTGAAATGGTATAGGGTTTCCTGTTTGAGCAAGGAATTGGACCAGAAGACCTCCAAGGTCTCTTCCAACTCTATTATTCTATGTTCTATGTTCTGAAAAGTAGCTTGTGTCAACATGGGAAAAGGAAAGGAAAGCCACAAGCAGGTAAAGGAACAGATAGGAGGAAGGGAGCTGGCAAGGAGTCAACAGAACCATTGCATTGTTTTCAGAAGGCTTTACATAGGAATAATTCAATGGGCTTGAATGAGAGGCTCTCACAGATTTAACCTCAGTGCACTGAGATAGGAAACTCTGCCTCTTTGCAATTTACTACAAAGAAATATGGTTATTTGGATATTCCATAATTGTGCAACGTTATTTCCCTCTGAATTATTTTTTCAAACTGTTTCTTCCATGCGAAGCACAAATGGCATCTCCCATTGTGCATTTCATTGAAGGCTTTCTAAAGTTGACCAAGTGACAGGGGACTGCAAGAATGAGCCAATCTTTAATCACCAGCAGAAGCAGCAGCAGCAGCAGCAAATGTAGTGCACATAAACAGGTGATAAAAGCAGATAAGAAAGATGACAAAAATTACAAAAATAAAAAAAAACCCCACTGCTGTAAAGATTTATGGAGCAGCTAAAGCAGAGCTAAATAAATGATAACAACCACTGATAAAAAAAGAGACGGGGCATCAGCCATATAAACACTTGGGGAGAACTTCAATGCTTCTGTGTGTTACTATGACACTGGTTTGTTTATGCCAGCATTGACCTTCGACTCCAGGAGAAGTATATTAACCATCTCTGTGTCTTTTGTGTTGTTTTACTCCTCAAGAGAAAGTTGCGCAGGGCCAATTCTGATGAATGGCGTTTGCCAAAAGTCAAGTTATCCTTGACTGGATGCAGATGGCCTAGTTAAAAAATGAATACTGCCAGCAGACGTTGCCTTTTATCAGTTGTAAAAGTTCAGCAGGGACTAGACTTCCTCATCTCTGGCCAGAAAATCCCCAGCCTTCTTTTTCAGCACCAGATCTCATATTGTCCTGACGGATTCTTGCAATAGAGCATAGATAAATAACCTTACATGCAAGCGATTTATGGCAGTTTGGCGCATGGTACAGTATTTCCACATGCAGCTTGAGTTCTGCCTGGAACAGATATCAGGAATGTACATAGAGCTCAGGCAACTTAGACTGTTGTTTGTCCTGGGTGTTGACCTGCGGTGTCACAGATCACAGTTCGAAGGGAAGTCAGCAACAGATTTGCACAGAACACCACCATCTCAGTCAAAACAGGACAAGAGATCAGTGCACTTAGTTAGTGGGTCCCTTTACCCTTCCTGCAGACATCAGACAAGGACTAATTAAAGGAGAATTAGACCAAAACTGGAGTTTGGGGTTTCTTATGATACTGTCTTTTTCAACCAAAGTGAGACTTTGGTCTTCTGGATGACTCTTCTGTATTATGTGGGGGGGGGAGAAATATTGGTTGTACTCTGAAACTCAGGGCAAAGTGAGTTTCAGGTTGTTTTATGAGGGGGAATATATGAAGACCAGATCTGGTTTCTAAATAGGGCTGAAGGTTTTTGAAATATTGCCGAGATTGCTTCCCATGTATTAATAGTATACCACTTCTTTCACATTAAACATTTCAATTTGCAGAAACATTTGCCGAGGAGACTATGGAGTAATTAGTCTTGTGATATAATTTTATCTTGCCCTCAGTTTAAGATTGATATCTAATGTGACATTTAAGGGAAAAAAATGTTTTAATCTTTAAAGGAAAAAAAATCCTTAGCAATAGGGAGCTCCCAACGATCTCAATGAAGTCCGAGTAGGTTTAAATTAATGAAAAATGCTGATCAAGTCAATCATTGAAGGATAAAAAATGGGAAAATCTGTGTTGAGGAAGGACGGACAGGAAGTTCTCCACATTGCAAAAATTAGATGATGCTTTAGTATGCATTAAATCGGGCTTTTTATGCATGTTATTTATAGATGGAGGCCCGGTGTCTCAGTGGTTAAAGACATTGTGGTTGTCAGCTAGAAAGCTGGCCATCCATGTCTGAGACCTGAATAACACCCAACAGGGTGAGCTCTCATTACTTGCCCCAGCTCCTGCTCACCTAGCACGTAGAAAGCATGCAAATGTGAATAGACAAATGGGTACCACTTCAGTGTGAAGGTAACAGTGTTCTGTGTGCCTTAGCGTATAGTCATGCTGGGCATAGGATCACAGAAATGTATTTGGACAATGCTTCTCCCTGAGCACCGCACCCTAGAGTCGGAAATGACTGGACAGTGGTCACCTTTACATTTATTTATAGATGGCAAAGTAAACCATCTAGGGTTTTAAATTCCAATTTGCAGTAACAGGAAAAGGCACCTACTATTTGTTTAGATGATATAAGTAATAATGACCCATAGTTGAAGAGGTTTGTGTAATGGGCAATAAGATGGTGGAGCATTGTATCCAGTCTAAAAATTCAGGAGGACTTCCCAAAAAAGTAGATGGACATTTATTTGTTCTTTTAAAAACAAAGAGCATGTGCCAGACTTTGTTACAAAAGAATAAAAAAGGGCAAAAAATATAGTGAGATCAGGCACAGCTTAAGCCACTCCAGGGTTACAGACGGGTGAAATCCAGCAGGTTCTGACAGGTTCTGAAAACCGGTAGCGGAAATTTTGAGTAGTTCAAAGAACCGGCAAATACCACCTCTGGCTGGCCCCAGAGTGGGGTGAGAATGGAGATTTTGCAATATCCTTCCCCCAGGAGTGGGGTGGGAATGGGGATTTTGCAATATCCTTCCCCTGGAGTGGACACGGAATGGAGATTTTGCAGTATCCTTCCCCTGCCACGCCCACAAATCCACACCCACAAATCCACACATGGCCACCAAGCCACACCCTCAGAACTGGTAGTAAAAAAATTTGGATTTCACCACTGGGTACAGGCTTAGATCTCAATATGAATCTTGAGATCTCGCTATCATTGTTTTAGCATATCATGTGAACTATTAGAGATAGATGTGAGAGAGGAGGGATAGATAAATGATAGATATGGATGGAAAGAGAGAGAGAGAGAGATGATAGATGATAGATAGATAGATAGATAGATAGATAGATAGATAGATAGATAGATAGACAGACAGATAAATACCCTGTTTTTCCCCCAAAATAAGACATCCTCTGATAATAAGCCCAATCAGGCTTTTGAGCACATGGCAATAAGGCCAAGTGCTTATTTCAGGGTAATATATATATATATATATATATATATATATATATAAGACAGGGTCTTATTTTGGGGGAAACACAATAGAAGAAAGCTAATGGATAGATAGATGTTAGATAGATAAATATGATATAGCACATTCTGAATGATATCCCTATCTATTTATTTTATTTATTTATTTATTTAATTAAATTTTTATACCGCCCTTCTCCAAAATAGGACTCAGGGCGGTGCACAGCCAAGGTAAAAACAAGACATATATACAAACATGGTGAATCTAAAAAACTATTTAAAATAATTAAATGTTTTGGCCGAATTAAAACCATTTCCAATTTAAAATCAATTTAAAAATTAAAAAATTTGGTCAAGCCAGCCCAGCTTGTTGGAATAAATAGGTTTTTAGGGCCCGACGAAAAATCCGGAGGTCTGTTATTATGCGTAATTCTGGGGGGAGGGTGTTCCAGAGGGTAGGCGCCACCACAGAGAAGGCTCTCCCCCTGGGGGTCGCCAGCCGACATTGCCTGGCGGACGGCACCCTGAGGAGGCCCACTCTGTGTGAGCGTACTGGCCGGTGGGAGGCTATTGGTGGCAGAAGGCGGTCTCGTAAGTACCCCGGCCCTAAGCCATGGAGCGCTTTAAAGGTGGTCACCAACACCTTGAAGCGCACCCGGAAGACCACCGGGAGCCAGTGCAGCTCGCGCAGGAGAGGTGTCACGTGGGAGCGCCTCGTCGCCCCCATGATCCCCCGCGCGGCCGCGTTCTGGACCAGCTGGAGCCTCCGGGTGCACCCCAGGGGGAGCCCCATGTAGAGAGCGTTGCAGTAGTCCAGGCGGGAGGTGACGAGGGCCTGAGTGACTGTGCGTAGGGAGTCCCGATCTAGAAAGGGACGCAACTGGCGTATCAGGCGAACCTGATAAAAAGCCCCCCTGGCCACGGCCGTCAAATGATCTTCCAAGGACAGCCGTGCGTCCAGGAGGACGCCCAAGTTGCGAGCCCTCTCCGTGGGGGCGAGTGATTCACCCCCAATAGTCAGCGATGGCGTCAGCTGGCTATATCGGGACGCCGGAAGCCACAGCCACTCGGTCTTGGAGGGGTTGAGTTGGAGCCTGTTTCTCCCCATCCAGGCCCGCACGGCCTCCAGGCACTGGGACAACACTTCAAGGGCATCATTGGGGTGGCCTGGGGTGGAGATATACAGCTGGGTGTCATCAGCGTATTGATGGAACTCCACCCCGAAGCCACGGATGATCTCACCCAGCGGCTTTACATAAATGTTGAACAGAAGGGGCGAGAGTACCGACCCTTGTGGCACCCCACAAGCAAGGTGCCTCGGGGTCGACCGCTGCCCCCCTGTCAACACAGATTGCGACCGGTCGGAGAGGTAGGAGGAGAACCACCGCAAAACGGTGCCTCCCACCCCCAACCCCGCCAACCGGTGCAACATGATACCATGGTCGATGGTATCAAAAGCCGCTGAGAGGTCTAACAGGACCAGGATAGAGGAATGACCCCTATCCCGGGCCCTCCAGAGATCATCCACCAATGCGACCAATGCCGTTTCCGTGCTGTGCCCAGGCCGGAAGCCGGACTGGAGCGGGTCTAGATAGACAGCTTCATCCAGGTACCGGGGAAGCTGTTGCGCCACCACACTCTCAACAACCTTCGCAACGAAGCGAAGGTTGGAGACTGGACGATAGTTAGCCAAAACAGCCGGATCCAGAGAGGGCTTCTTGAGGAGGGGCCTCACCACCGCTTCTTTCAAAGCGGCCGGCAGGACCCCCTCACCCAAAGAAGCGTTAACAATCATCTGGAGCCAGCCTCGCGTCACCTCCCGGGAGGCCAGTACCAACCAGGAGGGACACGGGTCCAATAAACATGTGGTCGCGTTCAGCCGTCCCAGGATCCTGTCCATGTCCTCGGGAGTCACAGGATCGAACTCCCCCCAGATAACACTCTCAAGACCTGCCTCAGTCATCCCGTCCGGACATACCCAGTCAGAGGCCAGCCCTTCTCGAATCTGAGCGATTTTGTCATACAGATATTGCACAAAATCCTCAGCTCGACCCTGCAAGGGGTCATCCCGCACTTCCAGATGGAGGAGGGAGCGGGTCACCCTAAACAGGGCGGCTGGGCGATTATCTGATGACGCGATAAGAGCGGCAAAATAGCTAGTTTTCGCCGCTTTTATCGCCACTAGGTAGGTCTTAATATGAGACCTCACCCGTGTTCGGTCAGATTCGGAGCGGCTGGTCCTCCAGCTACTCTCCAGGCGTCTTTTCCGGCGCTTCATCTCTCTAAGCTCCTCGGAGAACCAAGGAGCTAGGTGAGTTCGGTGCCGGGTCAGAGGCCGCAAAGGCACGACTCGGTCCAAGGCCCCGGCAGCCGCACTGTCCCAGGCGGCCACCAGGTCTTCCGCCGAGTCATGAGCCAGAATCTCAGGAAATGGCCCAAGCTCCATCTGGAACCTGTCAGGGTCCATCAGGCGCCTGGGGCGGAACCACCTTGTCGGTCCCGCCTCCCTGCGGCAGGGTGCAGCGGTTAGAAAGTCCAGTCGAAGGAGCGAGTGGTCAGACCATGACAAGGGTTCGATGACTATATCCCCTATATCAAGGCCACTCAACCACTGACCAGAGACAAAAACTAAGTCCAGAGTGTGTCCCCCTGTGTGAGTGGGGTCATGAATTAACTGAGTAAGGTCCATGGCCGTCATGGAAGCCATGAACTCTCGAGCCACCTCAGACGTTTCACCGATGGATGGCAGGTTAAAGTCCCCCATGATGGCAAGTCTGGGGGTAGCCACCGCCACCTCGGCTATAACGTTAAGGAGCTCGGGCAGGGCCGTTGCCACGTGGCAGGGAGCCAGGTACGTGACCAACAAGCCCATCTGTACTCCATGACCCCACTTCACAAAGAGGGACTCACATCCGGCTATCTGTGGAACAGTGGTCTCCCTTGGATCTAGACCTTCCTTTATAATAACCGCCACCCCCCCCGCCCCTGCCCTGAGCCCTCGGTTGATGAAATGCACGGAAGCCTGGTGGGCATATATCCACGAGGGGGACTCCCCCCTCATGGCCCAACCAGGTCTCCGTAATGCCCGCCAGGTCCGCCTCCCCCTCCTGAATAAGATCGTGAATGAGGGGGGCTTTATTAACAACGGACCTGGCATTGCACAGCATCAGCCGGAGGCTCTGGCCCTGAGAATCTGGACAGCCTGGGGAACAAGAAAAGCATTGGGGGCCGGAGTGCGCAATCACTCTAAGATAGCGAGTGCGCATTCCCCGCACATGATATGGTCCCCAGCTTCCGCCATATCTGCCCCTCCCACTCACTATGCTGATGGAACAGCCCTCTTCAAATCGAACTCCAACCCCCTCCCCGACCTCCGGTTCTGCGTCCCTAGTGTCGCAGCCCTTCGCTAAGGCTGGTCTTGAACCCAGTGGATTTCCCCCAGAACCCACCCTAATCCCCCCCGAACCCCTTAAAATTTTTGTTAAAAACCCACTAAAAAACCCACTTAAAAAACCCCTCAAACTCTTCTTAGCCGCATGCCATCTCTCGGGGCTCCAACGCCCGTCATCAAGATAGGCCCTCGATAACGAAGAGGGCCAAGCCTGCGAGAGGGGGGAGTCTCGCAGGGCACGAAGGTCATTCCCCGAATACATCAACGTCAAGGGAGGTGATAATTCATGGCCAATAGCCAGGGGCCAATTTGATGTTAACACAGTCAGAAGGAGTGGAATGCCAGATTTCAATAGAGTTCCATTGGAGCATGTGAGACCTCAGTGCCCTCTCACGGCAATGGCGGGAGTAAAATGCTGTTTCGATCCGGCAGGGGTGACCCAGCCCCCCTCTCACGGCGGCTGGTCAACCACGATCGTCCAGAAGGCCGGAATTGAGACAGTAGTTATAGACCCACTCCACCACGACTTGAATCCCCAGATGTAAACCTCCATTCAATGGAGGGAAAGAATGGGATCAGGTCAGTCCACAAAGTCCAAGCAGGCTCAAATAGCGGAGATCATAACCGTCATTACCTCCGGGGAGGTCAAGATGGCACCTAGACCTGGAGATGAATTGTTCAGCAGGCATACCCAGCATGACATCACCACATACAGGGGGGGGGGAGAGCGAAAAGGAGAGCAGAGGCAACAAACTCCATAGGGGGAAAACCCCTCAGTCATAGTCCAGCTCTCCCCTACCCCTCCCAGATCTTCTTTGCAGCCATGCTGCTTGCCTCGCCCAACCTCGCCCAGCCTCCATAAGTCCACATGGAGGCCTCTGGGATGACCGAGGGGCCAAAACAACGCCCCACGGTCGCCCAGGAGATCCAAAACGGCCAGTGAGCGGCTGCCAACCTCTCCGACGCTCCCACGCACCAAACTATGGCGGCTTCTTTCTTGTCCCGGCGGCCGCCATTTCCACGCCGCCAGCATCGCCGTCGCCGCCGCTGCCAGCCTCCCCGTCCCTACCTCGCCCCCCCCTCCGCCCCTAGCACATGTCCAGGGCGGATTGGGTTGGCGAGGATCCCAGCGAGGGTGCTGCATCGCCGCCGCCGCGGCGCCGGCGCCGTCATCCTGGCTCTGCCGCCTTCTTTAAATCAGAATAATTCTTATTTTCAAATGCCAACAAAACTCCCTGATATTTACTATATAACTCATTCCCTTGCCATTGTAGTCAGTTTCAAAGTGAATTAGAATGACTGATTGCATGTAGACTTTCAATCTTGTTTCTGCTTGTTCTTCCTATCAATAATTTATATGTACAAAATAATTAGTCTTATCTTAAGTGACATCTTTTTCAATGGAGTCACCTCTCACAGCTCAACTCTAAATCTAATGAAGGATGAGGAGGTGAAACCCAGCTAGAATATCTCACAGGAGTCTCTATTATACATAAATAAATATGGGTTTTGCCCTTCCCCCTCCACTACTATTATAACATCAGGACTTTCACTGAATTCTGAAAATGTTAGATTGAATGGTTAGTTATGATAAAATAGCCTTTGCCTCAATTTTGCTTTTTCTGGTTCTTTCTTTAAAAATCCTCTAGGTCAAACGAACTTTCTCTTCACATTGATACAAACAAAGATGGCTTTACTTAAGGTCATTGGTTAGGTATCTTGTAGAAAGATACAAAATTCATTTCTCTTTCATTCCCCTTTTTAAAAATTATTTCACTTTCAAGAAATCACAGGCATAAAATCCCATGCAACTTCTAATTGTATAGTACTTGCAAATAATTTGGTTACTTCATCTCTAAGATTTGTTTGTTTTTTCATTTAAACTTCATTTAGTGAAGTTGCACACTTGCATTTTTTCAATGTTTTCATGCTTGTGAGAACATTAAGACTCTTTTGCTCATATTACTATTTAAGCAATCCTTTTTTGTTCAACTTCAGCAATGTACAGCTAAATAAAATACTTTGGGAGTGAGCCATCTAGTGGTTAAAATTATTAGCGAAAAAGAATGGTTTGTACTACACAACTATGATGTGCTTTCACCACAGAAATGTGTGAGGAATCATGTCAGCTGCAGATTTGAAGAGACTGGATTGAAGCTGACTGCTGGAATCAGAAAATAATGTAAATCTAGGCCACTGACTCCAATAACAAGTGAAGGAAACAGATAATTTACTATTAGTTTCAATTTCAAAAAACCGAACGTTTGAACGACTACTATTGTAAAAACAGTCCTCCTGAAAAACAAAAAAAACCTGTGCTCTTAGACTCACACAATGTAAGGGTTAGGTTGCTCAAAGAGGACATGACGACAAAAAGGAGGAATGTCCTCCATTTGCTGGACATGTAGTAACCCTATTTACACTGAGGTAATTCCCATTGATCCTTAAGAAACTGCAATATGTTGTTTATTTTGCAACCAAAGAAATCTATCATTTAGAAAACCCAAGTATATTTTTAAATACTTTATTTAAGCTAAAGTAAAATTATGTCAGGAGCTATAGGAAGGAATTAACTCTTTTTCTCCTAATATGATCCAAGTCTGACTGGGCTCCTAGAACCAACATTTTATATGTTCTAACATTCATTTTCATAAGTTTTTGGCAGAATAGTACAAGTAGCAGTTACCACAGGCCCATGTAGGTTGGTCCTACAGAATTGAGAATCCAGTCTCACTTCTTCAATGCATATGCATATTACATTCTCAACCTGAATGGATTCTTCTTATTCAGTGAGGGGGAAATAGCTATGTAGTTCCTAATGGTGTCTTTTTATTCTTCTGTTTTTTTCCCAATTTGCAATAGTTTTATTACTGTAATTATAATCTTTAATAAAATTATTATATTAAAAAGGTTTTGATTGATTGTTTATGTGCTATCAAGCCAAAAAGAGCCATGGTGGCACAGTGGTTCAGTGTATAGGACGCACCTAAATTTTCACCCCTTTTTAGGGACGAAAAAAGTGTGTCTAATATTATACTCCAAAAAATACGGTAGGATATATGGCCACTCTGCAAATAACTAACATGAAGTACAGACTACTGCCAACTTCTGACACCAAACGGAGTGATTTATTTCACAAAAAAACAGATTTAATGTGTGCCGAATGATAACGATGCAGTAAGTTTTAATATTAATTGTGTTGTCTTAGGGTTGGAGTAGTGAATGCTCCTGTTTTTGAAAATACAGATCTTTTTTGCTCCTCCTTCTTGAGGATCTTGCGTTGAAAGCGTCTCGAGTGTCTCAAGAAAGGGATGCACTCATACATCATCTGAAAATGTGCTTGATTTTTTTAAATAGATGGGAAATCAAGTTGAATTAGAAAAATGGTCTTTATTTAACTTTTGTATTTGGCTTATTGTATACATGTTTTCAAATATTCCTATGGGATACAAATGGTAAAGGTTTGCGTTATACTAAGCATGACACTATTTTTAGTCAGAATAGAGCTGGAAGAGACCTTGAGGTCTTCTAGAAAAGCAGGAGACCCTAGCATTCCAGACAAGTGGCTGTCTAATCTCTTCTTAAGAACCTCCAGTGATGAAGCATCCACAACTACTGAAGGCAAGCTGTTCCACTGGTTAATTGTTCTCACTGTCAAGGAAGTTTTTCATTAATTCCAGGTTGCTTCACTCCTTGATTAATTTCCATCCATTGTTTCCTGTCTTGCCTTATGGTGCTTTGTCAAATAAGTCCCTTCTATATTATTTTGAATATTTCTACATTCCTTTGAAGTCAGAACTTTTCATTAAGATGTTTAATGTTGAAGCAATAGGTGCTTAACCTGGAGTATGTAATTAAGTTGTGTGTTTGTATATTGTATAGATATGTAAACACTATCATAAGGGCTGTCTGTCTACCTAGGCAATTGTATTAGAATGGGAGAATCTTCTCCCAATATACCTTTCCTTATATCTTATTATTTTTATTTTTATTTTAGGGGTTTTTTTATTTTTAGATTGGGACCATGAAGACTGGGACCATCTGTTTATTCAGTTTTTAATAGAACTGATGATAATGGCTGAAAAGTAGGGGGAAATAGCTTTAAATAAAAAGGTGTATAATAAAAATGAATATGTGTGCATACATAGCCTACTTTTTCCAAACCTTTTTTTCCCATTCTTGCTATGAGTTTCTCCAGAGGCATGCTGTCTTTTGACAGCAAAAGATAAAACTGACTGATACAAATGAGTCACAGTTCCCTTGAAATAGTGATTAAATTCCCAAGCAAGAAAGACGACTTGAAGAATTAACTGTTGTGTTATCCTAGAAGATGCAGCTGTACTCAATGAAGGGAATTAAGCCACTTCACTTTAGTGCTTTTTGTTTTATATCTGAATATGGAAAAATTGAATGTTGTCATCATATTTTTAAGAAAAAAAATATATACAGGTTAAATTTAAGATAAAAACAAATTAAAGCCATATGCCCAAACATATCTTTGCTGCTTGGTAAAATCCAATGGTTTGGTTGCAAATATATTTTCTGCTCATTTTTATACCTTACTACCTACAGCAAGAATATCCATGTCATCAAATTAGTATTTATCATATACTTGTATCAAGATAATATGTAAGTTAGAATATTGGCCAAAGTTGTTTGGGGTAATGGAAATTATAACTTCCTATCTATCTTAATATCTAATAGGCAGGTTTGCGTTGAATGCTCTCCATAAAAATGACTAGGAGATCTTGATCTATGCATTCTTTCTATATCAAACTACAGTATAATTAAGAAATGTTACTAGGATAAAACTCACAGTACATTCATTTTTCATGTGACAGCACAGCTTCACTAGAAGAATTTTGTAATAAAAATGTATTTATGATTAACAATATAGAGTGCAGCACCCCCAGTTTTGTGAGGATTGTAGAATGAGGTTATGATTTTAAAGGGAATAAACTGAAATGCCTACTCTGGCATAGCTACATTAACTTTGTACTAAAAGTGTTGAAGTCTGTTCCAAAATAGCAGAAATAATTTACTGAAGGCAAATGAAACCAGTGTGGCTTTGGGGTCTTTTTCTTAAAGAATTCCTATCAGTGTCCGGGATAAAAGTGAAGTTCTACAACATAATATGAAATGTGATACTGTTGTCAGTACAATTCCCCAGTGAGAAGGATAGATTGTGGTCAAGACCTAAACAGGTTAACTAGTGGTCACTCTGATTTTCCTTTATATACAAAAGAAGTCAACACTATTGAAGAAATTTTGAAACCGAATATGCCATGAAATAAGACATCTGTTGGACTCTTATTTGTTTCTCTTTAAATGGGCTTTATTTGAAAGCTCAGTGAACAACACAGGTACACTCTTTGTGGTATCCACAGTGTTCAGGAATTTCTGATTCCTAACAATCCTCATGTTTATTTGCTTTCTAAATTTAATTATTTAAAAGCAAATACATTACTTGATATATATATATTTATAGATAGAGATATATACACCATTTCAATCAATTAATAGTAAATAATAAACCTCAAATCCTGAAATAATATATTTCCTCACATTGGGCATTTTTAAATTTTATTTTTGGGTTTCTTGCACATATAATTGTAAATGAGGTTCAAGTCACTTAAGAGCTATTTGTTTAAGCTTAAGAGCCATATGTTAATGGAAAATCTGGACCAGCCTCTTAAGTTCAATTTTAATTTTATACAACTTGCTAGCCATATAACCAGCATGGCTGCATGGTAAAGAAATCCTAAATTTCTATAATTATATGACCATATGTTGTGCAAGGACCTATTCTCAATTTAGACCAGCTTCACAATACAAAAAAAAAAATCATATATTTTTTTCTACATGATGCCTATTAATAAAAATCAGTCAACTTCGGTGCAAGAATCTCATTTTTAGTACAAAAAAAAATATTAAATCCTTTGATATCACCAAATTTGGAAAAGACATTCTCTTATGTCACAGAATGATAATACTATTCAACACAGTATTTCACTTCACTTTTATGTATATTGACTCAGTTGTCTGTCCAATTGAGTTCAGTTCAATTGCATTGTCAACTTACTGAAAAGATTTCACATACATTGTCACTTTCTGCTTTTTTTTTTATCAGGGCAAAAAAGGAATGATAGATTGTATATCTAAATGCAAATGTGATGGGATAAGATTAAAAAAAATCAGACATAGGGATGATTCCTCTTTAACTTTTAGAAATGAAGTCTGTATTATCTGTTGCTCTTCCATAAGCAGGTTCTAGAAAATCTCTTTCAGCTCCTAGGTTTTCCAGAAATAAGATTAACTAGAAATCCATCATTGTTTCATTTTCAATCTTGGCACCATATAGGTGGCAAAACTTTTAGATCATGTTTACTGAACATACGTAGGATCATCGTGGCAATTAGTCAGGAGTAATGCATAATCAGGATTTGAAAACAACATATGAATGCATGACTATGTGTATTAGGCTGTCCCCATATAACAGGGAATCCTCCAAAAGCAAAATTCCCAATTACACAGAGAAAGAATACACACATATAATATAAGCTTATCATCTCTATGCAGATAAATAACTGTGTATAGATCAAAATGTTAACAGCATGCACAATCTGACTTATACACACACAAACACATGCACACATGCACACACAGAAGCATACACACAACAAATATTCAATGGAGTTTGAAGGGGCCTCGCACGATAGGCAATTTTCCCTATGCATCCCCTACCTTCAATGTAGCGATACGTGGGAACATCACAAAATAATTGTGAGATGCAACATTTCAATGCACAGTGGGAGATGCATTTACCCTCACCTCTCAAATGTGTTGTTTATATCTATTTATCTATATAAAAAATATTACATCCACAGTTCTGAGAGTTGCAAACGGGGATTTGGATTAGTTCGTTTATGTAAAAATTCTCCAAGGAGAATAAAATTGTCCTGCCTTGGATAATGCAGAGGTTATTAATCTGACTATATATTGTTCAGGACTGCAGTATGAATTGATGTTTGCATATACCATTCATTATGTATGAGTATGACTGAGCACTGTGACAAATTTCAAGTAAAAAATAAGTACAAAATCTTCTGAAGGAAAGAACAAATATACATAAACTAGAGTCTATAGCAAAATTTAAAGTGTAACCTAGCCAACGTAGTTATATAATAATGTTACAAATTTAAACCATTTGAGGTTTGGAATGGAAAATTCCAAAGTCCAAGCTGAAGGCATCTGAAGATTTCCTTACGAGCGAAGAGATGATAGTTGAAAATGTTTGCAACAGTTCATAGTATTCCATCTGGGTTGTGCAAAAAGTATGAAACATCTAAAGGGTAAGTTGAAGTTTAGTCATGTTCCTGTTGTGCATATTATGATGGCGGACCAATTCATCAGAACGAGCAAACTTCTTTTGGCAACTGGGCCACCGACAGCTGAAAGGTTTTTCACCTGTTAACAAAATGTACAGTTATACATTATCATCATATTCCTAATACATACTATTGTCTTATTCCCTCCTAGAACTTTGATTAAACAGCAATAGCACTTAGACTTATACACCGCTGCATAACACTTTACAGGACTCTCTAAGTGGTTTACAAATGTCAGCAGATTGCCCCCTTCATTTTACCAAACTTACAAAGATGAAAACCTTGAGCAGGTCAGAATCGAACTCCTGGTTGTGGGCAGAGTTAACCTGTAATACTGCATTCTAATCAGTTTAGAGTTGAAGTAGATGCCTATCTTTGGACAATAGGGTACTTCATTAAGCTCATGTTCAACTTTCTAAAGATTCCAATAGAAGTTGAGTAAATCTCTCAGTTTCTATTGCTTTTAAATAAAAATGTGTTCTATATGTTTGCAACATTTTCGTACTCTGAAGAGTTCAGAGAGCTTCCAGTATATATCCTGTATAGAAGGTGCTCAGTTAAACCTTCCATTATTTTTAGATTTATAAAAATATGTTTTCCTTAAGTTTTATATCTATTCAAATTTTGAACATTTATATTATTTTATGTATTATATTATACATACATTTATATTTATATAATAGATATTTACAAAAGACTATACTATACTATACTATACTATACTATACTATACTATACTATACTATACTATACTATACTACACTACACTACACTACACTACACTACACTACACTACACTACACTACACTACACTACACTACACTACACTACACTATACTATACTATACTAATATCCCTTTTTTGGCTGCGAATAGTCAAGTTTCACAAGGTTGCTTAAAGGAAAAATGACCAGCAAGCCTTTACATTACATTTTATGGTACTAACTACCATAGCCTCTTGAAAGTTTGCAATAATAATAATAATAATATAAAAACAAGATTTGTAATAAAAATATTAAAAGTACAATTTAAAATATTTTAAACCATCATCAATTTAAATTAATGCCTGTGTCTTAAATGCATATTTATGCATATGTGTCTTAAATGTACATTTAATAACAGGGATTCAATTCCCTGTTTAATCCCTCAGTTGAATAAACTTGTGGTCCAGAGGTTAGGGTGGTTACAAAAAGTCTCAGCCCTAAATCTGTACCAAACAAGCACAGCATCTATGTTGATAACCTTGCCTCTTTGCAACCAGACAAAGCTTAACTCCCTCTGGGCAAAAAGCCAGGCGGAGTCAGAGGCGATCCACCCACTCCATCCCATCGTCTCTCAGCTTGCCTGTGGCTGCACTGAACAAGCACCTGCAGGGGGGCATCAGGGTCATCTGCCTTTCCCATCCCCCATGCCTCTCCCTCCTCCTGCTGCTGGTGGTGCCACACAAGCCTCCCGCGAGCCTTCCATGAGTCAGGCAGTCGCGCAGCACATCTGGATTGCCTGTCTTCTTCCCCCCCGCCTCTGCCTCCACGCTTTGACTTATCAGTATGTGTGCTATGCCAAAGAGCCGGTGGGCTGTCAGACACCATCAGCCCCTGCGTGCTTGCCATGCTGGCCATGCCCATCCCCCGTGCTTATTTTTGGGGTAGGGCTTATATTAGGCCCACTCCAAAAATATCAGGCTAGGGCTTGTTGTCAGGGTGGGTCTTATTTTCAGGGAAACATGGTAAGATTTGGGTCTGTCTGTCCTATTTAGAATGTTGGCTAGAAGTTGCAGCCTCAAATTAAATTGAGTTAAAAAGACAGATTAGGGCAATTGTAAATTCTGTCAACTGAACTTAATTCTTCTGCCGAAGGATAATTACTCATGACTCTTGGTTTTGCTCTAAGCAAGGTGTGTCCAACCTTAGCAACTTTAAGACTTGTGGATGTCAACCCTCAGAAGTGTGTCCCCCACCCCACCGCCCTAAGCATTATTTTCTCTGTAATAGCTAAGACATATCAATATCACATATGCTCAGAATAATTCCTAGAAATATCATAATTTAATTTTCAATAAAATAAATAAGAAGATATAAATGGGAAAAAAGTATACGCACTTGTTTTACCTGTATGAGTCCTGGTGTGAGTCTTCAGATGATCAGATCGGGAGAACTTTCTCTGACAGGTTTTACATTGGAATGGTTTCACTCCTAAATACATAAAATAAATCTATTCTTGTTTTCTAGTACCTTTGCAGGAGTATAAGAGTATCAGTTCTTCTGAATTACAGAAACATAGACTTTTACTTTTATTTGACAATTGCTATTTCCACCCCTAAGTACAAACCTCCACATCTCTAGTCGCATTAATCAAGCAACTCAACTATCTGACCTTCCTCAGCCTCTTTGTCCTTTTTAACTCCATTTAGTGCTTTTACCATGCTTTGGTTTCTGGCAAAAAAATAGACGCATTAATTCACTTTGGAGTGAAAACTTGAAAAATTTGGAAATAAGAAACATCACGTGATTGTGGTTGTTATTTCTCAATTCAATTTGTCTTTTAATAATGTGCACTTTTTCCCATTTCAGTTCAGGGCAGCATTCTTCGCATATCCAAGTGCTTTTTTAAAACTTTATCCATGATGTGATTTTTTTTTTTTAAAAAAAAAGGAATCTGAGTTTATTTTCTGTATTTAGAAGATTCTTTAAAAATTAACTGTGCACATAATATCAATCACAGTATTCCACTTACCCCTCTTCTAAGCTTACTTACGATTGTCCATAAAGGAGCTCCAAATCTCTGTTAGTATACTATTTAATTTAGTTATTTGAATTAGGTATTTTAAAATATGAACAGCCATATAAAAATGATGAATTAAATAAATCATAAAGTATTCCTGATCTGTAGATGTCTATGCAAACATGTTGTTGCATAGAAATATTTCCTCGTTATTTCTTAAGATATCAGTTTTTTATTTTTAAGTACTAAGGCTGAAGTCATAGTAAAGGCTAAACCCTATTCAACTTAATGAATTTTATTTCTGTTTGAACAATTAAATGTTTATCCAGTGCTGTGATCTTTATCGAAACTATATATTTGTTTGAAGTGAACTGTCAGTCCTATAAGGTAGACCAGACTGAGAAACTGATGCCACTTGTCCTGCTTTTATTAGAGTGACCATAGTATCAGAATCATGTTAATTCTGAATATTCTTTCCCTCCTCCCTTTTTTAATCTTCTTGAGAATTAGGGAAGTGACAGTCCTTATTCATGAATTCCTCTTTCCATAGGCTTAAGCTACATTTATGTTTGTTGCTTTGATAATGGATCTTCCCTCTCCCCCTCAAGGTCACTATCTATACCCTCTACACATGCACAAGAACTTTTCTTTCATTAGCCTGCAGTGCAAAGTAAGCTGTAAAACATGAGGTATGTTTGTTTATACTGTCCAATATATTTGGGTTCGGATTGATGACCTGAGTTAGAGTACATTGAATAACTCTAGTTACTTCACAAAGTAATGGTGGGACAGCAAGGAACTGATGCAACCTTTGTAACTCTCCTGTAAAATGGTGGCACCAGAATAGGACTTTTTGCAAGGATTCGGTGATGCCAATTCATAACGTTTGATAACTTCTCTGCAGATTCCAAACATATAGGAAATTGATGGGATTATGGTGTATGATGAAGATCAGAAGTCCCCAACCCAGTCCATGGACCAGCACCAGTCCATGGCATGCCAGAAACTGGTCCGCCCAACAAGTGAAGCCCCATCCATGGGATGAAGGCAGGACGTGAAACCAAGCTCCCTCCGATTCATGGAAAAACCTCACTCCATGGAACCAGTCCCTGGTGCCCAAAAGATTGGGGGCCACTGGTGTAGAGTGACAGGACTGGGATGTACTCAGCACTATTTTATTTTAGAAAGAGAAAATTATTAAAATTGAGATACAAATTTGCTTGCGTGCTTTAGGAACTCTGGGAACCTTCGTATCCTTAGTGCTTTGACTTGAATGTTTTCTTTGTGGGCAATATTACTGAAAAGCCACTAATGGTCTTTTAAGGAATAATGTCAGAAATGAAGATTGGCTGGCTTTTATTACACTTTTATTTACACGCTGATGTTGCTTTTGCTGCCACCTCAGGAAGCCCAGCAATGCATTGTGAAGCTGTCACCCCACCCCAAGAAGCCCCAGCTGGCCTAGCCCAGCCACTTTCACTGTCCTGCACTCTGAAATTCCTCTTATCCTGAACTCTGCCATCTGAGCTGACCATCTTGCTCCCACTAATGATGAATTACACCAGGGATGGTCCTTCACAAGGCAACTGCTAACCATATGAGGCCATCTTCCTCAGGTCTCAAGAGGCAATCACTATGTGAGACCTGGAGAAGAAAGCATTATGCGGCCATAATGTTGCATTGCCTTGCAAAGGACCAGGCTGGGTATGCTTGGTCAGCAGCAGCAGCAAGAAGACTACAAGACTACAAGACTACAAAGGTCAGCTAGGGTGACGGGGTCACAGAGAGCAGAGGGCCAGAAGGGCAAAGATAGGGAAAACATAGGTGGCTGGAGTAAAGCTGCAGCATCCTTGAGGTTGTAAGTGCGGGTGGACTGCCAAGCCCCCAAATTTTGATCGCATGACCATGGGGCACTGTAACATCAGGGACAGGTTGTAAGTACCTTCGTTCAGCACTGTCATAGCTTTGACTAGTTACTAAAGCAATAGTCGCAAGTCAATGATTACCTGTATCATTTCTAAAAAAAAATTATTAAACCTCTTAAGATTTGCTAAGTAGCTATTATTTCAATTATCAAGGAATATAACCAATATACTGTACCTTCCCACATTATTTATCAAGCATAGGGAAAGAATTACTTCCCAGCATTTCAGGCCAAAAAGTTAGTTTTCAGGATTGCCTATGCTCAGCATAAATAATCAAATTATATAACTACATTTAAGGCACAAACGCTCTTCCCAAGGTACAGACTAACTGATCTGTACTAACATTACTATATTTTTAAGGGGCATATAAATAATCGCAACCTAAGTTCAGCACTGCTTCTTTATAGTGTATTTCTGAACTTATACAAACACATAAAAGGTCATAGTCCCAACCTTTAGTGCTCTTAAAAGCAAAAAAAAATTGCAACTCCATTTCACATACCCTTGATAAGGGAAACCGCAAATTGCAACAAATGTCAAAAGCTCAGATATACAACAAACCTGTGTGTCGCCTTTGGTGCCTTTTGAGTTGATCTGAACGAGAGAATCTTCGTTCACAGTCCTTAAAGTCACACTGATACGGTTTTTCTCCTTAGAAAAAAACAAGTTTATTTGGAGGAAGTAAAATAACATTGTAGGCATTAAATGAAACTTCAATTAACATGCTAGAACAACTCTCACATGTAATATAGAGATAGCACAATGGATTATCTTTAGAGAAAAGATAATATAAGTGTTTATTTTTAAAAAAAAAATGATGTTTCCACTTTCTAACTTAAAAATAAATGGTTGGAATTGTGTAAAATATTTATTGTGTCAAGGTCTAGGCTCTGAGTGTGTGAAAAGATGGTATTAGTAATTGTGATATTTTTTTTTTGGCTGCTATTTATTGTAAAATTTTTGTAGTTGTGATATCTTACAACTTCTTACATAACATCTTCCCAATTGCATTTACCTATCCCACCAAGTCATGCAGGGGGGACATTCAGCAAGTCCCATCTTCAAAGGAGTTCCATCTGGCATGCCTTTTCTGCTGTAGCCCCTACCCTCTGGATTACCCTGATATTAGCCCCATCTCTGTTGGCCTTCTAGAAGGCCCTTAAAGCTTCTTTTCTCTTCTTTCTTTTTTAATCATCCATGGTGATCCAAGGGGCAGCCTACAAGGTGGCTATATGAGAGCAAGTGGTGTTTGTTCTCCCACATTCCTAGGTTTTACAGGTGTATTTGATACGTCCTTTTTATTTAGTTTTTATTGTTTTTAGATTGCTATGGAGCTTTTAACTGTTATATTGTATGCTGCCCAGAGTCACATTTTTGTGAAATCAGTGGCTATAGAAATATATTAAATAAATGAATGAATTGTTTTAAATTTTTAACTGCTTATTGTTAACCACCCAAAGGCATTGGCTGTGATGAATGTCTAAAAAAAAGAAATATTTGTAAGAGACAGAATAGGTTATTCAGGCAACAGTTAAAATCCATGCATTGCAACTAAATAATTCCAGTGCTAGAATGCATATATGGAGCAATGAATACTTGTGACAAAGAATCAGCCCTGAAAAAAATAGGGAAATGTTCAGGAAGGGAATTGAACATGGTTTACAAAAAGGAATCATGAGAATCTTATTGAATTGCTTTGTGGTTATAAGAAACATATTTTATAGACACTTGTTTATTAATTAAGGCAAAGGTATACTTTTTATATAAGTTTTTAAGGAAACAACATTGTTTCCTGTACATTGCAGCTCTGTAGTAGACAAAAAAGCTCTACAGAGAATCATTAAAACTGCCCAGAATATCATCGGACTCCAGCTACCAGCCCTGGATGACATCTTTGAATCTCGCTGTTTGAGAAAGTTGCATAACATTCTCAGAGACTCTTCCCATCCTGCTTACAATCTTTTTGGACTGTTGCCTTCTGGCAGAAGATACAGAACAATTAAAACTCGGATCACACGTTTTCTGAATAGTTTTTATGGCAAAGCTATAATTGCACTCAACAATGAACTAAAGGGCCACCATCAGTGAGCTGTTGGATAGTATTACTTGGTCTGTTGTGTGGATGTTTGGGTGGTTCAGGGGCGGAGAATTTGTGGTGGGTAGGGGTGTGTTTGGGGATTGTTATGTGTGTTGGACCTGGTCTTTGGGTGTTAAGTGAATTTTGTTGTATAGGTATACTGTGTATACATGTACAATGACAATAAAGTTATTTATCTATTTATTGTTCAATCCTATTTATAATTTCTTCTGAAAATAAACGTTCTAAACACCAATTAAGAAAACTCACATAATAAGTCTCCAGCTAAGTTATGGAAATAAATATTCTAAACACCAATTAAGAAAACTCACATAATAAGTCCCCAGCTAAGTTATGGAAATTATCAGGTGTTCACAGTCTAATCACATGCTCTTTTCATCCTTAGTATGTATGAATACATGGGAAATTGAGCTTCACAGCAAATTCCTCCATTAGCTTAGCCAAAATCCGAAGCTGCATTAAGTCCCAGCAACAGAACGTTTTTACAAAATGTGTTTTTTGCATTCAAGTTATAGTTCTGGAAGTGCTAGCAGCATCTGAAAATTTGGCATCCCTAGCAAATTATCTCAATACTGTAGGACCCAAGCAAGGTATTGAGCATTAGATTTGTGGTTTAGCATGGTTTTCAAGAGTTAAATGTGTTGGTATTTTTGCTCATCAGTAGTTACTAGTCTGTGGTCTCAGCAGATGGTGAAACCAGTCAACCAGACAACTTTGGCTGGTTTTAGAAGCTAAGCAGGGTCAGTTGGACTTGGATGAAGAAACTGCCTAGGAATTTCAGGATTGTTGGCTAAACACTTTCCATAATACTGCCAAGAAAACTGTATCGATGTAGTTAGGCTTAATTTAAGCATTTATACTTTTAACCTAGTTCCCCATCTTGGATAATCAGAAACTATTGCATTATAATGCCATCATATTTTTTTTGGGGGGGGCATATTGAGATGTAATCCACTAATATATATAAACCAAGTTCTAATTAAAATTGTAGTTACAATATATCTGGAGAAACCAGAGTGGGAGAATCTAACCTCTTAGCAGCAAATCAGCTCTGTAGTAAAGTCAACAAAGAAACTGCAGTCTGTGTAAAATGAGTTGAGTAGGTTCAAATTTTAGTTTTGTATAAAGGAAATCAGAAAGAAAGTTACAATTGTTTAACGTGCATACTCCACGGCCATTTTTCTATTTCCTCGAAGAGTTGTTATAACTTTTTTTTAAAAAAACCTCCATTAATATAAATCTTGTTACTTAATGAAACTATTTTCACCGCAGATAATTTGTTACAAAAACTTTATCTTCAAAGTGATGAGTTATTGTATTCGGTTTGCTTACAACTGAGTTTTGCTGGGAAGAAAAAGTTCATTGAAACTAAGTATCACTTTGTGTGTTTAAAAAAAATCCTCCAGTCATACATCATTTGCAAACTAATAAATCATTGTTGCTATTTCATTTTAATGATGGGTGGAAGTGGGTGCAATATTATTGATAAATATTTTTAAAAATATATTATTTTGGGTGTTCCAAAAAAAGACTACTTTTTTATATCTGGGTCAACAGTATTAATACCAGAAGGGGACTTCGTAAACAACCATAATAGTAACAGAGTTATCAGCAAAATTTCTGCTGAAGCAGTGATAAGCACTGATACAAATTCCAGCTTTGTGCATCAGAGTTCCACAGATAGTAACACTATGCAAAATAACAATTTTCAGGAAGTGTAATGAATCAGTTGTTTTATAAGGAAAATCTTATGACTCCCTCCGTTTTCTTTTCTTTTTTTAAAATTAATTGCTATTCAGCTGCTCCATTTCTCTACCCTATAAAATTTGAAGCTACATTTTAAGAACCTACACTATTAGAACGTCACTCATTTAGAATGATACACAAATCCCTTAACAAAAAAAATCCTGAGGTATCCAAAAGACTAGAGGATGTATTATGATGCACACTTCTGCGAATTATAGTTCACTTCACTGCAATCTGTAAAGTTAGGATTTAAAATGGGTGTCACATCTTTTTGTAACATTCAAATGTGAAATTACAGATAGTCCTCAAATTGCAACTACAACTGAGCCCCAAATTTCCATTGCTAAGCAAAACAGTTGCTAAGTGAGTTTTGCTCAGTGGTGGGCTGTTGCCGGTTTGGACCGATTCGGGCGAACCAGTAATTGCAAACTGTGGGTGGGCGGAGCAACTCCGTCCTTCATCTCTGTGTTTTTGACACCGCATGCATATGTAGATGGCACTTGTGAGTGAATTGCCTTGTTTTGTGATGTCACATGCATGCACGGATGGCGCGCATGTGCATTTACGGTGCTGGGCGAACCGGTTGTTACAGTATGTGATGCCCACCTCTGGTTTTGCCCCGTTTTACAACCTTTCTTGCCACAGTTGTTAACTGAATCGCTGCAGTGGTTAAGTTACTATAGTAGAAACATGGTTGTTAAGTGAATCCGGCTTTCCCATTGACTTCATACATCATAAGGTCGCAAAGGGTAATCACATGACTGAGGACACTGCAACTGTCATAAATACATGCCAGTTGCCAAGCATCCAAATTTTGATCATGTGACCATGGGGGAGGGATGTTGCAACGGTCATGAGAAAAATGGTCACAAATCAGTGCCGTTGTAAATTTGAATTTATCATTAAACAAATTGTTGTAAGTCAAGGACTACCTATATACTCTTATCCAGTGGTGAAATCTAAAATTTGTTACTACCGGTTCTGTGGGTGTGGCTTGGGGGGTGTAATGTGACTGGGTGGGCGTAGCTATTTTTTTTTTTACTTTTAAAACCATTTTTTCTACAACCTCTTCGGCAAAGAGGTTGTAAAAAAATGCATTCAAAAGGTTCTGACGATCCCAGCTGAGTTGCCTGATCAGCAGAGACTTTTTTTTTTTAAATGCCTCTGCTGATCAAGCAACTCAGCTTGGATCGTCAGAGGCATTTAAAAGAAAAAAACCCTTTGTTTGTTTTAAATGCCTCTGATGATCCAAGCTGAGTTGCCTGATCATTAGAGGCATTTAAAAGAAAAAAAGGTTTGTTTTTTTTTAAAGCCTTTGACAATCCGAGCTGAGCCGTGCGATCATCAGAGGCTTTTTTATTTATTTTTAAAAGCATTTTTTCTGCCAAAAGGTTGTAGAAAAAATGCTTTTAAAAGTAAAAAAAAAAAGCCTCTGATGATCATGCGGCTCAGCTGGGCATGGGAGGTGGGCAGGGATTTTTGCTACCGGTTCTCTGAACCACCCGCCACCATCGCTACCGAATCGGGTGATCCGGTCCGAACCGAGAGCATTTCACCCCTGCACTTATCCCTGTATCTTCTTATGGAAAGAGCTGCATGCCCCACATTTTCATGAGTACATGATGCCACTGAAGTAATAGATTGACAATTCTACTGCAAAAGGCTCCCAGAATGCTTGGGCCTAGAAAGGCCACAAAAGGCTTCCATTACCATAGGAAGAGCTGTGAGATACTGGATGAGGCAACTATTTGGGGTCAGTTTTGCACTCCATGAAGATACTTACCAGTGTGTTTTCTACCGTGCATCTGCAAATGAGACAGTTTAAAGTATCGTTTGTTACAGCCGGGATAGACACACATGAAAGGTCGCTTTTCATTTGTGTCGCTTGCTGATCTAACAATTGTTGGAGGCACTCCAGACATCCGCCGCATATCCTATAATGGCATAAAGAGGAAGACTGAGAACTGTAAAAACTGTAGTGCAGGGGTGTCCAACCTTGGCAACTTGTGGACTTCAACTCCCAGACTTCCCTAGCCAGGATGACTAGCTGGGGAATTCTGGTTGTTGAAGTCCACAAGTCTTAAAGATGTCAAGATTGGAAAAAGCCCCATCCCTACTATACTGCAACAAGACTTCCTACTGACATTTACGTTTCCCCGAAATATATGTAGCATCAAATCCTGGCGTTGTTATTTGTTACATGTCATAAAGGAAATTGTAACACAGTTTTCCACAATCCAAAAGGCTGTAGTAGCATTTCACAAGGGAAAATGCTTGGTCCTTCATTTTTCCTTCTCGTTAATTTTCTGCCCTCCAAGTATTGGATTACAACAACATCCATAAATCCCCACCATGGTTTTTATCCAATGTGGTTTGACAATCATGGGAGTTGTAACTCAATATATCTGGAAGATTTCTCAGCAAAAGGGGGCAAATTAGAATTTGTCAGCAATAGATAACTTAAATATTTTCCATTTAGTTATTATATAGTGAACACTATATTCTAATAAAAAGAAAATATAGTGTTACCTTGCTATTATCAAAGCAGCTAGGTAATCAGTCCAAAATTATATACTTTCTTTAATATACTCACTTGAATTCCTCTAAAAACTCCATGGGTGTGTATTCTGTACTGGGCCCCACAGCTATATAACATTGGGGCTGCGTGATTATCACTTTCATATCCTGTTCCATGGCTGAAAATAAAAAGAAGTCAAAGGTTGGAAATTAAGCTTAATTATAAATCTCATTAGAAAAATGAGTTTGCAAAAGTTTGCAATATTTCTTCATTTATGCTAAAACGGTTTCAAAACATTTCAATAGTTTTAAAGTTCAAACTTCCTATGCAGAAAGATACCACAGTTTGCTAAAAACTTGGGCTGCAAAGAAAGAAGATAAATTTTGTTCACCTATACTTACAATGCCCATATGTCCTTTATTATAAAGTACTGTCTATAGGAGATGACCAGGATGAGCCTAAGGGAGGGGTCAAATGTGTCATCAGTCTTGAGTCCCTTTGGGTTTACAAGATGCCTAGGTCCCACCGACCTTGGATTCCATTGACTCTTATCTATCACCATCAATTTGACCATTAGTAGTTCAGATTCTTGTAGTACATTTAAGCTTGCAATAAACCTTTATGTTCATTTGAACTGCTTGGATGTCCTGATTTTTCACGCTTAACACAGTCCTTTATTTCAGAAAGCTGTCCTTTAGTTTTATTTATCTTTCAAAAACTCATTTTTATTTTGGTCATTTTGGTCATCTTTAAAATATTTTAGATATTTTTATTAGAATGTATGTTTTTGTAACTTTTTTATTTTTGTTTTTTAATTTTCATTCATTAGGCAAATTTATAGATATAAATGATTTTTTAAAAAAATCTTTATGAACCTCTTTCAGCTTTGCCGCCTTTTCGGGTTTGCCCTTTATTTTTTCCATGAAAATATGACTTCGGTAACCTATATTTTAACAATTGAATACTGAAACATTTTTTAAAAAAATAATAGATTAAAATAGTAGAGCCACAAAAAGTAATACTGCATATGTGCAGGTTATTTATCAGCTAAATGCCAAGTTGGTAATTACGAATATCTTTGGAATTAGCAAAATACCTCAGGTTTCACATTAAGTGCAGTGTTTTTTATTGTCAGCACCTCATGACTCAGATATAAGCAGATAGGACAGAGAAAGTGATGACATTTACAAGAACAGCAGAACTTGTACCCACAGGATAGGATTACAAATCAGTGTCCTAACTATTTTATTCATACATCATCTTAGAAGATGCATTGTGGCTTAACCTTTAGCCAAAGGGGAAACTATTCCCTGTAGAAATCAATGATCTCTTTTACTTCCAGCAAGGCAACAACTACATCAAACTATTTTATTTTACTTTTGAAATTTTAAATCCCCAAGGTTAGAAATCTTTTTAACATTATTAATGTGTGTTCTGCAATGCTCCCCAAATTTCAAATAGTCATGATCATTATAACAATTTATGCTGGCCTAGGTCCAGAAATTTAAACATCAATGAAGATGGTAAAATAAAAGAAAACATTGGAAGACATCAAGATGGACAACAGATAAACAGAGTTGTAACTATTTATTTAGTTATTTTATTTATTTAATTATTTGTCAACAAGTACAAGGAAACAAGTATCAATATGGACATAGACACATGAAAATTGGCACAAATAAATGGATATAAATAAGCAAAACATAGCCATACACACATAAAATGAGTACATATAAATGGGGACAGTAGGGCAGGGACCGTAGGCACACTGGTGCGCTTATGCACACCCTCTTAGGGACCTCTTAAAAAACATGTAAGGTCCACAGTTTAAGGTAAAAGGTATGGGGGTTAGATAGACTAACAACAGGATCAGGTAGAGTGTTCCAGACACTTACTACTCTGTTGCTGAAGTCGTATTTTCTGCAATCAAGATTAGAGCAGATAACATTTAGTTTGTATCTATAGATAGCCCTTTTGTTATTGCAGTTGAAGTTAAAGTAGTCATTAACAGGTAGGACGTTATGGTAGATAATCTTGTGTACTAAGGAACGTAGACGGACGGCGTAGTTCAAGGTTATATGGGACACTTTGCTTCATTTGTGCTTCATTTTAAATTCCTGCTGCTGCTTAGTATTTTGCTACAATTTGGATTAGAGGGGATTTGAAGTCTGAAAAAAGTATACTCATATAAAAGTTTTCCTCATAGAGAAAACAAGGATAAAATATAAGTGTTGTGGATGTCCTTGTGGATGCCATAGTAAAATAACACATGTAGTAGAGTTTCAATATCCTTAGATATTGATATTGATATTGAAATTGAATAGGATATTGAAATCCCATAGAATACTGAAATATTGAAGTCCTGTGGGCAAACCTGTTTTTGTATGAGATTCTAAAATAGTTCTCTTGTAATAGTACCCAAGGCAAAACATTATGCCTTAACTTCCCTATGCCAAGCTATTTACTCTCTAAGAGTCTATGGAGATTCTTGATCATTCAGGTCATGGTTGTCCCAAAGGTGTTTTTCAAAAGGTAAATGGACTTTCTTGGGTTGGTTGGTTGGTTGGTTGGTTGGTTGGTTGGTTGGTTGAGAACATTTCAAGTAAAATGTTTTTGAAGCTTTGTGGATGAGAAGTGAACTGAAGAAGCTGAAGAACTAAGGAGAAATTTCCTGACAGTTAGAACAATTAATAAGTGGAACAACTTGCCTGCAGAAGTTGTGAATGCTCCAACACTGGAAATTTTAAAGAAGATGTTGGATAACCATTTGTCTGAAGTGGTGTAGGGTTTCCTGCCTGGGCAGGGGGTTGGACTAGAAGACCTCCAAGGTCCCTTCCAACTCTGTTATTCTATTTCTATTTCTAAGAAGTTCAGAGAACTGAAGAAGCTTTTTGGTTGAGAAGTGAAACGTTCTCAAGAAAAGGATCAAGAACCTTTTGGGACTTCCATCTGAGGCGGACTACTATTTAGCCTCTGTAGAAGTGTATCATTGGCATAGTCATACCCTCAGGAATTGCTTTCCAAACCTATATGTCTTTTATTTTTCTTCTATGACATTGAACTGCAAATAGTTGAGGTACACTTTTTTTCTTCAACTAAAAGTCAAAGTCTCTTTTCAATTACATATGATTTACCTTATATAATCCCAGATAAGGCAAGAATTTTAAGTGCCAAAATATACTTTAAATAATGGGTTTGGCTTATCTGCAGATGGGCTTATACATGCATATGTACAGCATAAGAATTATTTACCCCGAAATGAGATCAAATTTGGGTTCAAATGGGGTTTGGCTCCATTACAGAACTCGGTGAAGAATTAAATTTTTATTCAGCCAACTTTGTCAAATTGGTTCAGCGTATGGTTTTTGGTCACACAGAGCTCCTCTTTAACTAAAACTATGTGACTTTTCCTTAACTGAGAAACCTTAGATTTTCTCAAAGCATTAAACTCTGATAAACCCCAAATTCTATTGTTTACGGTCACGAATAACAAAGAAGAATTGTTTTATTTTTACATTTTTATCTACAGCATGTTTAAAATCAGTTCTATTATAGGGAATAGAATGGACATCTTTATCCATTATCTTTATCTTTAATATTAGCCAGACAACTGTCTAAATCTTGCATGGATGAGGGGCAGGGCAATGACATAGGGACCTTATAATCCTTCACAAGGTAGGAAGAATCCACCACTGATGTCTATTCCAGATAAACAGAACTGGATAAGATTTATGGAGTTGAATTTGTCTTAGACATATCAGTTGATTTAATAATTTCCAGAGCCAAACTCTCCATTGAAAAGTAACAATTGAACAATGCATCTATGTGAAAGTAACAATTAACAATTTGCACTAAATCAGTCTAAGTGTTCCATCTTAAATAAACTTTTAGCGGCATCCCCAATTTAAACAGTTCGTACATTCAAATATGTGTGAGTCATGGTTAAAGTAACTGATTAAGTGCCTAAACAATTTAGTTTTATAATGCTAACATAACATGCTCCCAGTTCTGTTATTTAGTGTCAAAGTTTTCGAAAAGGAGAACAGAAAGATGGAAAGAAAGAAAGAAAGAAAGAAAGAAAGAAAGAAAGAAAGAAAGAAAGAAAGAAAGAGGGAGGGAGGGAGGGAGGGAGGGAGGGAGAGAGGGAGGAAGGAAGGAAGGAAGGAAGGAAGGAAGGAAGGAAGGAAGGAAGGAAGGAAGAAAGAAAGAAAGAAAGAAAGAAAGAAAGAAAGAAAGAAAGAAAGAAAGAAAGAAAGAAAGATATATGTATATTTCATGTCCTAGCAATCAATGAATATACAACAAGGAAACAAAAAACAATATCTGAAAAATGTCAAATAAAGGCTATTTAGCTATCTGAAAATCCCTTAAAAACCTTTCAAGTCAAGACAGAAGGTATTAAAATTATTAATTAATCATAATGTTATATAGTGTGTATATGACTGGTAAAGCAGAATATATTGTCTGATGAAAAACAGAGCAGCTCTGAAGAATCACTTTAGTGTGGTTTTAAAAAAATCTTGAGAGATTAATTTCTGATCTGAAAAGTATGAAACTTTCAATTACTTCATTACACCACTGTTATTTTGTTACACTGGCAAATTTCATATGATTCATAGCCTACATTCCCAAGTTAATAAAGCTACACTAAGCATTTCTGAAGAACACGGTGACAAGTTAGCAAACATCAGCATGAAATATGAATAAAGAACAATTCATCATAATCAGACTTGAATGTTTTAATTCAAGTGGGGGTGGGAAGAGTTTACATAGAACAGACCCTACATTAAGCTATAGCATTTTAAAGAAGAAATTGGCATGCTTGCATATAGAAATAGCCAAAAAATGTGAGGCACAGGAAAAATGCCATTTTCGTTTAGAAACAAATGAAAAGGAGTTTAATGTTACCAGTTTACTTAAGATATTTCTTTCTTTTTTTTTCTTTTTTTTTTTTTTTGCTTTAATTTATATGCCGTCCTTCTCCGGAGACTCAGGGCAACTTACAATGCGTTAAGCAATAGCCTTCATACTTTTGTATAGTTATACAAAGTCAGCTTATTGCCCCCACAATCTGGAGCCTCATTTCACCTACCTTTGAAAGGATGGAAGGCTGAGTCAACCTTGAGCCTGGTGAGATTTGAACTTGCAGTAATTGCAAGCAGCAGTTGTTAATAACAGTGCTTTAGTCCACTGTACTACAGGCTCTTATTTCTTATTGGAATACTGAAAATAACCATCATCTTTTTAAAAGAAATATATATTAAAGCAGCTATATTATCAAAATGAGTTATGATTTTTTTTACAGTATTTCTTGAAATATTCTCATTGGTTAAGATCAATGATCCTTTTGCCTAAAAGAGTTAGGGTTAGGATGCTCTTACAGAATATCCATTAATTTTTGGTAGTTTTAAGCATGTGAATCAGGGGTGGGTTCTACTTACCTTTACTACTGGTTTGCAGCAGGGGTGCACGCGCGCACTCCCTTCGCTCTCTCTCTCGCGCGCTCTTCTGTGCATGCACAGAAGCGTTTTCATGACGTCAGGTTGGTGGGTGGAGCCTCCCGCCGGTTTTACTACCGGTTCTATAGAACTGGTGCAAACCGGGGGCAACCCACCACTGATGTGAATTACATTAAATTTATTTATTTATTTATTGGTTTGATTTATATGCCGCCCTTCTCCAGAGACTTAGGGCGGCTTACAATGCATTAAGCAATAGCCTTCATACTTTTGTATATACCTGCTTAGTAGGGCTTTCGCCCCCCCCCCCAAGCGGTATTCTTTTTTATACAAAGTCAGCTTATTGCCCCCACAATCCTGGTCCTCATTTTACCTACCTCAGAAGGATGGAAGGCTGAGTCAACCTTGAGCCTGGTGAGATTTGAACTCACAGTAATTGCAGGCAGCTGGCAGCTAAGTGCTACTTAACAGCACTTTAGTCCACTGCACCACCAAGGCCCTTAACCCATGGTGTTTTGTATGAAGAGGTGGCATTTCTGCTGATACAGGTTGTTCTCTCCTGTTGAAGACCTACATCCCCATTCCATCCTCATTCCATTCCTTCATTAATCCTCACAGACAGTTCTGGACACCAAGGGCCCCAAGAACAATGAGGGGATGAAGCAGTGGTGGGTTGCCCCCGGTTCGAACTGCTTCACAAGAACCGGTAATAAAACCGGTAGGAGGCCCCGCCCACTGCCCCTGATGTCGTCATCGGGGATCTGTGCATGTGCAGAAGCTTCTGCGCATCCACAGAAGCAAGGCGCATGCGCAAGCAAAGCAATCGCTTGCATGCAATCCCGTTCCAAACCGGTAGTAAAGATAAGTAGAACCCACCCCTGGGATGAAGATGGTTATTGTATGAGCAAAGTTCTTTTCATGCATCTAAGGGTGCAAACCATCGTTATTGCAGCACTTGTTACTTCTAGGCTTACTAGCTCTTCAGCTGTGCCTTGATTCAACTTGAATTATATTCAGACTTGCAATTAAATTGAATATTTCACTGTGCTACCTACTGATAGTTTTGGTGATACCCTGTGTTCTAACAGAATACCCATCACAATATCAGCAAGTGTAATTTCTATAGAAGCAGAAAGACAATTTAGAAAAAGCAATAATTTTTTTGCTTTGAAACTCTGTTTCAAAAGTACTATTTTCCATCTTGAATCAACTTGCGCCCTTCCAAGCAGTTAGTTTACTGATTCCTTCCAGTCTTGTAACATACCCAGCTCCAACTAGCCACAACATCTGGCACACCTCACTCTCTTCAGTGGCTGGCCATTGCCCTATGGCCATTTCATCTTGGCTGCTGGGTTGCTATTTTCTTAATGGAGCAGCAATTTCCCTTTTTTATTCTTTCTAAGTGTTTCAAAAATGATTTATATAAACAGAATACAATACATAAAGTTCCCTGGAAGCCATGCTTTCCCTCTCTTCTACCAGCACAACTTTGCTTCATTCATTCATTCATTCATTCATTCATTCATTCATTCATTCACTTTAATCTCACCTTTATTACTTTTATAAATAACTCAGGCTAGTGAACTTACCAAATACTCCTTCTACCTCATATTTTTCCCACTCTCTGAATGAACCCCTGCATTTTCTTGGAAGATTTCAGAAATAGTTTCCCATTGCCTCCTTCTTAGGGTTGAGAAAAAATGTCTGGCCCAAGATCATCGAGCTGGCTTCATAAGAATAAGAATAATTTTATTTCTATACCCCCCTTCTCCCGAAGGACTCAGGGCGGTGTACAGCCTATTAAAAGCACAAGACAAACATCAATTAAAATAATTTAAAATTATTAAATAATTCGGCTCAATTTAAAACCCCAGAAATTTAATACCTAAGCAGGACCAGAAATCAGAGTCTTCTAGTTTCTAGCCTAATGCCTTAACCACTCCACCAGATTTTTATGAATAGCTTGCTTTCAAACTTTGCTGTTATTAAAAGTAATGTATCGTATTTCCAAACTTTTAAAATTAAGAAATGCATTTATAAAGGATAGAAATTCCGTTTATAAAAACATATGAATATATTTGCAGCTGGATCTTTATTATTCCTAGTTTCTTTTGATGGGCAGCACAAGGGAGAAGTTGATTAATATGGTAGTTTATGAGAAATATAATGAATAACAATCGATGGCTGGGAAATTTCTCCAAGAATAACAGATTGCTTTCAGTTGTTCGACCACTGCTGAGAAAGTTGCTTAGCTACCATTAGATTTTAAGACACCGGCCAAAAATCTTCTGTTTTGAAAAAGTTTTTGTTTTGTTTTTAATGTACATAGTTACTATAATATGCTCAATAAATTATAAATAATAAGGATTTGTACATATATTTCTATCAAAAACAGAGGTTTGATGCAATTGATTTAAATGAGAACTGCAAACATTGCTTAGTATCCAGAATAGTTGGCATTTTACAGAACTGGTATCTGCTTAGTGATTACTCGGTTCTCCATCATGCATCACAAGTATTTATTTCTTCATTGTAAATTGGATTGTTCCAATGGCCATCTACCTTCCCAACAATTGATAAGAATTGTACTGCTGTTCATTTTTAAAACAAATGTCTGAGAAAAGATGCCTTTCGGTCTATGAGAGGCTCATGAGGCATTTGATATATATAAAGTGTGCAAAAATTATGGCAGCAAAAATATAGTGAAAACTATATTTTCTGCTTCCAACCGATGGCTGCCCATTTTTTTGTAGGCCATTTGCAGACAGAGATGTCCCTGTGGGGCACAAGTAGGAAAAGACTTTTAAAACATGATTTATGTATGAGAATATCTTTATTGAACCATATATGAAAAAAGTGAGCAAGGATATAAAAGATACCAATTCTGGAGAGGGAAAAATAAACTGCATATTTCAGAATAAAGCAAGATGTTCCTTTATGTTCAAAAATTACTTTAATGTTCAATGTTCAAATGTTCAAAAACTACTTTAAAAATAAAGACAAATATCTGAAATACTAAACTCCTGGGAATCTTTAATAAGCAGTCCATCAATGGCTTTTAAAAGATATATATCTTTGCAAACTAGCTTGTGATCATGACAACTGAAGTTGAAGTATAATATAACTCTCTTCACTAGAGAGGATAGATAACTATTTTGGCATATATTATAGGCAATGAGATTATATCTAGCACCTGATTTTTCATAGATTCTATAATCTTGGCATATGCCAAAATATTTAAATTTGCTTCTCCAAAGATAGTTAATCTTGATTTAATCTTCTCTCTGCCTTTTTCCTATCCAGGCATCCCAGGTGTCATTAGCACTAATGGTCAGCATTTACAGATGCTGGAATACCATTTATTTTCTCCATTACTTTTAAATTCTTTTATTTAATACAAGAGACACAGATCTTTGAAAAACAATTATTTCCCCTTAATGTAAAAATGTTAAGTACCCTGCAGAACTAATACAGGGATTATATGTAACTATCAGTACTTTTTTCCTAATTAGTTGTTCTAAAAGGATAATAAATCAAATCCTCATAGTGCATCTGCTCTGTAAGAGATAGCAAGAATATATGAACAGCAGCATTATATTGTCCATGGATGTACACAGAGGGAGGAGGGAGGGAGGCGCAATGCAGTGTTATTATCAAAGCCATGGCTGAAAGTGGCACAGCAAAATGGTTCCACTTACCATTTTGCAGATTTTGACCCCCTGAAAATGCCAGTGGCACTGTCACAACTCAAAAAAAAAAAAACATTAGATGAAGGATATCAAAAGACTTGCCAACATCTAGCACAAAGACAATTTGACTTGCATGGTTCCCAGCAAACCATTCATTGTGAAACAGCCAACCACATGGTCTTCATTTTTTTCTCCATCAAAATTTAGTTATATAAACAAAAAATAACTGGACATGTACATTGCCCAAAACCATAGTTGGCTTAACAATGATTTCCCAAATAAGCTGCAATTAGATGACTTCATAAAACTCTTTAAGTTAATTTGGGAACAAGTCATTATTTAGTACAATTATGTTCATCGCAACAGTCGTTCATATTTTTATCATCCTATGGTTACAGTATTATAATATGCTGTACATGAAACTGTCTCTGAATACCAATCTGAGTAGTCTATTGTTGACTGGCATTTGTTACCATTTGCATGTTACACTGGTACTTCAGGTCCTACACTGGGTTCTATTGGCTTCTGGGTATAATTAAGAGTGCATGTTTTTATTTATAAATCCCTATATGAGTTGGCAAACTATCCACCTCTTTCAGTTGGAATAAATTGCCTTTGATCCCTCACTACTGCAACTTAAAGGCTGAGGCTTGCAGACATTTCTTTTAAATGGCCACCCCTAAGCCCTGTCTCCTAAATTACATCAAACTGCCTTCTCTCCTCCCCACTATTGTTGGCTTTCCAAAAGTTGTTACATCAAATTGTTTCAGAATACCTATAGCAATTCTAAAGTCTAAAGAAAAGAAGAATTAGAAGTGGCATGATAGAAGTATTCCAGTATTTGAGAGGCTGCCACAAAAAAGAGGGGGTCAAATTATTCTTCAAACACCAGAGGGCAGGACAAGAAACAATGGTTGGAAACTAATCAAAGAGAGAAGCAACCTGGACTAACTTCCTAACAGTGAGGACAATCAACCAGTGGAACAGCTTGCCTTCATAAATTCTGGGCACTCCATCACTGGAGGTTTTTAAGAAGACACTAGACCAGTGTTTCTCAACCTTGGTAGCTTGAAGATGGGTGGACTTCAACTCCCAGAATCCCCCCCCAGCAATTACAATGCTGGCTGGGGGATTCTGGGAGTTGAAGTCCACCCATCTTCAAGCTACCAAGGTTGAGAAACACTGCACTAGACAGTCACTTATCTGAAATGGTATAGGTTCTCCTGCTTGAGAAGGGGGCTAAACTAGAAGACCTCCAATATCCCTTTCAGCTCTGTTCTGTTCTGTTCTGTTCTGTTCTGTTCTGTTCTGTTGGTAGAGCTGATGATGATTTATGTTTCTTACTGTTATTTTATTTTAGTGTTTTACTTATCATCAATTTTATGTATCTTTACTGTGGATGTGTTATTGTGTTATTATAATTTATATCTGTTTTGAGCTGCTACAAGTCCAGTTGATTACATTACAAACTTGTAATGAGGAAATAAATAAATGTTCCTTCTTTCAGAAGAAGAATGCTCCTAAAATACTTACAAAGAGTATACATCTATATCATGGCTTAGCTCAATATTGCTTATGTTTCCAAAATATCTGGAATTGTAGTCAAACATCTGAAAGCTGAGAATGAGTGATTTTTCTCATTGCTTGCTTGATTGCCTGGGGACAACTGACCATGGAACTAAGTTTTCTTTTGCCCACTGTTCCTACTTCTTTTTTATTTTTAAGGGATGTCTAATAATTATTCCATTTGTGTTTGTTCTAAAGCATTTTTTCTGTCTTTGAAAAGAATCACAACAAATCAACCAAGCAGTGTCAGAAGAAGCAAACTAAAACCATGCCATTTAAAACAGAGGTTGCAGAAAGAGACAACAGGCAGTGGAAATACTTATGAAGAAAAGAGTTATATGCTTTGATTTCAATAGGAGGAAGTCTAACTCTTGGAACTGGAATCTTGGTCCAATTAATTTTCATATTTTCATAAATTACTATGTTGAACTTTCTGCTCTTCAACTAATATTTTCAACATAGTAACTTTACCCATTAATGTTGAACTAATTCAAAATGCCAAATTACAGAATAGAATAGAATAGAATAGAATAGAATAGAATAGAATAGAATAGAATAGAATGGAATGGAATGGAATGGAATGGAATGGAATGGAATGGAATGGAAGGGAAGGGAAGGGAAGGGAAGGGAAGGGAAGGGAAGGGAAGGGAAGGGAAGGGAAGGGAAGGGAAGGGAAGGAAAGGGAAGGGAAGGGAAGGGAAGGGAAGGGAAGGAAAGGGAAGATAAATCTTTACTAATTAAGTCATTTGACCATATCAACTATAAAAAACTGATACAAAAATACAAATTGAGGACCCAGTTTGTGGGGGCAATAAGCTGACTTTGTATAAATATACAAAAGGATGAAGGCTATTGCTTAACGCATTGTAAGTTGCCCTGAGTCTCCGGAGAAGGACGGCATATAAATCAAATTAAAAAAAAATTAGAAAACAACCCCAATCTAATCTAAATATTCTGTCCTGTTCGAAATTACCTTTGAAATAAAGAACTGCAGTCTTACTAGTGATGTGCAGGTTAATTTCCTGCAGAAATTATGATTATTTCTCCTGGGTGCCCCAGTATTTTTAGTTCTTAAATAAAAATCTAAGTAAGCAGGCCTTTCTATAGAGTACAGTTTGCAGTCAAGGAGGATATATCCAATTTCTTCAGTGACTGGTGCTCCTCAAATGCCCAGTCTTTGTTCAAGGGGAACTCTTTAAAACCTCCAATATCTTACCATGGAGTCCAATTGTTCGAAACAAGCTTAAGAAAAAGCTCTTCTATGATGTTGAGTCATGAAAGTTGCTAAACACTTTTATAACTGGGAAGATTTCTCTTACTGCAGATAAATACTATAAAATGTGAACAAAACATTGCCATAAAAATATTAATAATATGACCCCAAGTATTTTTTTTAAAAAAAGGGGATCATTTCTACAATATATTTGCCAATATGGATTTATTATAATTTAAAATTCCTTTTGGAATTGCACATTTCTTTTATTAAAAAATCTGTTCCATATCGTTTAACTTTTTAAAATAAAAGTAAAATATTTCAAAACAAAAAATCTGCTCCATATCAATACACTGCCCAGAATAAAATTGTATTATATTTCTGCTTACAATTATATTTGCAATGACCTTCATCTTCCTATTTGGTCCAAACTTCATAAAAGAGGAAAGAATACTATCCAGAACAGCTCCCACATACTGTCCTCAAATATTTCACCTATCATGCAGCTTCCTCAAAAAGAACTTCCTGCTTCCAAGGTAACAGGAAACATTTCTGGACACATAATGATTTGTCTGAAGTCCACTCCCTTTAGAAGGGACATGGGAGAGATCAAAGGGAGGAAGCTGAGGAAAATGGGAGGGAACGGGAAACTATATGCCAAAGATATAAGAGTGGTGAGAATTCAATATATTAAAAGGATGTGAATGGTATAAAGAGAATAAAGATCTTAGGGGAAGATTAACACAAAAATTGGGAAGGATATTGAGGGTATCAGCTGCAGCATCATGACTGTTGCAAAAAGGGGTGTTCCCAGTGGTGGGATTCAGCCAGTTTGCACCACTTTGGGAGAACCGGTTGTTAACTTTCTGAGCAGTTTGGCAAACTGGTTGTTGGAAGAAATTATTAGGGCAGAGAACCAGTTGTTAAATTACTTGAATCCCACCACTGGGTGTTCCTGCTGTACTGTAATCCGACTGAGCTACTTAACACCTTTCCAGTTTAGATAAACCTTTGGGCAGCCGGCACCTTCCATTTCCCACCTCCCCTATTTCTGTATCAGTTGCCAGGGGGAAAAAAAGGAGGTGGGAAGAATTTTCCCAAAGCTTTAGAAAAATGAGAATTTTGCCTCCAGATGTATTCTAAACTGCTAGACCTGGACAGCCCTGAAACCTCAATTTTCAACCCAAACCAGAATTAGTCTAAGCCAAGGTTCTATAATTTAGACTTTTCACATGAAATCCCTGATTTTACCCTCCCTGCCTGTCAACCCTCTAGGATGCTGCTGTTAAAACTATACTTAGGATAACATATCTATTTTCCCTTCATTTCTAAAAAAATTAGTTGCTGGATTAGGGATGTGTTGACTCTTAAAACAGCTAAGAAAAGTGTTTTAAGGTGATCAACCTTTGAACTAGGTTTAGTCCAGAACTTGACCAGTCAGTGAATATGTGCTACAGTTAGGATATTAACTTTGAATTATAGTTTTGCATTATAGTTTCCCAAGTCCCAATAAAAAAAATGGAATGAAACAAGCAAGTGAATAGCCATAGTGCAGGCAAATGACCCCTCTGCCGAAGGCCTTGTGGGTAATGCTCTTGTCTTTTGAAATGTTTTTTTCTTGGATCTTCCTTTTTAATAGTGTCATTATTGATTTCAGTTTTTTGCTTTAATGTTTCATTTGTAAGCCAGACTAGGGCAGCATATAAATTAAATAAATATAAGCCAATTTTCCAAATGTGCTAATAAGGTGATAACTGAACAGCTGTACTCAAGAAAAATATCTGAGTATCTTCCCACAAATATATTGCAGAAAAGTCATCATTTAGCATGATATAAAATAGGCATCAGTCTTTCATTTAAATAAACTGTTTGTTATTATTATGTGCTTCTCTTATGTGACTCATCCTACTATGAGGAAGTGGAAGAAATTAATTAATTCATTCATTTGATTTACATGGTCACCCACCTCACTAGAGCAACAACATATAAAAACTCAATACAAAATGAACAACAATAATGCAAAAACATTTAGTGCAGATAGATAAAACCCAATCAACAATAAATTAACAACTCCTCAGGGAATACAACTAACCTCCTGTTCCCATGCCTAGAAAAACATCTACTTTTTAAAGCTACCAAGCTAAATCATGCTACAAAGAATATTTCATACAAAGTGGCATAAGAGATCAATGAAACAGAAGTGAATAGGTAGTCAGCTTTTCATGTTGAAATATAATGTAATATTAAAATCCTACCCAAAAAAATCGTGACAAGCGGTAGTGACAGCAAATGTTTCAATTTTAATTTTTAATATGGTATATATTGATAAATATAAACCATACAAACAAAAGATTCTATGGGATCCTCCATAATTTTTAAAAGTGGAAAGGGGTCCTGAGGGGAAAAAATTAAGAAACACCGTTTTAGGGGAACTAACAGAGAAGCCCATTTCATGCTGTGTTTTAATGGCTGTTTTTATTCTGAGCTGTTTGTTTTATCTATGTATTTGATGCAAAGCTCAAATGTCAAGATACATATATTGAAGGATGGCTTTTTGTAATAAAATCACAGATTGCAAATAATAATTTTTCCATCATCATGACTTGCCATGAACACATATGGCTGGAAAACTACAAAAAATTCCAAATGGTCAGGTATATTAATCTATATCACCTTCAGGAAACCTTGAAATATAAAAATTATGGAATTTATTTCTGAACATAGTTTACATAAAATTGCATTGTAAGTCAACAACCACTTAAAATCACCTGCATCAACTTGTTATTCTCCAATAAAATGATTACATTATGACAGCAACGTAAGTAAGATATTAAAAAACAAATGGAATATAACGCTCTAGTACATTCTCAAAAATGTGTGCTTCAGAGAAGATATTGGTGATTGACAGAAAATATTATTTTTTGTGTCCTTTCATTGCCTTAAGAAAATTGAATAAATGAAGTAATATTGAGAATAAAAATATTTTATAAAATTGAAAATGCCTAATATAATCAGTGACAAATCTCTTTGAGGATTTTATTATTTTCTTGTTTCATTTGTTATAAAAAGTAATTCATAATTCTTCATAATTTTATGGTGTAAGATTTTAAAAAATAGCAATCTTACCCCTTAAGTGTGGATCCCAAGTTCATTTGGTTCCATGTCATGCATTCAAGCTGAGAAGTCATTTGGTATATATTGTCACTGTTATGAAAATATTTCCAGTTAGTACTAAAATTATATAATCTATTTCAATTAATTAGTTCAACATTATTTCCTTTTTCAAAACAAAAAACAAAAAGCAATCTAAAGGAATAAAGAAATTATAGTTTATAAATTCGTAGACAAATTTATAAAAATAATTTATAGTTCATAAATTTTAGGAAAACAAGACAAGCGTGAAAAGAGAGAAAATATCAAGAGAAGATCTATTATGAGTTTTGAAAAGGCCCACAAAATGATTTATAGAGAGATGATAGATAGACCCAAAGATACTCCCCTGGTTTTAAAAATATGTTACTTGTTGCCCTGTTTAAATCCGGTATTTTGTTTATGTCCATATACAAATTATACTACACTTGTACAACTCTTTGTAAGTATTATTACTGAAAGATTGTGAATTTATATTAAGTGTTTCATTATCACTTGGGCAGCCCAGCTGGTTGTAGAATACCATCTTCTTATCTTCTTTACTACCTCCTCTTATTGGGATGATGAATGATGATGATGATGATTACTTTGTTGATTTGTATGTACACTGAGAGCTTCTACACCAGAGACAAATTCCCTGTATTTGGCAGATAACATATTCTAATATTTTTCTACTTTTATTAAATTGAATACAGTTGTAAAATTATTTCTGTAATTTTACTCCCAAGAAGTAAGAACTATAACCAGTTTCATTGCTTCTAAATCTGTAACATCATTCCTCATTTTAGAAGAACATATTGTTTAAAGCTTTATCAAAAACTGTGTTACATAAGTAATTAGCCGATTTAGTTTATCTGACACACTATCATATAATATTATGTAATATCGTTAGAAAATTATTAGTACTAGTAAAAGAGGAAAAAGAAGAATTTGGGTTTTTTTTAAAATACTGTTTCCATATAACAACAGACTATTCTCTTTTTTTGTCTTTTTCATTCTTTCTCACCAGGTTGACCTCTTCTACATCTCTAACTGAATATGTCCCTCAATCACAAATACATTTTAGGCAGATTGATAAAGTGATGTTCAAATTACCCAAATAGATATTCATAGCACATCATTACAAACATTGGAGTTGACAAATTATCATTTGAAAAATCTCTCTTTCCATGACGTTTTCCAGAAAAAATATTTTGCTGGCTAAAAAGTGAAGTAAATGTATTTACAAGCTTCTAAATAAATACACTGTCTAGATAAAAAAGAATACCACTTCTGTATGTGTGCATGTAGGTATATGTATATATGCTCTAGTGGTTTGTATCTTGCTCTTAATTATGAAACAAAATCTTTCTGTAAAAACCTTAATGTGTTTATTATATCCTAAAACATACTTACATGAATCATCCATTTATTGTAAATTCATGTAGCTTGTTTTCTGAATTACAGTAGCAAAACATATTTTAAATCATTTTCTCTACAAAAATCAGGAGTTTAAATTTTGCCATAATACTTTTTACATACACGTACACACAGACACAAACACACACAGAGGCACCTGAAGAAAGTAAAGTTAGATGACTTAAATTGCAAGGTATGTGTAATATCATTTATCATTACCTCAGCATACTATTATTCATTAGACTGTCCGAATTACTATTATGTGACTACAATGACCTGCATATCAGTTCAGAAATTGTTAAGACACTCCTGCAGTTTTCTTTTTGCAACAGAAGCTCGTGCTGGTCTGTGCCACCACATTTTGCAATTCCATGCATTCTTCTCGTAATGCTGATGTAATTAATTCCTCAAGGGCCTTGATTTTTATTAGAAGAGCCAGACCTTGCATTTACAGCAGGAGATTTTCCTTTAACTTTACTTCATTTGACAGTTCATTTATAAGAGCCTCCTCCACAAAACCTCTTTTTCCCCCCTTAATTTGATTTTTCATCAAGTCATATACTTACTCATTTTGTCATCAACAAAAAGACACAAAAATTGCCAGGCCTGAGAAGAGAGCTAGAACTTGAACATTAATAGGATAACTTTTTACTCATTATGACAGAGAAACCAAATTTGATGTAATCTTCTCAAAGCACACTGTTATGTGTTTATATAGATTAGGCATGGAGAAGTGGAACAAATACCGGTAAATTAGAAAACAGAATAATCTTCAATTCAGTAATAAATTGCACTACAGAGAGGCCTTGACTTAAGAGCAGTCAATCAACTATTAGAAGTTACAACATACCCCAAAAGGGAATGACAACCTGGTTTAAAAGTTCCAAAGTCACACTCTCACACCCACACACCCATGGTGACATGGTTGTGTTTTGGGCATTCGGCAATCACACCTACACCTACAGCAGCCATTTTCAGGGCCTCAATAATCACGTGACCATGATTTACAACTGTTTTGCCAGAAACTGGCATTTACTCCCAGTTTTTGGCAAAAAAAATGAGCCATAGCAAACAGTAAGTTAACTTAATGAGCACCACAAAAAAGATTGTAAAATCAGATCTATTGGTGGCCCACTTTATGACATTATAACTTATGACTGTAATTGGCAGGCTCAATTACTGTCATAACTGTATAAAAAGAAACCATAGACCTCTGTAGGATCAAAGTCAATAACCACCTGTTCATTTTTCAGATCACCCAGCTAGATGCTCCTTGGATCACAAAAGTATCACATGAAGACGGTAGCTAGGTTCAGAGATTGAGCTAAGCCAGCTTCTCCATATAATTCTAGTATTATATAAAAGGAATACAGTAAAAGTTCTCCATGACCATTTATTCAGTTTTAGCTTTTCCGTTGAGGGAATTGCTACCTCTCCCATCATTGTGGATGCTGTTTCCTATAGACCTTCCTGCTCTCTAATACTATGTATTAATGGCAATACCTATAAACTTTCCCAGCATTCAATCATTCAAAAGCCTAGAAGTGCAGTTCATCATAGAATCAATATAAATTATCTGTCAGTATGAGGGGTCCTTGGTGCTCTCTGAACTTGTTTTATTGCAGACGTTTCATTACCCAAACTAGGAAGCATCATCAGTTCTAGCACTGATGATGTTACCTAGTTTGAATAATGAAACGCCTGCAAGAAAACAAGCAAGCTCAGAGGGCACCAAGGACCCCTCAATATGAACCCTGAGCTACAAATACTTTCCTTTATTATTTGTCAGTATGAATTTCAGCACGGAGAAACTATTTGGTGAGAGATATAATCTAAGCAATTGGAAAAACAAAAGGTTATATACTAATTTTAACTTTTCCTTTACCCTGCCGACTTTGCATTGTTCACAAATATTTTGGGTCTTGTCCGAAATATTTCTTAAGTGTATCCTGTTGGAAGTTCTGGAAACGTGCCTCTTGTCATTCTAATAAAAATCCACTGTGTATTATGGTGGGGGTGGGGGGGAAGTTTCATTGTTTATATTTTAATTAGTAAACTTTACTTAAGGCCAAATATTATGAAAGATGCCAAAATCAGATCAGTACTTACGTCTTAAAAGAAAAACAGTTGTTGGAATGTTCAGGATACATCAAGCAAGCCAATATAGAGAGATGGGAGAATCAAAGGTGATTCATTGGTCACATTTATGAAGAGCTGCTGGGTGTTTTCTCCTCAAAGAGAGATACTTTAGGTGCTGTACACAGAGTGCTGCTTTGTCTTCACATAAATTTATGTTTGATGTGCCATTGTGTATATCTGGCCAAAATCTTGATACAATTATTTGTATGTGAAATGTGGCAAATTTCTGAACATGCCTCCATGTCATGTTTCGCTGCAGTTATTTATAGCAATACTTTGCAAATATTCATATGTGACATAATTGTATGTATATTGGCAATTCATTTCATACTTTTTTTTAGGTTTTGTATGAAATACAGCTATGTATCTTTGTGTAAATGAATTGTGGGTTGTTGTTGTTTTTTTATTTAGTTATATAATTTATAGGACACCCCAATTCTACATACATGAATGTTTGAATCCGTCTGCATTTTAGAAAAATTTTAAGGAAGTTTCCTATCGTGCAGGCTTGTGTGTGAAACTGTGATTCTTGTGTGTATATGCTGTTGCATGTGATTGCTTCCGTTTGTGACATTTTGCACCTGAATTTATAACATCCATTCTTTTCGATACATGAATACTTTCAGAATTTGCTTTTAATACTCTACAACCTACTTCCATATTTTCATTAATTCATATCTCCTATTTTGCCTTTCTTTGAACTTCAATGTATTTCATTTTCAGATTTTTATCTCCAGAACCTATAAAATCCTGTGAGCCAGTAAGACCTTCTCATTCAAAACACTAAGGATAATGTGGAGATCATTTTCTTTCCTCAAGCTTCAACATGGGTATGAATGTCCTATGCTTTTTCTAGCACAAGGAAAGCATCTTCTATACTAACCAACGAGCAGAGACTAGGATGATGATGCTGGGAAGCCTTTAGGGCAGAAAATAGTAACTATTTTCCTTTTCCTTAGTAACTATTTTCTGCCCCCACTCCCTAGAATGTCTTGGAATGGTAACTGGACAAGGAAGCATTAATGGAAGTAGAGGAAGAGAAGACCAACACAGCTATAATGCATATCTAATCCTTGTATTACTGGTTGCAAATCAAAACATTTAGCTGAAATTTTAAAGAATACACATAGCATTGTGTCAATCATTCATATCTAATTCAAAATAGAAAATAATCTGTTCCCAGTAAGTTCCAATGCAATTCAGCATAAGAAAAGTTTCACACAGCATTATTACTTTGTACATTCTTCATAAAATGAGCTTTGCTAAATCAGACCAAAACCAGCAATCCATAGCAGCAATTCTCTCTCTCTCTCTCTCTCTCTCTCTCTCTCTCTCTCTCTCTCTCTCTCTCTCTCTCTCTTTCTCTCTCTCTCTCTCTCTCTCCCCTATTTCTAAACCACACCCATCTCCCTCAGAGATGGGCTCAATTACAATGCCAATGAGGATATAGGTACAAAAGCATTTCCCACAATGTTTTCAGCAGCTGTTTATTTAGAATCTGAATGCCAATTTTAAGTTCAAGTACATCAATAAGCCTAATAACACCTCTGTTACATCCCATGAGATGTTCCAATTCAGCCATTTTTTTTTGTTTTAGATCTTTTTTTTTAATGTATGGCTAACATCCTTGTTTTAATTTGCTGATTCAAAATTGATATATACTACCTACTCTAGTGGTCTCAAGACATCACCTTCAAATAATCTGCATTTCCAATTAAATTTACATTTTTGAGAAGGCAGAGAGCTTCATGGAAAGGTTAGAAGAGCTATTGCAGAATAATCTCATCAAACTGTCTTAAGATAAATGGATGTTTACGATAGTGGTGAATACCTGTACTTGGGTGGAAGATGAGGGTGAGGTTCATTCTGCGAGCTTGTGGGTTAGTTTCCAAATGTTTCATTATAAGGCTAGGTAACATCTTTGACTAAATTTAGGAGAATTGAAGATGTTACGTAGTCTGGTAACAAAATGTTCGAAAACCAACCCACAAGCTTGGAAAACAAACCTCCACCCTCATAAATTGATGTTTTGTGAATGGCGTATCATAGCAGTCATTTAATGAGATAGGCCAAAATATTTTCAAAATTCCAAAAATGCCCATCAGCTCCCAAAGCTTGGAGGCCATTGGGTTCAGAGGCATAATACATTTTTGGAGATACTCTATAGCTATCAAAAAGTTCTGCATTTTAAAAATCTCCAAGCATGACCAGTTCACCAAAACAAAAATTATATAGGCTCAGTGGCTCTATATCTATATTCCACTTTTAGGGAGACATTCCATACATGATGTCAGTTTTGGAAGCCATTTTATTTTCTTTTAGCTTCCTGACTGCCCCATTTTTAGCCTGGGAAATTGGGAGGGGGTTTTGTTGGAGCGATGGAAGAATAGCCATAACAACATTCCTTACTCTGGGAGTCAAGGACATTTGCCTGCACCTGGATGGGAGTCACTTGAGATTGTTTCCAGCTGAGCCTGAAGGATGGATTGGACCATGTGATGAACTTGTGGGTGTGGAACAAGGTTGTGAACTTTCAACTTGGTGGGAAAACCTGGAAGCTTTCAGATTCGGGTTTTCCCAGATGTGCCAACATGACATCTCTAATAAAGTGGAACTTTGAGGAAGATATTGCCTTGGAGTTTTATTTCATTGGGAGTGTTTCTTGGAACCCTGGCATATGAACTGCAAATAATACATATTATAACTGTTGATACATTGCCTCATTTAAAACTGTGGAGGTATATTTTTTAATCAGGAACAGAAAATGTTGTTATTGTTGTTATAAGGGCAGACCTGATTTAAAAAATAATACCTTGTGTTAAGAACAGGAACAACTGCAGTTTTGAAAGATGCAGATAATGCTTGTCCTTTTTCAAAAGAGTGATAAAATTCCAAATATCTTGCTTACTCAAAATTTATCCTAAATTAAGATATACTATATTTTCATGATAGAAATTATGATTATTTAAATCCTTATGTGAAGTAATGGACTGAATGAGGATCAATAAATTCCATCTAGGCAAAATGAGAACCATTGATGGTTCATCAGTTTAGTTAAACAGTACTCTCTTTTGGAGACGGATATAAAGCCACTTTAAATATAAGTGTATAGTTTAAAGATTTTTAACCCATAATTGTGACTACTTTAACTTTTCAGCTCCTGATAGTACATTGACTATGAGTGAGTTAGACACAATGGTGTATTAACCATTAACCATTAAGCAGACTAAGCACGTGCTTAGGGCACCAGGCCCAAAGGGGGCACCACAAAGTTGAGGGGAAAAAAACTTTCCCAACTCTAGAGGGCAGTGCTCATCTTCGTTTCAAAGCCGAAGAGCCAGCGCTGTCCAAAGACATGTCCGTGGTCATGTGGCCAGCATGACTAAACACCAAAGGCGCACAGAACGTTGTTACCTTCCCACCAAAGGTGGTCTCTATTTTTCTACTTGCACTTTTTATGTACTTTCAAACTGCTAGGTTGGCAGAAGCTGGGACAAGTAACGAGAGCTCACCCTGTTACACAGACTAGGGATTCGAACCGCTGAACTGCTGACCTTTCAATTGACAAGCTCCACGTCTTAGCCACTGAGCCACTGCGTATCTTTCCCTTTAATGAAAATTAACTGGAATACAAATCTGAAAAATCCAGATTACTATGCCTTTTAATTCATGAGGGTTCAGAATTAATTCCATGAGGTTATTTATGACAGCATCTCAGAGGAATTAAAAACTGTTATGTAACTTATTCACATATAATTTAAGTTGTCTTACAACTCTCAGTACAGAAAATACATTCTTGGGACTGATGCCCCTTTTTTCAAATATTTGCTTTAAAGCAAAATTCAAAAGAACTAAATTCAAAAGAAAATTATTGCAATGGTTTGAAGTGAATTTCCCAAATCACTGGAGATTAACTACTTGATTTTTTTTTAGAAATAAAATAAGGAAGAGGAAAACATTTGTGCAGGCAGAATTAATGTTAGCTGGAGTGAAATAAAAGGAAATTAATACTGAGGGGAAAAATATCTTTAAAGGAAGCCAGTAGTAGATCACAAAAAGTTTGTTTTGGCCTGTATTGCAGCCTACGAGTTCTTGACCTTGGTGCAGAAAGAGCTATAATCTGAGCTGCAACTCCCCCACTCTTAAAGACTTCGCAAGTGTGACTCATAGTAAATTTTCATCTTCAAATATGTTTACTGTATCAAAATGCATAACACAGAAAAGTTCATAGTGTAACTTGAATAGAGTATACCCAATGAATACTTAAAGCCAGTGTTGCTTTGCTTTCCTCTGCCTGGCCATTTTACACCAATGCAACATTCCCAGCAGCTGAAGACTATGTTTAATTCAATGAGCCACATACCTCCATTTTGATGGATCTGGCAGGTTAGACAAAGAATTACCATTTTGAAAAAAAGCAGAGTGCCCAGCTACTTCCTCCAATCCTGTCTGATACAGTATGATCCTTACACTACAATAATGACAGGGTCTCATTGGACCCCTTCCTCATTAGGCAAGGAAACAACAGTAGGCATGACTCGAGGGTTGTGACCAATTAGTGTTTGAGAGATATATTTTAGTTTTCAGGTATTGGCAGGTAAAAGTCATTTTAATAGAATAAAATGAAATAGTGTTAATAGAAGTCATTGTATTTTCAGCTGGGTCTGCACCCTTGTTTAACTTCCTTGAAGATCTGCTGAATAGCTGACTAGATTTTTGAAAAATCACAACAAGGCTGACTTCCTCCCATATCAGTGGTGGGTTGTCCCCGGTTCAGAACAGTTCTACAGAACCAGTAGTAAAGCGTTGGGAGGCTCTGCCCACTGACTCTGACGTCATGAGAAGCGATCTGCGCATGCGCAGAAGCAAGGCATATGCACAAGTGAAGCGCACGCGTACAATCCCGTTGCAAACCAGTAGTAAAGGTAAGTAAAACCCACCCGTGTCCCATATCTATCTGGGTTAATAAATTAACTAAGCACACTAAACTTTTATTGATCTGTCAAGCATATTGTGCAAATTCAAATATGGTTTCACAAGCCATCTTATCAATTCTACTAATTAACAGTGTTGTTCTTTCATTTACATATATAAGAAATAGGTTACCACTGACATTTTTTTTCCTGCCTTCTCACTGTAACAAGAGAGGCTACATCTGGTTCAGTTCTAATCACTTTAATGAGTGATAGTATGTTTGTCTAAAGCAGCAATCTTAAGGATATAAATGTTTAGTCATTCAGCAAGGCAAAAAAAGTTTTGAATTATTAATGAACTTACAACAGAGATCACCACTGCTAAAGAACAAGCAGGAAAAGGTCTGTCTCATTTCATAATAATATTTGGCAATAGCAACAATTTATCCGTAGTACTTCTACTATACTTTCATTCCACACTCAAAGACAAAAAACAAACAGATGTCTTCAGGGACAAAGATCAGAGAAAAAAGAGAGGAAATTATCCAGTGTTGCTTCAATTTTATATATCTCATTCCTTGATATTTTTATTTAACATTGGATTCCAATGACTTTAATAAACAAGCTTTTCAAGTGAGGTTAAGGAACATATATGTGGAAAGTTAAAATATTAAAAAAAAAAAACCTTTAAAGTCTTAAATAAAGTCTTGTTCCTACAAGAAAGGCTGTGCCGACTAAAGCTCTTTTTCAAATTACAGAAAGTAACAATTTTATTGTGTCCAGCAATAATTCTACAACGGTATGCGGTGTTGTCCTGTTCTGAGCATCATACTTTAAAGAAAGAATCAAGCAAACAGAAACAAATGCATGGACATGGACATGGACAACAAGAATGAATAAACATGGACAACAAGAATGAATAAACCTTATAAACAAAGTCCTATGAAGAGAAATTGAGGTAGATATGATAGATAACAAAAAAAACAGAGTTGGAAGGGACTTTGGAGGTCTTCTAGTCCAACCTCCTGCTCAAGCAGGACACCCTATACCATTTCAGACAAATGGCTGTCCAGTCTCTTCTTAAAAACCTCTAGTGTTGGAGCACCCACAATTTCTGGAGAAAAGCCCTTCCACTAGATTAATTGTGGGAGGTTCCTGTCAGGAAATTTCTCCTTAGCTCTACCGCCTGATCTTGGAGTGAAACTCCCCTCCCCCCACCCTACAAAGTACACACAGGGCTGAAAAAGAGGGGAGGGAGTAGCCCTTTTCATTCTGTTGATGTAATAAATTATAAAAGCAAGAATTATCCCTCAGTTCCATCCAATGCATATACTGTTTGACAAAATACAAGATAACAGATTCCTATCTCAAAAAAAAAAAATCATACAATCTAAAAACTTATGTGGAGAAAGCAATAGAGAAGAAGATAGATGGAAGCAGAGGTGGCAATCTGAGAAGGTTTATTTTGTAGTTGCATTGGCCTATGCTTAGTTAGATACTTAGGTGCAACAGAATAAAAATATTGTCCAATTTGTATAATATCCAATAATATCATTGTATAAAAAGGGAAACAACTGCTATTTAACCACCACTTTAAAACATCCGGTATCATACAATGCCCTTTCTAATGTATCTGAAAGTATGTTCTAAAAATAGGAGCATCTTTTTTGGCATGTAAATTTAAACTGTGATGAAAGTAATCCCATAAAAAAAAAATAAACCTAAAGGTTGGGAAACAGTCAGCAATCAATGCAGATTTTCAGTGCACAATAATAATCAATTATAATGATGTAATCAAGCCAGGGCACAGATAACTTCTACCAGATTTGCTTAGTTATAATTACAATAGGCATAGTCTTTGAGTTTGTCAATGCAATCTAGAAAATCCAATACTATTGGCTGAGTTCCAGTATTTCCAGCATGCTCATGGACACCACAATTTTAAATTCAAGAGTTTGCATTTGATTTTACTTTTGTATTGTAGGTTGTTGTTTTTTTAATTGCTCATCAACAGTTAATTTTTTGTCCCTTTACATTAGCTATAAAGGAGTAATTTATATTAAAGAAGTTTCTCATATTCAAGAATATAAGGAGGCAAGAAAGAAAGGTGGAATCTTCAAAGTTCCCATTATCTTCTGCCAGTGGCAAAAATGACCAAAGAGAATCGAGTATAACTGCAAGAAAATGGTGAGGAAGCAAGATATGTCTTGGAACAGCTACACTCTCGAAGACAGAGCAGATATTTAAGGAAGGTTGTGGCATCCTCAGAAAAAGATAAATGCATTTGGCAACTGAATGCTATAAAAGGGATAAATGAGACAATAACAAAATTCCTAGAAAAGTTTGTAGTTGGGCATGGATCAATATTCCTTCCTGAAAGGCAATGTGAAAAGACATCTTAATAACCTTGAGAAATATGGAACTGATGGTCAGAATGCAAATTTTGTCTTTTGCTCAGAATCTTTAGAGAGCTAGAGCAGATCAAGAGAACAAACTGGCATTTTGAGCATAAATGTAATGAAGACTCGATCATCCAAGCCAAAAGCATCCAAAAAGGTTAAATCGTGGCAACTGGACCAAAGTTCATTAAACTGAGACATTTCATTACTTATCCAAGTAACTGCTTCAGTCAAAAGAAAAATGTAAGTTAGGAAGAGAGGCAGAGTCATTGAAATGTACCATCTCTTGCCATAACAACTGCAGAGGTTTCTCTGGGGTACAGTTGCCATGATTTAACCTTTTGGGGTGTTTGTGGGCTGAATGATTGAGTCTTCATTTACATTTGCAATACATTTTAGGGAGAAACCCCCGCAATTGTTACGGCAAGTGTTGGTGCATTGCAACGAATCTCTGATTCTCTGCCTAAATTAATTTTTTCATTTTGACTGAAGAAGTTACTTGGATGAGTAAAGAAACATCTAAATTTAATGAACTTTGGTCCCATTGCCATGAATTAACTTTTTTGGATGGTATTTTGAGCATTTTTATAATATAATTCACCACCCTGTTCTAATCTATACAGTTTTATTTGCACATTCAGTTTTATTGAGGAGTCCTTTGTAATAAGTATAAATTGAAAAATTATCCTGCTTTTTTATTTGAATCTAAATCAATAAGCATTCAGAAAAAATAAACCCAAATTTTATTGTATCATAGTATAACATCATTATCTTTAGAAATCTATATTATAAAATTATTGAACTTGTAACTTCAAGTCAGTAGGTACTATGGAGGTTCAACAGTTACTGGAAAGTCAGTTATTTAAGGTCTGTACATTGAAAAAATAATTATTATCCTCATTCATTCAATCAGGATTCTGGGTCATAATGCTTTTTATAGTTCTTATTTTGCCATGGAAGAATCAAATACTTAAAGAAATAACACTAAAAACTAAGATTTGAAGAGTTCCAATCAGATCCCAGATTGCAAAATGTATACAAAATACATAATTCAGCTTTATCTGAAGTCTGAAATTGGGACTTGAAAGATATAATTTTATTTCTACAAATTAAGGTTTAAAATAGGACAAATTTAAAATAGAAAGACATAGAAGAGTAGGGTAAATGTCAAAAATGTAACTTTTAAAAATTATGACTGGTTGTTAGTGGTATATTTTTGCTGCAAATCAGACTAAGAAAACAAAAGTTTATATCAGCTTCTAAATTATAGACTTAAGAAATTTTGTCTGGTTTTATGTGTTGCTGAGCAGATAAGAGAAGCAGCTACAGTAAATATACGGCAGAATCAATGTTCTATCAACCCACAGATTAAATAGGGATTACAGATTATAATTATATTGCTAATAGTAGCAAAGAACTTCAGTAAATCCTCATAAGTTTTTTACAATCAGTTATAATTAGATAGAAAAGCCAGATTTATTTCTCTACAACACTTCTTAAGGCCTAAACATTTTGTTAACTTCACCACACCATTAGAATAACAATACCATAATATCTAGATAATAAACACGTGGGAGATAAATTCCACTGAACTCAGGGAATTTACCAAATTGTAGGATCTTTTCAGTCACCATATTAAACCTCTGAAACTTCTTTTCAAGGGAGCCGTTTGTGCTTAGCAACCGCATGGGAATTGGTGAAATGATTTATTTTCACGTATAATATTGCTTTTTTAAAAATAAATTATCTTTAAAATGTCTTTGTTATGTTTCTCTGCTATTTATCTTTATCTTCAGATATACCATCTGTAAGTTTGGCTATTTTAGACAATGTTTTAAAGATTACAAATAAAAATAAAAACTAATGCAGACTACAAAAAACATAAGACTAAAAAGGTAGACATGTAACTGTAGTGACCACCTAAACCTTTATGGAGAAAAGGGGACTATAAATATTTTAGAATGAATGAATGCATAAAAAGGTTCCAGTTATGATTGGAGAATTTTGCAAAACCAGCTGCTAAGAAATAGTAATTTGTAGGAGGATATATCTATAAATGAACCAACATTAATTAAAATAAGAGAAATCTGTAGCAATTGCTTGGACAAAATGAGGTTCCCACAAGTAAAAGGCTATTTTAAATTATCATTTAATGACCAGAGCAGAGACTTCCTACTCTGGGAGACACAGCTCCCATAATTCTCAGTTAACGTGGCCGTGGTGATTAGGAATTGCAACAATTGAAATGCATCTGAAGGATGCCATTTTGGGGAAGAATTTGACAAGGCCAGATCTTTGCCTAAATAACATCTGTTTCCAGTCTATTTGTTGCAGCATTGCTTTTAGCACCAAGCTGTAGACACTGGGGATACTAGTCTATTCCACAGCTGACCACTGATAACTCCACAGCTCAGCTGTGGCTCATTAAGTTTAATGATGCAAAGTCCAGTCTGGCCTTGGATCTGCCTGCAAATTCCTAAACAGTTATTTCCAACTCAGGTGTTTGTGCTGTTATCTTCTTTTGGGGTCTCGCCTGCTTGGCCTTGATTATAACAGGACAGGGAATTGCCTCCCTTTGACCTGATATTCAGTTTTGTGCACTCAGAATTCAGGGTCATTTAATTCAGACCTACTTCTGATAAGATATAAAGTTCTGCATATAACTTTTGGACTTTCATCCCTTCCCCCATCATTTCTGATTTGTAACAATTTTCCAACAGGTATGAAAGAACTCAAAAGCTTGATGCGGACCATGCTTGGTCTAAAGATATTATGAAAAAGTTGATAGGGTTATTAAAATACCCAATACACATCTAATAGTTCCATTATCAAGTCTGGATCTACACATACCTCAGGGCTTTTGCCTCAAAATATTTGTCTTGTACTGTTCTCTTATTCGTTGATTTCTCCATATGAATAAGGTTGATTGGTTAATTTTTTTATGCTTGACATCACTGTAGTTCTCTAATACAGGAAGAGTAGACTTTGAGAACAGGAGAGATGCTGACTTTTTGCTATTTGTCAGTCAGCACAACTATACAGCCAGGCATACTTTTCTATAGTACAATTAAGTCCTGTTACAGCTTTCCAGCTTAGGATGTACCGATGTGCTTACAGCTATAGCTTCTATGCTGACTGAGAATTCTGGGAAGTACAGTCCCCACTCCAATGGAGGGTGCCTGCCTATAAAACTATGTTTTATAGTTCCTCTTTGAAGAGCTCCCCTTTGTTTGGTGCATAATATTTCTCAGCAGCTTCCGAGACATAGGATTGTTCCAAGTTCACCAAAAGTTGAAGAATAGGTGGGGGAAAGGGGAGGGGGAGAAGAGAATTTAGTTCTGGCTGGTAAGCAAGCTCAAAATAAATGAAAAAAGTGCCTCCCCCCCTTCTTCCCCCATGGTCTTAGCCAACAAAACAGCAAAGGCTGCTGGCTTTTTTTAAAACCAATGATGATGATCAAACCCTAAAGATCATTGAAGATAGAAGCTAACTGCTTGATAGCTTCGAGTTTGGTAGGTAGACACCTAACGAATAGTCTTCTCAGTCATATTCTCAGCCACAGTTGCCATCACTCTCTTTGAAATTCACCTTAAAGATCCAGGTTGTTATATGAGAATAGATGCACCCCACATATAACTCTCTGATATAAACCCTGAAATGAGGGTTTCAGGAATGTGCTGGGCCCAGTCCAAGAGAGGAAAGAAGAATGGTTCATTCTGAACTAGCAACCTACAAACTTAAAATAGCAATGTTCTCTTTTCTCACAGTTGGTGAGAACTGCAGGAAGAGGCCATTTGTCCTGATTAATTTTAAAACCCAAGAATTCTGGGACATTTTTTTTTTCTCCTCAGAGATGCCTTTAACACTTTTTAAGTACCTCTATTTCTTTCTGTCCTTCTGTATTAGTGGAAAGGAGCGCACCCAATTATTCCCTTTCTCCCATGTGTCAGGAGATGGGCTTTTGTCACTGGCTAGAATGAAGAAAAATTAAGGAACTAAGTAGTCAGTCCTCCAGCTAACCAATTAGCCATTGAATGTGTTCTGTAATTTTCTATCACACTTCTATCCCCAATACTTTCCTCTTAAACCAGATTAGTCTAATTCATTTCAATGCAGAATGATATATTGCAAACACTTCAGAGCAAATACTCTGGAAAAAATCATGCTCTCTTTCAAAAAGTCACATGTTTCTAGCAGAGGACAAGAGCAGGTCTGAAAAGAAGGATGGAATCGAATGGCAAAAACCTCGTCTATTTTTGGCAGTCATTCCACTGGGAAAGTTCTTATTGTGCAGATTTTTTCAGCCTGTGTTAATGGTAAAAGTTGACACTGTGTTCATGGGGACAGTAAAGTTTACAATGAAGTTCTCCAGCCTGGTGCCCTGCAGGAATTAGAAGTCTAAAGTCTATCATCCCTTGCCTATATTGCAACTGATAGTTACTCAGAAGAAAATCAAGTCCTATTTAGTCTGATAGGATCATCCCTTCAAAAATAATCTTTGGTTATTGTCAGGAGGACAACCTGGAGGCACAAAAAAGACTGCACTGTTGTCTGACAATCTTGTCCACATATTTTCATCTTTAATAAACCAGTTATATCATGATAACTCTCCCTTCCCAGTGTTAATAATCTCTCTCTCTCTCTCTCTCTCTCTTTCTTTCTTTCTCTTTCCTTCTCTTTCTTTCTTTCTTTCTTTTTTCTCAAAGAGAACTAGAGGTGGTGACATGGTAAGCTCTTTGTCCTATTCTCAGAGGTAGAATAAAGTCAGGTGGAAGGAAGGAGGAAGAAGAGAAGAAGGAGCTCTTTGCTTCAGCGAAGCATTAGGGTCAACCCCAAAAGCTGATTTGCCAAGTTTCAGGAGGCAAAAGAAGATGGAGGATACAGTCATGATTCTCACCTGTTGTAAGGGTTCCTCAGGAGAAGAGCCTGGCTGCTGGAGCAACTGTCTGTGGGAGTGTGGCAGCCGTACACTGGGGGAGGCACCGAATATTGTTGGTCACCTGCAGACAAACCATTAAAAAAAATCACAATCCTGTTGCATGACTGATTAATGTCACATGTTGGGGTGGGGGAGGCAGTGTTCTCTAGTCACTTTCAAGCTGCCTTTTAAAGAGTGGTCAGCTGGAGCAAGGAGTTCTTCACTAGACTATCAAATCTTTATTTTAGTTGTAGCATTCATTTGTGGAGATAATAAAAAGTTTGACAAAACGTAATCGGTGATTGGAGGGCCGTCTGATGAGTGAGCCTCGTTTCAGATTTCAATCCATTTTTTAAAATTATTTCCCCAAGCACTTGTTTCCTGTTTTTAATATGGGGGCAATGATATTGGTAACCAATTTTGTAAAGCTGCCTCAAAGCAGTTTTTCCTTTGCAAGAAATCCTGAGCACCAAGCAAGCAAATGCACCATTCCCCCTGGCTGGGTTTCCACAACATACTGAATAACAAATTACCATGTTTTACTTAGCGTGCTGTGTGGACACAGCCATCCCCAATATAGTTAGCCCATGGTTCAAAGCATCCTGCAAACCAGAAAACTCCTTTAACTGAATGTGTGAGCTAGCATACCTTTGAAGTCCCATTTGCTTTTGATGGCACTTGAGATGCTTAAGACCTTTAGATCTGTGCCCAAATTTTTTAGCAGTAACATGAAAAATAGCATTATTTTACTGTACTTACACTACTTTTTACTTACAGTAGAAAGGCTGGATTATAAATATAATAAAGGAGCGATGTCAAAACCAACAAGATTCCGACATAATTATGAGTTTTCTAGATCTACACTTTAGAAACCCTCAAGACTTTTTGTAGATATTGTCATTGATTTCATTGAAATATACTTACTGGGCTCAATCTTAAGTAGATTCACCCAGAGGTAAAGAGAGGGACACAAAAGATTACTATCAGGTAAGTGAGTTACAAAGTTTAGAATACAATGGTAGATGTCTTAGTTCTGGGTAGACAAGAGCTCATTTGCACTGGCTTAATTTAATCCAGTCTTCCTTTCCCATTCTGATATCCTCCAGATATATTGAGCAGCTATTCCTGCCATCCTCAGCCAATCTTTATCAATACTGACTAGAAATTCTGGGAGCCTAAAGCCCCAATAGAAAACTTGGAGGGGATCATAATATTGAGGAAAATTGGACTCATCTGCGGATGAAGAATTACTGACCCAACTCCACAGTTGACTATCATTGGTTTATGCTGGAGCAAGGTCCCTTCAGTGCCAGTGAAGTTACTCTGCTGGCTCACGGAGGAGTAAAACAGTGTTACAATATTCCCACAGAGGTTTCAAAGCCTCTAGTAATCCTTACACTTTTATTGACATCCGGTCCCATCCGCAGCTTCCCAATTATCCAACTTCTCTTTGCCATTAGGATAAACCAGATTAGGCACACAGACACGCCAAATCCTCTCAATTGTTAGTACAGGCAGGGCCCCAGTTATCAAAGGGAGTGTGTGTGTTTGTGTGGAGCAAACAACTTCCCTCTCTCCCACCGGGATCGGTCCTTCTTCGCACAGATGTTTTCCGCTACCATTACCTAAAGGCGTCTGCTGGCCGATGGGGTCCTCGTGCTTGAAGGAGTGGTTTGTGAACTGCGCCCCAGGGTGAGAGGGAGTATGGCCGTAACTTGGAGCTCCATCAAACGCCACTGTGCCGTAACCTGCCAAGAGAATAACAGGGTTGGAATCAGGGGCTGAATTGCCTGGCCTTGAACTTTCCTCCTCCCTCCAAGACAGGCAGGAGGCGAAAAGTTGCCAAAAATAGGAAGCCTCTGCTCTGTAAAGGCAGCAGATGGCTTCTTTCTGCAAAAGAGAGGGCCAAAACCATGAACTCAGAATCACCCAACTGGGGAAGGAAGGGACCCTCTCCGCTGTGCCTGGGCGGCAGGGTTCTCATTGAATCCAGGGCGGGCTTGGTTTTTTGTTTTTTTTTTGCTTTAATTTATATGCCGCCCTTCTCCGGAGACTCAGGGCGGCTTACAATGCGTTAAGCAATAGCCTTCATACTTTTGTATATTTATACAAAGTCAGCTTATTGCCCCCACAATCTGGGTCCTCATTTTACCTACCTTTGAAAGGATGGAAGGCTGAGTCAACCTTGAGCCTGGTGGGATTTGAACTTGCAGTAATTGCAAGCAGCAGATATTAATAACAGTGCATTAGTCCACTGTGCTACCAAGGCTCTTCCTGCAGTGACTCCTACCTTTACATCCGAACTCAGCCTGGGCAAAAGAGGCTGCTACCCAATAAAAAGATAAAAAAGTTGATTATAGATGTCCATTCAAAGCAGAAAACAAACCGCAGGTCTTCAAACAATCAGCCGTGAAGTCAAAATTCATATACGTGTAAATAAACAGCTTTTATTTAAAGAGTAATAAATCAATTTATCAACCAACCCAGGATGATAGGGAAAAGTTTTCCAGTTCTCCAAAACTCATCATCCAGCGGGTGAAAAGTTCTGGGGAAGTCGAAAGCACCATTTTCTAACTTTGTAATTGGTTCCAAATAAGTTAAGAAGAGAAATGTTACAATAATAGATATGTTAAGTATTAAGTATTAGTATTAGTATAGTAAGAGTAGATATAAATAATGAATATGGTGGTAAGCTTTAACTGTTATGATATGACACAAAAACATTGTACCCAGACGACACACTGTTTAATGAATGATGAAATGCTTGTTTTAAAAGAAAATAAAACTTTAAATTAAAAAAAAGTATATTACTCAAAGCCTGGAATTGGGGTTCGTGTGTCTCTGCCTTCCTTTGATAAAGTGATGAAAGCTGCAGAAGTTGCTGGATCAGTTGGAGCTTATTAGATGTTGATTCCACTGTTTAAAAACTTTTGGTGCCAACAAGTTTGGAGTAACAAGTCTCCAAGGACTTTCCCAGTTTGGGAATCCATGCGGGGTTTGGCTATCTTTTAAAAGCCCGTATCGGCCGTTTCCCCCCAGTTTCTATTAATAGTCCCCCATTTACAAGAAAGAAAGAAAAAACCCTGATCTGCTGAACAAACTTGTGTGCCATTCCATATGTTAAAGTTACCCTTTAATTCTCGTTCCCGCGGGCTTCTCGCTTGTTTTGTAAGATTAACTTTCTGAAGAGCCTGCAATAAAGATGGCAGCCCATTAAATGAAAAAATAACCTCCTACTTTAGCCGAAAATTACTCGCTCAAATAATAATAAACAGCTTTTTAAAAAAAAAAAAGAAAAAGAAAAAAGAAAAAAAAAAGAAAGGAGCGAATTCAGATGGAGGGGAAAAAATCGCCTATTGTGACCTTAAGGTGAGACCGAATCGTAAATCAGGCGTTTAGACACCAACTTTCATTAATTACATGGAGCCAGTTAAACAACTTCGGCTAAAAAGTAATTACAAAGTAATATTATCTTTTAAGACTTCTCAGCGCATCAGCATTTGCCCTAAGACCATGAAATGTTTAGCGTAGTCCCTATGAAATCTTCCCTTGCTTTCCCAATACCGCACCAAACGCTTCTTTAAAGTAAATAATCGCTTTATGGGAACTTCGCTTCCGGAACGTTTAATTAGAACTCCGCAGTTACTTTTAAACTCGCTACTCTTTAAGAGAAGAGGTTTGCGCTTTCAAAATACCAAAGTTGCTTTTCAGAGGAGCAATAAGTCGTAGCTTTGCCGGAGGGGGGGGAGGGGCGGGGAAATCGGCCAATGCTTTCCCCCCCCCCCCCCTGCATTTTCCTACAACCTGCTTTTCCGGACAAACTCTCACTATCCAAAAAGCTGTTTAGGTTCTTAGAAAAGAGATCGTATTTGCAGAGAACCGCGAAGGGATTGTGACAAAACTGAAGAAATAGGAGAGAAATTGGGGGGGGGGGATCCCTCGCATAAATGCATAGCTGAATGCCCACAAGATGCAATTTAGTTCACCGGCTACTCAAGACTAAAGAAGACTTTGCTAAAAGGACGTAGACTTGCGCTCCTTAATTCATCAGCTATCCGTTCAGTTCCAACGTCCCCTCTTACTCTTGCTAATATGTTACTAGTCCTAGTACTTCTCATCTTGGGGACGCAATTTTTTACTTTTGACTTTTCTAGATGAACCAAAACTTGTGGAGAAAAACCCGCACAAATCTTTTAATGGATGATAGCGGGAATAGAAACGGTTTCGATATTTGTTTTATTCTGGGTTTTGTAATCTAGTCTCAGTTTTGGTATGGGGCGATAGTGCCAGGTGTGGGCTCGGAAAAGAAAGCTATGGATCTTCTCAATTCAGAAGCTCGCTTTTCCTTTATTTCTTTCCTTTATTATTTATTATTTCACGTCTTTCTTTATTGAGAAGTACCGGGCGGCGTCTCAAATTCAACTTTTTTACTTTAAAAGTAAAGCCGACTGAATTCCATTGTCTGAAATCTCTAAACCGTTTTGCCTACAACACTTTCCCCCAAGTCTGGGCCTCTCCAGATGAATTTTCAACACACGGAAATTAATCTAATCTGCAAATCTGTAGCTGTTTCTAAAAGGGAGAAAACTGTTTCGATGGGTTTATTTTCCAGGTAAGTTGCTTGGATCGTAGGGGTTTTTTTTTAATTCTTCTTCCAAAAGTTCCTGGACTCTGGAGTTTTTGGCGTTTACGGATTCGTGCAAGCCTGATCCAAAAGCTGGGGATCCCCTACGTTCTGCAGCCTAGAATATAGCGGTTTCAAAGCGCTTCCGAGGGATCCCTCCTTTGTTACCACACTTCACTCTTTTAAATAGATATTTCACCATTCAGTTTTCAAGTCAGCACCTCTGATCTTAAGTGTATTTACCCTGACCTCTTTTTGGGGGGGAACGATTTATTTCAGTCTGTCTGCTCTGAAGTCTTGTCGAGTTCAGGGGACCCCGCTGTCAAGAATGTGGGGATCCATCAGCCTTTTCATCTCTGAATCTCTTTTCCTTTCCTGCAAAACCTGAACCACTGTGCCGAAGGGGACTCATTCTGGGAACGCCTGCACCTAAGACTGGGCTGCTGTAACTCAAAACTTTCCAAAAGCCTGGGAGAAAACGGGCTTCGAGTCATAACAGGGTTTTTCTGCCTTCCCAGCTCTTCACGGAGTGGAGTTCCCAGTGCATTGACCTGAAGGTAAAGGGGAGGGGGGTAGAAACACCTTGCCGGGTAGATTGTCGTCGTCCCCCTCCCCTCCCTCTTTTCCTCCCACCCGTCGTGCATTTGGCAGGCAACTAGGAGCTGGCGAGGCCTGAGCCTTCAAAGCTGCCGCATGCGCCTGGCGCGTTCTGGTGCTTAGCGGTCCCTTGTCTATTCGGCTGCGAGCAGTGATGACAGGCCCGATGCCCAACCCCTGCACTTCCAGGCATCAGCTGCGCTCCGAAACTGCCTTATCTCAGCTCATAACACACAAAGCCAAGGCTTCCCTCCTCCTCTTTGCTCTTCTAAGGCTCCTCGAAAGCACTGAAGCTCTAGATTCCTTCACTCTCTTTGCCCAGCAGTTCGGTGGCCTTCAAAAGGCTGCCCGGAGCAGAATGGGTATTTTGGCCACATTTTCCGGTGTTGCATGACCCAAAGCTTCAAGAATGCGATAAGGAGGTTGGAAGTTCTGAACCCGGCCCCCTGATAGCGAGGTCTCTTTAATTAGGGCTTTATCGGAGGCTTGAGCTGATTAAAATGTGCTGAAAATAATTGAAATGTGGACATCTGGCGAAGATGGCAACTCTTCTGAAGGGGTGCGATTGTTAGGGGAACCCAGCTGCCTGGCCGGGAGGGAGAGGGAGGAGACGGAGACGGGGGCCAGGAGGCCTAGCAAAATGTTCAAAGCAGAAGACTTCCTTCTTCCCGAAGAAGACTTGGCAAAAACGCCAAGGTAACTTCTTTCCCACGGTGGAGAAAAAAAACAACCCCCGCCTCAAACGGAACGTTCAACCTTGATAGACTCAAAGCAGAGAACGTTATATTCATTGCTCAAACTTATCAATCTCCCCAAATTCGGTCTCCCCCCCCTTTTTTTTTTTTTAATAACAAAGTTGTGTGTGTGTGTGAGTGCTGGATATGGTACCCGATATTTTCCCTTTCCTCTCCTCTCCTCCCCCCCCCCGTTTTTGGTTTGGCGCCATCAGAGCATTTTTCACGACTTTTAAAATTATACCTCCTTCTCACCCATTGCTATTCTTCCCAAGTGGCATTTAAAAAGCGATTCTTTTCCCTGCTTTTTTAGGAATCGCAGCCTACTCTAAAGCACTTGTGTTTGATTAGACCTGTCCATACAACAGAAGCTGAAAGATCAGTCGTCTCTAGATTTCTCAGTCCATCCCTTTAAAATTGAGGACGCTGGAGTTTCTCTTTAATTTTGGAGTAAGAACGGAAGAGTTTCAAATTTTCAAATTTAAAATCAAGCTAAGACCCAGCTCCTTCAATGAGACCAGCATACCTGGCATCAACCAAGTCTTCTGATTAAAGTTCTACTTTAGGCACAACTCAAGCGTTGTGTTAAGAAAATGCAGATGATAAACCTTTTTCATGAGTTTTGGTTTTTTTTTTTTTTGCTACTTTCTCCATCACTAGAACAATCAAGAGATCCGGTTATACAAAAAAAGAGTTTTGAAAAGTCTTATTTTATTCCTAAGAATAAAATAAAATGCAAACCAACTCTGTGAGGTAGCCACTCACATATGCAAATGGGAGATTTTCAATAAATCAGTCCTTTCTATGTGTGCATACACACATGCATATACATTTGGAAGAGCTGAGGAGTGTTTTACAGAGAGAGAGAGAGAGACACAAATACAATTTCATGAATATTATAACAGAAAACTCTTGAGGCTCCATTATATTAAACTCAGTTGGATAGTAGTTAATGATATCAAAAATCTTCCAATTGCAATTTAGGTTTTTGATAGTTTTGCTGATATTATTGAAGTGGGATCTCTCCTCTTGTCCCACACTATAAAAACATATGAATTTTTATTCAGCATCCTCATCATTTGGAATAAAGATATTTCATTGTTTTAAATATAAGCTGGATCCATACCTACATTCCAGAATTCCAATAATGTGTTGATTAAAAAAATAATACCATTAACCAAATGGAAGAAAGAAATCAGTGGGATTAAGAAGAGAAAAAGCAATTTAGTGAATGGAATTAAATTCTGAAATAGTGTTCCCAAGCAGAAATTGCCTTCACAATTTAGCATCTTGCTGAGTAAGACAGGTCAAGGTATTGAAAAACACTGACTATTTTACTATTTTAGATAAAATAAAAGTTATCTGTAGAATCATTAAAGTTTAATAAAATCTTTCTAAAAGAATTGAAAGTCATGGAAAGAATATTAAAGTGCAGGATTAAGAATAATTAAAATAAATGTGCTATTAAAAATGTCTTATTCTCTCTATTGCTCTTACTGTAACAATTACACCCTTCCAAAGCAGTACAGAATCTACCAGGAGCTGCTGCAACAGGCTTAACTAGAAACTAAATGCAAGTAATTATGGAATTTATCATTAACTGTTTTCTGCCTAATAATACTAGGTATATATCTGCTGAAATAAGCTATTGCTTAGAATTATATTCTAATGATATTGTCATTCTTTTGCACATGCCCCATCAAAAAAAAGAGCCTTTGTTTTTAATTTATAAGATTTTTTTAAAGATCAGTTATTTCAGTGGATCTTTTGTTAAGACAAGTTATTCTTTTGTTAAGATAAATTATTTCTTTTATTAAGATTGGTGGTTTCATGAATTTCACAAAAATATTCCTTTCTGGTTCATACAAAAAATATCAAGATAAGAACTAATGTTTTAGGACACAACTGTTTCAAGTTGTTTCCATTGTGTAGGAATAAGCAATATATTTCATCATACGTTTATCTAGCAATGGGCATTTCTTCAAGAAGGTGCTACTCTAGGAATGTACCTTGAGAACTGTTGTACTTGTTGGGCTCAATGTCCCATTACAGCCTAAGAAACATATAGGTTAGGTTTTTGCATAGACTTGCTTAAGACATGGTGATGCTAAGTTTCAAACACAATGGATTCTGGTTTGTTGGGAAAGTATAAATGAATTCTGAAAATGCAGCAGTGCAATCTTATGTATATCTACCCAGCCTAGGTTTACTGAGATCAATGGCATTCATTCTCAGATTGCACCATAGCTCTCGCTGATTTCAATAGGATTAGGGAGCCAAATTACAGTATTTCAGAAAACACAGTTGGCATGTGATTTTTGCAACTTCTGTGAGTTAAAAAAATGATATCCAGAGAATCACATCCCCTTCTTCCTTTCAATATAATTCCCTCTGTGCAGTTTTAGTTTCCTAAAATATATAGATGAGCTAACATAATGTCTTGATTGTGGTCCTTCACTGTACATTTTTCTGCATTAAAAGCCATATTAGATCTTAATTATTAATCTTCCCCACCCCCATCAATATCCATTTAGGACTATTTGCTATATGTGAGTACCTATGCACCTTGTAACTTTTTGAAATTTTATTTCCACAGGAATCAATTTTTTCGTCCTGTTGAAATAAATAATTCCAACAGTTGGTTGCAGTAATATTAACTGAACTGAACTGCTAGATTCATTTTAAAAAATGAATCTAGCCCAGTTATAAATAAACAGTAGTACCTGCTTGCTTAAAATAACATCTGCAGGAGAATATCAAGTTGAATTCATAAAGACATTAGCAAATAAACAGAAACTAACAGGAAAGCCCATATGTGGAACAATTATTAAAAGTAACTTCCACACACATTAAAGTTGTAATAGCAACTCACTGAGTGCATAATCCCATGCATTTTTAGGCAGAAATCTGGGGCATTGTAACTCAATAGGTTCTTTTCTTGGATAAATGAGAATAATCAGATTGCTAATTTAGCTTTAGAGTTGTTGATACTCCTGTTGGAAGACAAAGTACTTTTATCAGTTGCGTATGCATGACATTTCAATTCTGAATTTAATTCCGGAATGAAGCAATTCCGACTTAATTCAGAATTGCAAATGTTAAGAGTTTCTTTTCCTGAAGCTTGGCTGAATTTCGCTCTGAAGCAAATATAAGCCACTATGAAAGGAGAAGGTGGAGCGATTGTATGATTCATCCAGTGCTTGAAAACCCAGTAAGCATAATATTACAAAAGGGTGTTGCCATATAGGAGAGACCATACAGTAAATCCATGCTCCACAGTTCCACTCATTGGGATGAATATGGATTGCATCAACAGAAAAGGCTCCTTCAGTCCTTAACCCTCTTTTTCCAAATAGTTTTATCAGGGATTTCCATGGGGAGAGTTGTGTTTAGAAGCAGCAAACCCATTTAATCCATAAATATCTGTATTTGAAATACACACACAAACACTATAATACACAAGGTAATTAGCATAGAGTTTGCTACACGTATTTCTCTATCCGATGGGAACCTATAACATAAATTGTAAATTAATGGCACATCCCTGGAGGAATCGCTTTGGAACCTAGGTTTATTAAACTTAACAGGGCATTCTCACAACTTTACATTTTAATCCATAGGTTTGTTTTCAAGGCACGTGAAGTACCGTATGTTAATCTACTACACTCGCTTAGTCCAAGAGGAACTCTGAAGCACTGACTTGCAGCCTATTCAAACTCATAAACTGATTTAACCAGGCAGTACTCTGAAAAGTAACGTTCCAGATGTGCTAATTTTACACCCTCCTAGCAGTCCTACGCACGTGCATTGAAAAACTTTTAACTCCGGTTCGATTTTCTACACGGATATTTAGGACCCATGATCGGATTCCTAGCCTCAGATGGGTGCAAGTCTTTTGCACCCTTTATTAACAGCCATCCTCGGATATGTCCAAGCTATTGTGGTTAGGGTTGTTAATTACAGTGGTTTTTTAAACCAATTTGCCGCCTTTTGGAAGTTATCCTTTCCCCTTTCATAATTGTTTTTGTTTCTTTGTGGCTTAAATATTAAACAGATTTCACAGGATCGGCCCGTAGGTTTCTTCCCACCCCTACCCCCCACCTCTCAACCCCCATCCCCCCGAGGCTTGGCACCGCTGCCTGGGATCACAATCCAGGCTCAGGAGTTTGCCAGGGATCGCTTGGTCCCAGGAAAGGCTCTCTGAACGTCTTCCAGCTTTGCTAGCGGGTGCCTGGAAAGCGAGCGGGACCCCTGGCTGGGTGAAAGCGAGCGGGTCGCCCCAAAAGCGCAGGCTCCCCCCTTCCCTTCCCTTCGGCTTACCTTGGTTGCGGATGGCTTGCTGGCTCTCGAGGCAGTTGGGCAGGTAAGGGCCGTTGGGGAACATCCGTGCCTGGCCGGAGGGCGCTTGGCTGGGCGGCGGGGGCGGCGCAAAGGGACCGTAGCGGCAAGCGCCGGCCGTGCCGGTGAACTGGCCGGAGAAGTGGACGGTGAAGGCGCTCAGGCACTGGTCCTCGTGAGGCTCGCCGGAGCTCCAGCTGGGCTCCTGCTTGATGAAGGCCGAGGGCGGCGGGGCCAGCGAGCCGTAAGAGGCCGCCGGCGGGAAATCCAGCACCGGAGCCCACTGCGTCGCGCTGCTCACCGGCATGGAGCAGTTCCCGTTGGCCGGCAGGGGCGGCACCGACGGCGGCAAGAGAGCGTTGAGGTCGCGGACGTCGGAGCCCATCTGATCGCCGGCGCAAACTTTCCTCCGCGGAGCCTGGAACCAGTCGCGGGCCCCGCCGGCTCCGCTGCACTTGTTCCAGGCGCTCTGAGCCCGGCTCGGGTCCGGCTGGAGACACCAGGCGGCCGAGTTCAAGCCTTTCGGGGAGGCCGGGTCCGCGGGGGGAAGGCAAGCGGCGGGCTCCAGCCCCGCGGCTGCCGGCAAAAGCGAGAGGGCCAGGTTGGTCTCCAGGGTCGCCCTTTGGCTGCCCACCGGCGCTGGCGTGGGGGGCAAAAAGGAAAGGCTCGAAGTCCCGGAGTGGAGGAAGCCCGAGGGACCGACCGCTCCCTGGCTGGCTGGCTGGCTGTGGCTGGCCGGCTGACTCTCGGAAAGACGGTCGGCGGAGGCCCCGCAGGAGCGATTGGCAAAGCCGCACTTGAACTTTCTTCCTTCAGCCGCGGCTTTGCCCTCCGGCCCTCGAAGCTGGGCTAATTGAGAGCGACTGGCGGCGCGAGACGGAGGAGGAGTCAGCCGCGCGCGGCCGCTTCCATTCACACTTCCCGCAGCAAGGCAGCCTCCCGGGGCGCAGATCGCTCAGGCGACTTGGGGGGGGGGAGAGGAGGAGGAGGAGGAGGAGGAGGTGGGGCGGGAGGGGCAAGGGACCCGCGCTCTCCCCCCACAGGCCAAGAAGCGTGGCAGGGCCGCGGGGAAAGGCTAAGCCTCGCCCACCCGCCCCTCGCCTGGCACAGCCCTCTTCATTCGGGGTCAATCAATCAGAACAGGGCTGGAAGGGACCTTGGAGGTCTTCTAGTCCAACCTGCTCAAGCAGGAGAACCTATGCCAAGTCATATATGTGGCTGTCCAGCCTCTTCTTAGAAACCTCCAGTGATGGAAGCGCCCACAACTTCCGAAGGCAAAGCTGTTCCACTGGTTAATTGTCCTCACCGTTAGGAAGTTCTTTTTCCCCCCTTAATTCCAGGTTGCTTCTCTTCTTGGTTAGTTTCCAGCCATTGTTTCTTTTTCTTGCCTTCTGGTGCTTTCTGGTCTTCGGAGGTTCGGGGATGCTGAAGCGGGAAAGGTGATAACGGGGAAGGAATTCCCCAGGAGTGATGGCTTCTGAAAAGGGGCTTCTATGGTAAGGAGAGATGGGTGTCCCCCCCCCTCCTTCACTTACAGACGCCGTAGATGGGTGCCTAACTTTGGTCAGGGGCTAATTGAAATGTAGCCCGATTTAAATAAGGAGGCAAAGATTAACCCTCCTTCCAAATTAACCTTCTGAAATGTGCCATAATTCTTGCAGCCAGTCGGCAGGGCCGCTTCCCGAACTTCGCTGCACCAGCTCCAAAACAAGAACCCGGATCCCCGTAAACTCTTTCAACTCAGCCGCCCGGATGGAGCTCAGTTCCGAGTTGGTTGGTGAACCTATTGGCTAGTAAGATAGGAACTAGATTGGCTCACCTTCTGCCAAGCTGCTAAACTGACCCGAAATCTTTTTGGCTCGCGCCCCTGAGCGCACCGGGACCCTTCCTCCAATAACGGGGGCCTGACAGGTTAGGTCTGGAATTAGTTAGAACTAAGGGTCAAAATGCTTTCGGGCGAACTCCCTGCAACCTCAGGAGGGATCGGACTAACGAAACCCAATCTGGTCCCACTTTTTCTCCATCTCATCTTTCTTCTGCTTTCACCCCCTCCACGTACACCCCCCAAAAAGGAGTCTTATTCTAGCTGGAATCAAACTTGATCCCGAGTGATTGTATGGAAACATTCACACACTTTGCTTGGAGCGATTTATCATTTATTTTGTCGAGATTTTTTTTTGTGTGGTTTGTTACTTATTTATTTTCCGGCCTGGTCTTTAGTCCTTTAGCTATAAGAACTCCTGGTGGTCTCCCATCCATTCTGGTCCGACCTTTTTTAGCCTTTGAGCCGAGATGCTGCCATCTGCTGCAGGCCTACAGAAGCATAGGGTTTTTAGGGCTGGCCACTAGTCAGCATTGTTACATAAGACATCCTCTTCGATAAGGGTGGCAACACACAAACTACCTCTCATAGCCATCGGTACCCTTAGCAACCATGGATTTGTCCAAAGCTGTCCAGGTTGACGGTCAGCATCTAGTTAAATGGGGCGGGGGGAGAGAAATCTATGGGATTAACCGTTAGCTGGCAAACCCCGGGGCGGGCAGGGAGAGGTGGAGGTGATCTGATGCCTTTTTCGCAGATGGAAAGGTGGAAAGGGAGACTTTTTAAAGGAAAAAGGTGTTTTGAAAAAGGAACCAATTCCTTCCATCGCCGCCTGTCTGTGCTAAAACGGGCCAAATCCCAAAGAAAGGGGCTTTCCAGCAGAGTTTAATATAGTTCAGGAGTTTTCCCTCGCGGATGCTCCATACTCCCAGCCAACACACAGTAAACTCGCTGCCGCCGAACAGCTGGGCTGAACGAATTGGAAGGCAAGGGAAAGCTTGATTCTGTCTCCAGCCTTTAGCCTTGACCTGCTTTCCACCGAAGGCGGTTCTGCTCACAACCCTCCCGGGACGGCTCCCACCTCTGACTGAGCTCAAGGATTAATCTTGTGCGCAGATTTTGGACAGACGGTCCCTAATCTCACGGGTTACTAAATTTGAACATCCACATCCGAAACTTCGCGAGTTCTCCTCAAAAGTCTCGCCTATCTCGGGACACTTTTCACGTGTCCTTCCGTATCCTGAAATGCACTTTTTGCTATTTTCTGCCATCCCTCCTAAAAAGCCTCCACGAGCCATTTTCTGGTAAAAGAGCCATATTATCTCTTCCCCGGGCCCGGCGCGTTTGGAAAGAGACGCTTTTCTGCCCTTTGACAGAAAGCGAATGAGAGACCAGCTCGCAAGAAGATGCTACAGGCGCACCTGACAATTCTCCACACTCTTCCCTTTTGCTAGGTTTTAGGGGAATGCAACGAGCAGGCACAGACGGCTGAATCCCTAAACTTTACTAACCCCCGTGCAAGTGCTTGCAGGATGACCTTCGTGTTGCAGAAATATATTTTTCAGACGACCCACCGTGTTGCTCTGGGGCAGCCAAAGCCACTCCACGAAGGTTTATGTGAGAATAAACCTGTTGCTCTCTTAAATTGCCAGCTTCTGGAAAGCGAGATTGGGACGAAAGAGTGTGGTTGGCTGGCTCAGAGCTGCTCGTGAGCCTTCCGTGGCTGAGCTCGGGCTGAATCCTAAATTCCCGCCGGGATCTTAATCCTCGCACCACGCTCCCTTCATGACGTTCACGGCAGGGGTGAAATCCAATTTTTTTTACTACCGGTTCTGTGGGCGTGGCTTGGTGGACTTGCAGGGGAAGGATATTGCAAAATCTCCATTCCTACCCCACTCCAAGGGAAGGATACTGAAAAATCCCCATTCCCTCCCCACTCCTGGGGGAAGGAGATTGCAAAATCTCCATTCCTACCCCACTTCAAGGGAAGAATACTGAAAAATCCCCATTCCCTCCCCACTCCTGGGGGAAGGAGATTGCAAAATCTCCATTCCCATCCCACTCTGGGGCCAGCCAGAGGTGGTATTTGCCGGTTCTCCGAACTACTCAAAATTTCCGGTTCTCCAGAACCTGTTAGAACCTGCTGAATTTCATCCCTGGTCCAAGCCCTTCCATTCTGCAGTCCTGTGCGAACCCTTCTGTAGAAAGAGAATGCCTCCCGACCGATTTGGGCGTTATCAAGCTTAAGCACCGTGTATGAGTCTAAAGCCTGCGGATAGATAGGGGAAATCACGCGATTCCCCTGCATTTCGCCGGTTTGGATTCGTCTGAGCTTTCAATGGCGGGTAAGGAAAAAGGCTCGGAGGAAGCACTTTCTTCCTAAACTCCCACCGCCCGTTCTGCTGAAGAGTCGGATTCGTAGAGACTCCGAGGAGCACCTGGAATCTGGGGTTGGGGAAGCGATGGAGGGGCCAGGGAACTGAGTTTCCAGTCTTTGGACGAGTAGCAATGCCTCTTCAGTCTTCCTTATGAAATAGTTTATAATATATGATTTGTGATCTCTGGCTCTTTAACGGACGGCCGAGCTGCCACAGAACAAGCCGAAAAAGGGGTTTATCAGTGGCCTTTCTAGGACGCTTCCTTTTGTAAAAAATATGCATCAATTTGAGGAGGACTGGATTGGGGATTATTTTTAATCAGTGCCTTGGGAAATAAGATAAACACATCTTTGAATCTCCCTGTGTGCTTTTTCTATTTCCCTAAGCTCATATATATCTCTGCATTAAACTGACCTGTGTAACCAATGAACGTTTAGGTCCTCCCACCTTCTCTCCAAAATGCTAATGCCTTGGGGCAACTTGGGGTTTTCGTCATCCCCTAGGAGAGTAGATTTACTCCAAATAGATCCTACCAGCGAGAACAGTTAGATTGCATCCACCAATTTACCTGGAAATGACATCTATTGAATTTGTTAGCTTTTACTAGTTTTGACCGGGCATATTCAACAACAGTTGTCCATCTGGATCCTAAACTGGGGCCCCAGTCCAGAGCATCAGTCAGCCAAATGAGATGGAGCATCATCGCCCAACAGAGCAAGTCTGGCTTACTTATGGGCATATGTATATGTATATGTATATGTATATGTATATGTATATGTATATGTGTATGTGTATGTGTATGTGTATGTGTATGTGTATGTGTATGTATATGTATGTATGTGTGTATGTGTATGTATACATATTTGTGTGTATATATGTGTGTATGTGTATATGTGTATATACACACATATATTAGGATCTATATGGACAACTGCTGTTGAATATGCTGTCAAAACTAAAAGCTAATATATGTGTATGTGTGTGTATATGTGTGTATACATATACACACAGAGACATATATATACATATACATATACCATGTTTTCCAGAAAATAAGACCCTATCTTATATATATGTATTTTTGAACCCTGAAATAAGTGCTTGGCCTTATTGCCATGCGCACAAAAGCCCAACTGGGCTTATTATCAGGGGATGTCTTATTTTGGGAGAAGCAGGGTATACTAATGTATATATATTTAATACATATACATATACAAAACAAATGTATATGTATTCTGAACTCTGTCAGTTCAGAATCCAAGATCGCCAGACTACACTGGTGCTAAAAGTTCCAACTATTAAGCCCAATTGAGGCAGATGGAGTTTAAGTACATGCTCTCACAGCCTCAAGATGGCAGCCTGAGATGTTTCTGACATCTGGCTCTGATGACAGCTCTTAACAGATGAAATTTAGTGCAATAAACTTGCTGGTGTATGTTACAGGAGAGGAAGCAAAACGTTGCAAATCACTCTTCTAATGTCACTTGGAATTTTTCAGCAAGTATTAAAGAGTCTAGTTAACGCAGGGCTCCCAAGGGGGAGGCGGGTTGCTTGGTACATGGAAAGGGCAACATCTAAAATTTCAGCCTGAGTATTTCTTTAATAGCACAATGCATAATATCAAATGTTTTCTTTTTAAAACTAAGAGTAAATGAGACACCTTTGGCTGATGCAAGATAGTAAATTCATTTCCAATCTCAGCAATATTGAGAAAGGTTGCTAAAATAAAACAAAGTAGCCAGTGAATTCTATGTCGTTCGGAAAAATTAAGTAAGCAATTATTAATATTGCAAAATGGGATTTTTTAAAAAACACACACCCTATTTTGCCCTTCTTAAGATGCGCTTTGGACATATTTTTTCCTCGTGGTAGTGACATTCATTTGGAAAGGAACTGGTACAATTGAGTAGATAAATTGAAACCAATGGTAGATAATATTCCTGTTGCCAATTCTATGGGTAAATCTAATAGCAATATAACAATAAATGCATAGCCTGGTTCTGACTCAATAAAACTGTATGGGTAGTTTGGAAATAGGCAACAAGAGACATCTGATTTCTGACAGTTGATTTTTGAGCAGGCTTTGTTTCAGACATTTCATTCAGATCGGAACACTAAAATAACATGAGTAAAGCAGCTTATTTTTCACCTGTGGTTAAAATTATTATCTATTCAGATAATGTGGGTTTTTTTTTTTTTTTAAGTGTAGATCCTTTCACTGCCCAATGGTTCGGTCTTTAAAATATTCTCTTGACAAGCAAAAAATTCTTTCTAGTCCAGAATGAAATATCTTCAGATATGATCACCTTGAATACAAATAGACAATCAAGTTGATTCTGGCAATCCACTTACATTTAGAGATGTGGGAAACTTTGGTAAGGCGATCCCAAAACACTGCGGTACTTTTGAAGAAGCAAAAGATTCATAACCTCAAACCTTCCCCCCTCCCCCCCCCCCAATTAAAGAAAAATACCCCACTGCTCTGTCACTGAGCGGTGGTTTATTTCAGGGCTGGTGTTAGGAGAGCATCCTTCACTCCATCTGAAAGGCAGGCTGCTAGCACTGTTGCCCCATCTGGAGATGGCCTGCATCGACCCCTTATTAGTTGTTTCTCTCTGCCTACTGTGAATGCTGGCCCTAACAACTGACTTACGTTCGGAGGACACTTTTGTGGGTTTCGCTTCTTTTAATTCCCCACTTCCAAAGTATTTCAAAAGTTTTTAGACTTTGTTGGATTGTCGTCATTAAAAGACCTTTTATAGATAATTTTGAAAGGCTTGCAGCTTGTCAATCCACCCGTTTTCAAGATCGTCTCTTCCTCAAGCTCACCCAGGATCCTAACAAGGTTTAGCTGCAGCTGTTGTTGCTTTTAACTCCATGTTAGCATTTCCTGTTATAGTCCCCATAAACGGGACTACCATTTATCATTTTTAGAAAATGGTAATTCTTCTTTTTCTGTTTTTCGAAAGGGAATCATCCTTTCCTCGACCCTAAGGAGGAGCAGGGTACAAAAACAACCAACTACCAAGCACGTTAGCCGCTCCTGTCTATCAGAACTCAGTGGAAGGAAATAGTTGGGATGACTTGTGTGGGGCTCAGTTGTGGGTCACGCCTAACAGAGCACTCTCCTCAGAAATGTGACATTACGACTCCGATCCTCCTCCTCCCCCAAATTGATCCCCCGTTGGGTTAGCGAAGAAGTCAGAGGTGCTCAGGACTCTTTGAGAAGAAAAGAAGAATCCAGAAACAAGCGAGCCAATTAAAATCCCAACAGCAATAGCAGTTCTGGTGCTCGCGATCTTCAATCCTCTCCCACCTCCAGAGTTTCAAGGATTTTTTTTTTCTTTTAATAAAAGAGAAAGAAAAGAAACTTTTGCATTAGGAATGGTAGCCGAGGAGAATGTTAACGTCAAGATAAATCTGTCGCTTATTCGTGCATCTAATTCGCCGTTCGTTTTAGACGGCCACTTGAACGGGGCCGCAGCAAGCAAAATCGCCCTTTCTTCGGCCCGAGAGATTTCAGCCTCACCGATCTGAACAGCACCCGATTCACTAATGAACGTGGGAACGGAAGCAGGAAGGTGCTGACCGATTGAAACTCTCTCCTCCGCCCTTTCTCTAGGCGAGTTGAGATCCTGCCCTGTTGACCAGCTGATCGGAGAGGCGAAATCGTCTTCCCATCTAATCCTACAGACTGAGGAGCGACTCACTCCTCTTTTATAAGGCCTTGCTAACAGGCCCAGGGCAGCCTGCAAGTGAAATGAGGCCGGGGGATGGGGTAGAGAGGGGGAGGGAGACAGAGGGAGAGGGAGGGAGGGAAAAAGAAGGAGGGAGGGAGGGAGGGAGAGAGAGAGAGAAAGAGAGAGACTTCATTCAGACCCTTTATTCCTGACTGCTGAATCTCTGAAAGAAGCGGAAGATCTGTCTCCTCTCACTGTGTTCAGAGTTTGATTATTTAAAGTGCCAGCACCAGGAGAAACAAAGCTGCGAACCAGCCCCCAGGCAGGAGCTGAGCGAAAGAAAATCAATCACCGGCAGCCAGCCTTCTCCCCCTCACCCATCCACCCCGCTCTCCCCCCCCCCCGCCCCCGTTTCCCAGGCGCGAACTGTCACCCAGCGAGCTTGGAGGGAAGTACAGGAGAACTCCGAAAGAGCCAGCCTGGGCAGCGGCAGGAGCAACTGGGCCAGCGGGTCAGTGGTGGGCGGGATGAGGGGTAGTAGAAACTTCCGGGAGAGAAACGGTCAGACTAGTCACTAGGCCAAGCTAACCCAAATGATTGCCTCTCTTTCTCTTTTACTCCCTTGTTTTCCCAGCACTGCTTTGCCGGGAAAAGCAACGTTTAGCAGCTCGATCTTTTCCAGGAAGGGAACAGAGAGAGTGTGAAACTTTTCCCTATGGTATGGCTATCTTGCCATCCCATTCTCCCCAACCCTTACCGAATGAATGAATGAATGAATGAATGAATGAATGAATGAATGAATGAAGGTGTGTAGACCTATTGGTCAGACAGATCTCTTCATTAAGTAGAGACACAGCGAACCACAATCTGGTTGCAGATACAGATGGCCCTCGACTTAAAACAATTCATTTAGTGACCATTCAAAGTTACAATTGGAACTTTGGGACTTATGAAAAATGGGAAAAATGGGACTTATGACTGTTTTTTTTTTTCACCCTCTTGACCTTCCTTCGCAGCATCCCCGTGATCACATGATCAACATTCTGGCCAATGGTTCATATTTATGACCGTCACCGTGGTGAGGAGGTCACCTGATCCCCTTCTGCGACCTTCCTTAACAAGCAAAGTCCAGGGGGAAGTCAGGTTCCCTTAACAACCGGGTTACTAACTTGTCAACTGCAGCGATTCATTTAACAACAAGTAAAGTCGTAAAATGGGGCAAAAGTCACTTAGCAAATGTCTCGCTTAACAACAGAAAATTTGGGCTCCGTTGTGGTCGTAACTCGAGGACTACCTGTACAAGATTTAGCTGCGAAAATGCAACCCAGGATAAGAAAAGCAATGTAGCCTGACGAGTTAAAAACTCCAGACTGTTGGGATTATCTTGTACTAATCAACGAAGCAGCAGATCTCTGGAATGCATGCGGAACTTCTTACATTGCATTACCCCAAATCATGTTTCTAAACGCGGATCCTCTACCTCTGGTCGTTTCACATGAAATGGAAACAACCTGCTTTAAAGTTACTCTGCTGACAACAGAGGACAGGAGGTACCCAACGTATCTTTTCCGTCCTTTCCCAAGCCACAAAACGGGGTTTGGATGTTTGCCCCGTTGGCTCTGTCTAAATGAATTTCAAGGTGAAGAGTCCCCGCAACTTCGTCCAGCGCAGTGGTGTTTTGACGGCGCTTGTTGGAAACCAATTCTTCCATAAAACAAGCAGCGCGAACGCGCGCGCCCAAGCCCCACGCTGGAAGCTCCTCGCCTAGTCTACTATTGAATGAACATTGCACTGCGCCCTCTCTAACGTATAAACCTTGCAGCCTGCCTTCTTCTAAAGCAGGAAAAGGAGCTCGATCCTCCAAGGCAGAAGAGGGTGAAAACGTCCCTCCTGGAGTGAGTTTGGCGAAGGCAGGAAACCGCCGCGTAAAAGGAATGTTTGATAAACTGAAATCACCACTCGAGCTGATCTGTGTATATTATTGGGAGATCAAAAGGAAGGCGCTGGAAGGGAGAGGGATTCCCTCTGCCCTCCAACTCCTTTTTTTTAAAAAAAAAAAAAAAACTTTTGGCATGTTGTCATCAACATCTAAGCGGAGAAAGAAGGGGAGGGGGAAAAGAGCCGGGGGCTCTGTTAGCTCATCCTCGCCAGGGAATTAAAAGTACTTTGAGCCCGTCTCTTCCCGCTTCCTCTGTAACCTCAGCAGCAATGTACAACTGTAAAAACAGACAAGAGACGAGTTATCTGTCAAGATTCGTGAACTCCTTAGTGCTGGAACTTAACAAAGTAATAAATAGCCCCAGTGACCTCCCTTTGGCCTCAACCAGCGCCCAAGTATGGATGATGCGATCCCAGGGCTCGAATGCAATTGGACTGCAGCACTCTGCCAATCTCTAGATGTTGACCAATTAAAAATGGGAGGGGGCTGGATTCACGCTCATGTCGCTGGGAGAGTTCAGAAGTGCCCAAAGACCCAGACTCTCAGTTTGATCCAGAAAGATAACAGTCCAACCATGCAATCTTTTGCAGAGCTACTCATTTATTTATTTATTTATTTATTGGTTCGATTTATATGCCCCCCTTCTCCGGAGACTCAGGGCGACTTACAATGCGTTAAGCAATAGCCTTCATACTTTTGTATATACCTCATAAGTAACTCCCACTGGATTCCCTACATAAGCCTATATGGCCAAACTGGTGCCATCTTCTACTCCCATCATTCACAGCCAAGATAATGAACCTGATAGTTAATGGGCCCCCTACTCACCCATCTGGAAGGTGCCAAAATTAGAGAGAAATGATGTATAGAGTTACAAATTCAAGCCATGTCCCCTCATGCACTTAAGCAGAGTAGCATCATACGCTTAGGACAGAAATGTCCTCTCCTAGCCCCATAGAAGTCAATTTGAGCTCACACGCAGCCTATTATGTCACCATTAGTGGCCCCATTTTAAAAATAGTATGTTCCATGTTATTCTACCTTATTCCACTTTAAAAATAGTATGTTCCACCTGAGCTGAAATGCTCTCCACCCAATCTTGAATCAGCAAAAAAAAAAAAAAAAAAAAAAAGCAGTGTGAAGTTCTATCCTGCCTCCATTGCATATCACTGCAATTCAGGGGTGCCCACTGTGTATGTGTGTATGTGTCAAAACTCCCAATCATGGCAGGGGACCTTTGCACATATGCTGAGGTTGTCATTTTTTTTGAGCCTCCCTCTGCAAACATCTAACATCCATGTAACACATAAGAGGTGTTTTCAGATTGGGTCAGAACAAGGGAAAATATTTGCTGAATGCTGTTATGGCTGAGAATGATTCAAATACATTTCACACATAGACTGGGGACAAGAACCAGTTTGGTCTAGTAATTAAGACACTAGGCTAGAAAGTGAGAGGTCGAGAGTTCAAGTCCAGCCTTGGCCATGAAAACCAACTGGGTGACTTTGGCCCAATCACTCTCTCTCAGGCCAGCCCACTATTTTATGGGGGAAATAGTTATTTCACTTAACTATTGAGCTATTTGTAAAAAACAATAAAGGAGGGATGTAGATCAATAAATAAAAATACATAAGATGAAGACAATGGGACAGGGCACATGTTGGGGGGGACGAGAATGTTTGGGTCTTGATAAGCTGGTGGTGGAGAAAGCCTTCTAATACCAACCTGGACAGCCTGCCTAGGAGCTTGGAAATGAAATCAGCTGGCTCCTAGTGAGTATAAGCAGAGATCTGTGTGGAATGTTGGGAGGCACAGATGATCTGCCCCCACCCCCCATCCCCCATCACTGGCTAACCATCCTCAGCTAGGTTTTTTTCCTCCACCAATTTGTCCTTTCTATTAGCACTTCGTCTCCACTGCAATTTTTTTCTCCCAATTTCAAAGAAGACAGAGAAGCCAAGCTCTGCTATTTTGTTTGGAGAAGGATATGGGCATGTGGTTCAGCCTATATCTTAATTATGTTTCATCTTGGCCCCTATATTTGTTACTTGTTGTTTTTCTTGGATGTTTTCATCTTGTTTTTATTTTCTGCTACCTGCCCAGAGATGGATGGTCATGTAAATTGAGTTAATACATAAATAAATTGAGCAGGTTATTGAAGTAATCTATCATTTGGGTTTGCACAATACATTGAACCACAAAATAAAGAGACTGGCTTTGTGCAATGTATTAACTCATTAGAAAGGCATATTCAAGAGTAAAGTTGGTCAAATTTAATGGGTTATGCATAGGCTCCCATTAGGCAGTTACTTGATCTGGTTAACTATGTTAAGTGAAAACATTCACTTTATCAGACTTATGTTTGTCATTTCTAAAGCAAAGCAACTTTGTTTTTCTCTTCTTTCCATTCATCCCCCTTCCTTCTCCTCACAACATCTCTGGATCAGGGGTGGGTTCTACTTACCTTTACTACTGGTTTGCAACAGGAGCGTGCATGTGCAGATCGTCAATTATGACGTCTGGGCAGCTGGGCAGAGCCTCCCGTTGCTTTTAGTACCGGTTGTAGAGAACCGGACAGAACCGGGAGCAACCCACCACTGCTCTGGATCACTGTACTATGAACTTGATTCAGTGAAGTGTGATGCACATAATAAGTTAGTCTTTTCTTTAAGGTTCTATGTTTGCTGCTTTCCTTGCCAAAAAAAAAAAAAAATGTCTACCATCCTAAAAATGAAATTGTATCCTTCATTCAATGTCTCCATATCAACTGTGGTGACCTCCTACAGTTTAATCAGATGGGGAATGTTTATTTATTTATTTATTTATTGGTTCGATTTATATGCCACCCTTTTCCGGAGACTCAGGGCAAATGCGTTAAGCAATAGCCTTCATACTTTTGTATATACCTGCTTAGTAGGGCTATGTTTAGCTATCTTGTTAGGAAACAAAGCTCCTAGCATTTATTTCCCTAAACACTTCTAAAAGTCAATGACTGGAATTATGATTTAATGTTATTCAAAATCCATTCCTATAAGATCAGTAGGACTCGATTCCAAGTCCAAGAGACCTGAATATTGATTTCTCTTCCTCTGCATGTGTACAAATTTCATGATGCTACTGCATTGGTTCTTTTCAGAATCCTTTGCCAAATAAGGCATAGTCAAAAATTACTAGACGATCAACATGTTTTAGTGATGGCCTTGTAGCTGGGACATACCTTCAGCAGTATTTGAGGCTCTTAGTGAAACAGGGTTTCCCAAACAGTGAGGTGTAGGCAGAAGACTGAAGAACCTTTTATTCAGAATAACAGAATAACAGAGTTGAAAAGGACCTTGGAGGTCTTCTCGTCCAACTCCTTGCTCAAGCAGGAGACCCTTCCAGACAAGTGACTGGTCAGTCTCTTCTTAAAAGCCTCCAGTAATGGAGCACCCACAACTTCTGAAGGCAAGCGGTTCCACTGGTTAATTGATCTCACTGTTAGGAAATTTCTCCTTCCTTTGATTGCTTCTCTCCTTGATTAGGTTCCAGCCATTGTTTTCTGTCTTCCATTCTGGTGCTTTGGAAAATAGGTTGATCTTCTCTTCTTTGTGGTTGAGATATTGGAACACACTGCTATCATGTCTCCCCTAGTCCTTCTTTTCACTAGACTAGACATTCCCAATTCCTACAACCGTTCTTCATATGTTTTAGCCTCCAGCCCCCTAATCATCTTTATTGCTCTTTTCTGCACTCTTTCCAGGATCTCTACTTCTTTTCTATTATACTAAATGCAGTATTCTAAGTGTGGTCTTACTAAGGCTTTATCAAGGGGTACTAATACTTCACATGATCTTGATTCTATCCCTCTGCTACTACATCATTATATTCCTCTGTTATAATCATCACATTATTCTAATACATCCACCTTAACCTACGTTTCGCTATATTATTTCATTGTTCATTTTGATGTTTAGATCTTAGAGGAGGTGTGTACTTTAAGATTACACCACCATAATGGGGGGGGTGGAGGCAAAAAGTTTAGGAACCCTTTCTCTACAGTGATCTTTTGTTTCTGTTTCCTAAGCTACTTGGGGAGGGGGGTTGCATTAATAATTAGCTATTTAAATAAAATAGCGACCTTTCTTATATGATTTGCTCACAGGTTTGCTGCCCTGGTGTTTAATGGATTCCGATCACTTTCACAACCCCTTCTGCCTCAAAGGGGGCTTTCTCGTTCTCCCCCTACAAATATTTACCTCCCTCTTCCATGGGCTACTGAACCCAAGCACCCCCCTCCACCCCTCCCTCTTTCTGCTTCTGTGTCCTCACTGCAGAGCATCCTTCTGGCCCAGTGGTTTTGCTGCTGATTCTCCTCCTCCTTCTCCTCCTCCTCCTCCTCCTCCTGTTGGGCGGAAGGAGGCCAACGGGGAAACCCGCTTTGTGGAACTTGCTGCTCTATTATGTTACCGTAAATCTTGGGCAATCCTGGAACTAATTATCGAGAGGATATGTCTCAATTTGTTCTGCATTAATGCCACGTTGGGAATGGAGTTGGGGCCACAGCCAGAGCAGACACTTGAGCACATGAAATTGATGAACTGAGACTTGCTCCGAGTCCTCAGCACACCATCTGGAATTCCAGTCTGGGGTTACGATGAGAATTTCTGACCCCAGATTCAACTTTGGGGAAGAACGAGGGAGGGAAAAGAGAAGAGAAGAGAAGAGAAGAGAAGAGAAGAGAAGAGAAGAGAAGAGAAGAGAAGAGAAGAGAAGAGAAGAGAAGAGAGGAAAAGGAAAAGGAAAAGGAAAAGGAAAAGGAAAAGGAAAGGAAAGGAAAGGAAAGGAAAGGAAAGGAAAGGAAAGGAAAGGAAAGGAAAGGAAAGGAAAGGAAAGGAAAGGAAAGGAAAAGCTTGGGAAGGAAAAGCTCGGGAAGGGAAGGCAGAATAGAAGAAAATGTCATTTCTGCACCTGTAGGAAATAAATGCTTTCTAATTTTTCTTTTCCCATAACTTTATTCACCTTGAAATTAATCTACCTGTGCTTATCTCCATGTCTTTATATTATCCATATATATTGAAAGAAAGGAATTTTACGGAAACGATTTCTGAGCCTCTCCCTTAAACTCAATCCTCTTTCTCAGGTGTTCAGGTGTTCTTAATTATGACATCTCCCCCACCCCACCCCATTATCCCTGTTAATTGCTGTGTGGGGAGGCAGTGATCCACATGCCTTTTAAGATGGAACATACAACTGGCCATCTCAAAATGTTCATGCTATATAAGGCTTGATGGCTAAAACTATCCAAATTTGAACTGGCCGTGGTGTTATTCTTGTCCCGGGATGTAAGTCTCAGGCCCACTTGCTGGAATGAGAATCTTGCTGGACCCAGGTCTGAGTCCGCCTTGGCTCAGCAGGGATTCAACTTCTATGCAAATTGACATGGGAATAGGACTCATGGATCTCAGCCTAGTTTGCCTCTGAGTCTATGTGTTTAGGCCTGAAGTTCAGGTTGATGCCAATAAACAGATGGAAGATCTATGCAAACCCGTGGTGAAATCCATATTTTTTAATACCGGTTCTGTGGGCGTGGCTTGGTGGGCGTGGTGTGGCTTGGTGGGCATGGTAGGGGAAGGATACTGGAAAATCTCTATTCCCACCCCACTCCAGGGGAAAGATACTGCAAAATCCCCATTCCTTCCCCACTCCTGGGGGAAGGATATTGCAAAATCTCCATTCCCACCCCATTCTGGGGCCAGCCAGAGGTGGTATTTGCTGGTTCTCCGAACTACTCAAAATTTCTGCTACTGGTTCTCCGAATTACTCAAAATTTCCACTACTAGTTCTCCAAAACCTGTCAGAACCTGCTGGATTTCTCCCCTGATTCAAACCAATTTTCATATCGATACCTGTCAGATATTCACTCAAACCCACTTTGCAAAGCTTAGAAGTAAATCTGGGGAGCCTTACTTGTAATTTATTAGAGATGCATCTTGATTTCAGCAGAAGTCGTATCTTGTAGGTGTAGGAATATGAGGCCATACAGCAATAAATGAATAGCTTTTATTAATTCCCGTGATTGCTTCTTCAACCGTGAACTGGCTGCATTGCGGTTTAGTGGATTGTGCATTTCCATTTTGGGGGGGGTTAAATTTCCCCCCTCCCCATCACAGCGACGTCTCACCTTGCACCGAGCTTCATTTTACGTGAAGGCTGAGGGTCTTAGAGAGGTCTTGTTAAATTTATTAGCATATTGCTAGGGCAAAGCTGACCATAAATCACCAGGATGTGTAAAGCTATAAAATATCCCTCCGCAGACTCTGGTGAACAAGAGTTCATACACCAGTAAGCACTGGATCATTGTTCAGATCGCTGTGACATTTTAAAAGTCTCTGCTGCATAACTGGAGCTGTGCAAAGATTAGCTGAGGGTGCTCAGAGAAGGCATTCGTGATTAAGAGCTCTCAAATAGGTAAGAAAGGGGAAAAAAAGTGGCTCCCTGTTTAATTTCAGCATTACACCAACCAATTGTAAATGAATGGTAAAGGTCTTATCTGCAGTTGTAAGTGTCTTAGTGAAATTATTGACTTCAATAGGATCTGAGTTCCAGGTTGGAAGAATAAATAAGGGCATCCCACTGTTATACCTTTCTCCCAGGGGTGAAATCCAGCAGGTTCTGACAGGTTCTGGAGAATCGGTAGCGGAAATTTTGAGAAGTTTGGAGAACCAGCAAATGCCACCTCTGGCTGGCCCCAGAGTCGGGTGGGAATGGAGATTTTGCAGTATCCTTCCCCCTGGAGTGGGGTGGGAATGGAGATTTTGCAATATCCTTCTCCTGCCATGCCCACCAAGCCATACCCACCAAGCCACACCATGCCCACCGTGCCTCGCCACAGAACTGGTAGTTAAAAAATTTGAATTTCACCACTGCTTTCTCCTCATTGTACATGGGCTCATCTTTATGTGGCTCTAATTGTAAAATGAGGATATCTCATTGCTAATCATTCTTAAAGGGCATGTTCTCACGATACCACCTTTCTCTCCTCTCCATTCCGTAACCTCTTTAGCTGTTCCAGTTTAAATGTAACATTTTTCTTCCTCCTCTTCTAATAGAAGGCTTGTCACGAACATGATGTACAACATTACATCAATCATGCTGCCGATGACACTTTCAAGGGCCAGGATTGGCCACATTAGACAGACCTGAGGATGCCTTTCTAAATTAGTTGCTGCTGAGAGCTGCCCTCCGTTGCCCTTTTGGCTGGAACTGCATGAGAGAGTGGCTTTTGCAAAGGCATTTACCGGTCTGATTTTGAACTGGCAATTTTTGAATTCACAGTTGTCTGATGTTACACAAATTTCCTGCATCTATCTATCTATCTATCTATCTATCTATCTATCTATCTATCTATCTCTGTCTGTCTATCTATCTATCTATCTTCTATGTATTATCTATCTATCCATCTATCTTCTATCTATCATCTATCTATCTATCTATCTATCTATCTATCTATCTATCTATCTATCTATCTATCTTCTATCTATCTATCTTCTATCTATCATCTATCTATCATCTATCTATCTATCTATCTATCTATCTATCTATCTATCTATCTATCTATCATCTACAGTAGTGGCCAAAATTGTGCAAACCTTTTGGGAAAAGTGTATTTTCTAATACTAGCTAATGACACCACTTCTTTTCTGGAGTAGTACTGTAAAATATATATATCAATGGAAAGATAATTTAATCAAGAATGTAATGCAATAACTTTTATGAAGGATTTGCTATTAGAATAGCAGTTACAGTATAAAGAAGAAAAGTGAAACACATAGAAAAAATGAGATATACAAAAATTATCACCATAGAAAAAACGAAAATTATCACTATGTCAGTTAATAGTTGGGTAACATTTAGCATGAATTACGGCCTTACAACGTCTTCCCATGGAGTGAACCAAGTCTTTTAGTTGTGCGGCTGTTATAATGTTAAACCAAGATTGAATGATTGCTTCTATTAACTATGTTTTATTGCTGGGTCGCTTCTGACTAACAAGTTTCTTTAGTCGGCTCCAAGATTTTCAATTGGGTTAAGGTCTGGGCTATTCCCAGGCCATTCCAGCAGTGGAATATGATTATCTTGAAACACCAAAAAGTGGGGTTATTAGCCATCAAACCTCAAAAATACACTTTTCCCAAAAGGTTTCCACAATTTTCGCCACTACTGTATCTATCATCTATCTGAGGCAGTGTGCAGTAGTTAGAATGGAGTATTGCAGGCAAACTCTGCCCACAGTCTGGAGTTTGATCCTGACTGGCTCAAGCTTGACTCTGCTTTCATCCTCCCGAAGTCAGTAAAATGAGGACCCAGATTGCTCCCAGATAGATAGTGCTGTAGAGCACCATGGGGCAGAATATAAATCTAAGTGCTATTTCTCTATCTATCTACCTACCTACCTACCTACCTATCTCTATCATCATCTATTTATTTAGATAATGCCTTTATTAGTTTTATAAATAACTTGAGATGATAAACAAAACTAATACTCCTTCCTCCTCCTATTTTTCCCCACAACAACAACCTTGTGAGGTGGGTAGGTCTGAGAGAAAGTGTTTGGTCCAAAATCACAGTCAGTTATTTCCAGACAGTTAGAACAATTAATCAGTGGAACAATTTGCCTTCAGAAGTTGGGAATGCTCCAACACTGGAAGTCTTTAAGAAGAGATTGGACAACCATTTGTCTGAAATGGTATAGGGTTTCCTGCCTGAGCAGGGGGTTGGACTAGAAGACCTCCAAGGTCCCTTCCAACTCTGTTATTCTGTTCTATTCTGTTCAATTTTCATGCCTACAGCAGGACCAGAATTCAAGTCTCCCAGTGGAGATTTTCAATCATCCAAGTCATAGTTGTCCCGAAAGTGCTTTTCTAAAGGCAACTGGATTTTCTTGAAAAACTTTTGCTTCTCATCCAAGGTGCTTCTTCAGTTTGACTGAAGAATCAAAGAAGCTTCTTGGATGAGAAGCAACATTTTTCAAAGAACCGCCCCCACCTCCCAAAAAAAGGTTCAGTTGCCTTTTGGAAAAGCACATTTGGGACTAGAACAAGTTGTGTTAGACCTTAATAATTACTACTTAAAATTGGAAGGCAAGGCCTTCAGAGTTAGAATTTAAAATGACTAAACTGTATTACTGGCCATAAATTGTGAACAAAGGACTGTTATACAAATAACAAATATCTCATTAGGGTTCAATAATTTATTTCCTAGGAGCAGCTTAATTCCTGGTCAGCTTCTTCACAAATACAGATTTGGACGCAAAGAATATACCTCTTTCTTATCTAAAGCTAATTCTTTGGCTTATATTTTTTAATAAAAGAAAAAAATATTCTGAAAGAACATTTATATGGTGATGTTCAGTATTGTGCAGAATTAAAGTTTACATACTAGAAGACTATCAAGGACCAATAATTTATGAAGAAATAAACCACATTTTACAAGGATGTATAAAATTAAAGAAAAATGGGGGCGGGGAGTTATATTAAGGAGCTTGTTATGGAAAAAACTCATAAGACCAAACTACATATACTTAAGGAAACAAATGAGGAGTTTGTTAGTTGCATAACAGCAGATTAATTCTTATGCAAAACAACAGGAAACCTGAAATGAAAGCTCACCCGGACTATTTTTTAAATGAAATTGACACATTTTCTAGGAAGTAATCACTATTGAATGTGATGTGACTTTGAACTTATTTGGACTAAGCCATATGACGATTAGCAACATGGAATTGTGATGTGGGATACAGTGCCATGTAAACCGGACTAGATAGCATAACCTTGGATAGGTTGGATAACCTTAGATAACCTTGGTTGAGCTTGAAAAACTAAGGAGGTAGGACTGTGCTCTTGGAGAGGAAATCATCAGGAAACACCAAGCTGTAAGACACACTGAGAAGTCAACAAAACATTCAGGAAGCACCCTGGCAAATTATTTCTATATTGTAATTAAGAAAACTACGTGGACATTCCTTTGTCATCTTCAACCACAGTTGATGATATCTTTGTGGTGTATTATTACTTGGATACAGACTAATCAAATTATGATGCATCTTCAAAATGATTTGGTTGCTTTAGATTTTGGGTTCAACATCTCATATAATCCCACTTTAATCATCATTTCCAGGCAATTATAGACAAATAAGACTCCTAATAATGCATCCATATATCCAGTGGTGGGATTCAAATAATTTAAATTCTCTGCCCTAATGACCGGCGGGTGGGCATGGCCATGGTGGGCATGGCCAGGGGTGTGACAGGCAGGACTCAGCCTCCTGCAGGCCCTGGAAGCAAAAATGGGCCATGGGGGGATAAGCCACCCCCCCATGCCCCATTTTGGGCCTAGGAGGCCTCCCTGAAGCCTCCTGGGAGCGAAAATGGGCCATGAGGGGGCATACTGCACCCCCCCTCCCGTGCCCTGTTTTGGGCCTAGGAGGCTTCTCTGCACTTACCTGGGACTGAAGATAGGGTGCATGGGGACTCCTAGAAGGGACGGGAAGGGGAGGGGTGGAGCTGAATCCCACCACTGCATATATCTATTCATTCCCCCCTCCCAAGAAGAACATTTTCTATCTTGACCTTTGGACACAAGATAACTTTTATCATGTATTACAAACTTTGATGCAGCTTTCTTCATTTTATGGCAGGAAAGAGAAAAAATGCAAGAGCAGATTAAAGATAAGCATTAAATATACCCAGTAGTTTTAAAAATAGTGGGATTCTTTGTTCCCCAGTGATATCCTAGGGAGACAATTTTACACATTTAATATTTACAGTTTAATTTCTATGACCAAAGCACTTTCATAACAATAAAAAAAAACCTCCGACAAAATTAGTCCTACCTTATTTAGAAGTTTGTGTCAAAATTTCATTTACAATAAATTTGTTATTTGTTATAAATGAAATTTTGACACAAACTCTGTCTTTCAAACTGTAAAAGTACTTTCCCTTTTGCACATGTAATATGTCATTTTTTGGCCTGCCGACCAAGATTTGAGCTCCCTAAGTTCCCTTTTGCCAGCAAAAATATTTTCCAGTCCTTGCTGATAGATTTTATATCTTTCCTTTCTTTAGCAATCATCCTGCTGTTTGCTGTTAGATGAGAAGATATAAATGTTCTGTAAGTTTTCTGGATCAAGACTATGAAGCATAACTTTCCTCTAATGATAATTTAGCACTGGGGCAAAAAAATAAAAAATCAATTCTTCTCCCTACTTTATTACTTTACTTTTTAAAAGATATATATTTTTGCTGTTCTAAAGCATTTTTTAAAGACTAATATAAGACTAACACTGGTGGTAGCATTTTATTTCAACAGATATAAATGATAGACTTTCCAAAAGCTGAAGTTATGGCCCATAAATATGGAAGAACATAATTGTTCTTATTTTTATTCTTATTATTGTTGGAACCAGTTTTTTCCTAGGAGAAGTTAGATCTTGGAATTTGGAAGAGATGGGGGATTTTCATCAGTTTTCACTTTCTCCTACAACTCCCTTTCTATAATAATCAGAACACTGACATTATTCAGTATTAAAGTAGTAGCCTTTCACTACTTTGTTAAGATTTCCTATTGTTGCCCTCTCCCTTCTGTGTCTAGCCAAAATCATTCCAGAAAATCATCCTGTTTCTGGAAAAGATCTGTGAGTTACAAAAGGAAATGTAACCCACTATGTTTAAAACCCTGAGCAGTTATTAATGTGATTACTTGTTAAATGTATTAAATAAGGTGGGCTAATGAGAGTTTGAGAGAGGGGGGCACACAAAAATGCTATAACGGCTTCATAGTATATTTGAAAAGTAGATTTACTTCCTCTTCTCACAGTGAATGAGAGAGAGAGAGAGAGAGAGAGAGAGAGAGAGGGAGAGAAGGAGAGAGAGACAGAGACAGAGACAGAGAGAGAGAGACAAGAGACACACACAGAGAGAAAGAGAGAGAGAGACAGAGAGAGAGACAGAGAAAGAGAAAGAGCACACAAAAATGCTATAACGGCTTCACAGTATATTTGAAAAATAGATTTACTTCCTCTTTTCACAGTGAGTGAGAGAAAGGGAGAGAGAGACAGAGACAGAGAGAGAGAAAGAGAAAGAGAGAGAATGAGTGAGAGAGAGACACAGAGAGAGACAGAGACAGAGACAGAGAAAGAGAGAGAGAGAGCACACAAAAATGCTCTAACGGCTTCAAAGTATATTTGAAAAGTAGATTTACTTCCTCTTCTTACAGTGAGTGAGTGAGAGAGAGAGAGAGAAGGAGAAAGAGACAGAGAAAGAGAGAGAGAGATACAAGAGACACAGAGAGAGAGACAGAGACAGAGACAGAGAGAAAGAGAAAGAGAGAGAAAGAGAGAGAGAGAGACCGAGAGACCGAGAGACCGAGAGAGAAAGAGAGAGCACACAAAAAATGTTATAAGGGCTTCACAGTATATTTGAAAAGTAGATTTACTTTCTCTTCTCACAGTGGGAGTTGTTTGTTTGTTTACTCAACTTGTGTAACCACAACTTCCGCAGTATATATCAAGTATAAAAAACAAGCAGAAAGCAATGATATAAGTTAAAAAAACCATACTCCCCTTCTCCCAATAAAACAAAGAACAAAGGAACAAAAACCGGCATACCAGGCAATGTACAGCTGGGGTCAACCAAACACACACTTCACCTCTCAGAAGATGGGCTCATCTATCATCTTGGCCCAACGCCAGGGAGAAAAACCAGGTTTTTAACACTTTCCGGAAGGCTAACAGTTGAACCTACTATTGTGACCACTGTTTCAGAACAAAATTATTCCATCACTGCCATTTTTCCTCCACCACTAAAAAAAGTAGTTTCCTGTTAGAAAATCTGTGTGCTGATGTCAGGCCAAGCATTTCCCTGTGAGATGCTAAAATATAAAATGCTATTGATAATTAAAAGATTGACAATGTCCATCATATGGGTGTTAGGATGGTCCATGAATTAACTACAAGAGCCAACAGTTATTTCTTTTTAATGTCTTTAAAAGTGAGTCGTCGACAGTTCCAGTACTTCTATATCTTGGGAGAAGAGCAGACATTTGTTTTGGATTCTTTGCAACTCGGCTCCACTTTATGGAGCCTTTCCTTGACATGTTGTCTTAGGCCTCCTCTAGCCTACAGTTGGGTATTGAGGTATATACAGTTACAAGGCAGCCTTTCCCATCCTTGGATTTCCAGATATGGAAATACAACTCTGATAATTTCCAGGTGAGACTGATGGGACTTGGAGTTCAGAAATATTTGAAGGTCCAAAGATCTGTTCTGCATTAAACAGAGTGATGATCTACTGTTAGATGGCTGACATGTGAGAAATTAGCAGTGAGATGTGATGGAAATGAATTCCATATATTTTCAGCTTGTCTTTGTTGATGTAGCCTGCTGCTAAGACGGAAGGAGGATTCAGTGGCCAGTTCTATTGACTTCTCTCTGTGAAATGGGAGGGCACATATGGTTCCTGTTTGGTTCCAAAATACATGGATCAGTTGTGTCAGTAATTTAAAAAAAAATACAAAACAACAATAACCATAATCCCTCTAATTTCAACCTTTTAGAAAGAGATTAATGTTATCTTCTTCATGCTCATTCTTAAAATTTTTGCAACGTTTTAGAAGTTACATTTAAAAACAACATCTTATTCTGGCTCAGCACCTCTTCTCACACCACCATCAATTCTAACTAGCAATTTGGATCAGTTTTGAGCTAGTGAGAAAAATAAGGAGCTATGAAGTAAAGTGCTACATGAAACTTTTCATCACAGATCAGTAGGTATGATGCTCATTATGTAATTCTGAAATCTAGCATTCTTTCTGGGAATGGGACAGTATGCTTTTACAGTCCTAGAAAGGGCTCTCCTTTTCATTATATTCCCCCAACTATGTTTCTGGAAATAGGGGCCCTTGGAGAGTGGGGGCTCTGGGTCCCAGGCAAAGGTGCCTATCTTTTTTCAAGTCAAAGAAACACTTGATTTTGGAATGCAAGGCAATCAACATAAAAGTAATGGGTAGGCTGGGATGTATTGAAAAATTAAAGTTGATTTCCTCTACCTTCAGTTTTAATTAAGATTACTCATTACTAATATAATCACACTCGTCACATCCTGTGACAATGCAAACCAGAGAGTCATATCAAGACTTGTACCCTTCTGTGGTACAGGGCATGTAACTGAGGGGATTAGAGATAGCAATGAACAGGTTCTATAGTATGCCCAATAAGAAACAGAAATATCATTCCTGCCTTTGATGAGACAAAAGGAAATTAGAATCAGCATTCATATGCTACCCTAAAACTTCACATTCCTCTTCCATAACTACTGTAGCTTTCATTCAAAGAGCTGCTTCCTACCATAGTTATAATCAGATTAAACAAAGTATCATTTGTGATGAAATTAGCCATTGCAGAACGGAGCAAACCCCCATATATATACATTTAATTTGAAAATGCAGATAATATAAGAGCCTTCTGCAGTAATTAATTCTGTTCCAATTTATCTACTTTCATAAGCTATATCCAAACATATTTGGAAATGTAGATTTCAAGGAGCAAATTTGTATCTGTCATTAGGAATGCATCAGTCATAGAACTGCAGTCATGAGCTCTTAACAGCAGTCTCCTACAGCAAGAAGAAGAACTCCTTATGATCCTAGATTCACAATAATAAAAGAGGTGGAAAAGACTGACTAGGCCATGCAGGTCAGGTCCCATCTGGCAATGCAGGATTACTCCCTATGGTACACATTTCAACTCTTTGTCAAATCTCATGTTGTGTTTCCCACACTGTGGGACTTCCAATGTGTTCACCAAGAAATGCATTCACACAATCTAACAGATCTTCTTATTCAACTTTCCTTTCCTTTAATTACATCCATTACTCATCAGGCCATTGTGAAAAGTACATAAAGTATTTTTACCTTCTCTGCTTTATTGTTATTTTTAAATCTTGCATGTTTTTTTTTTAAAAAAAACTATCCTCTGCTTCACAAGGATAGAAAAAACAGTAGAAATAGGAATGGATCTGGTTTATTTCACAGAGCCTTCTTGTCCCCAATCTGGATCCTTTCAGACATGCTATATTGCTACTTTACAAGTAACCTCACCCTTAGGAAATAAAATTGAGGAAGCCCACTTATGTCATGAATTGCACCTTTTAGCCTCAAATCAATCAGACTTCGTTAGTGAGGAACTCAAAGTAAAATCTCAATTCTGAGCAATTATTGGTCCCATTGGTCTTGCAACTTAAAAACATACTATAGCTGCTACTTCTTCATCATATAGTCTTCTTTTCTGCTCTTTGTTCTTCCAGTATTTCACTTGATCTCCCCTTTTTTAAACTCTTTTATCTCCTTTTTATGTATATATTTATTATGTTTATTAATAGGAATAAAATACAAAACAGAAAAAACAGAAAAAAATGCATCCAACAGTAACAACAACAAAGAAAAAAATGTGTACATAAAAGGGAAAAAAGGGGGAAAAATGACCCAAACACCCAATATTAACATAAAAACTCCACCCTGTCTGGATGCTGAAAAGAAAAATCAAAAATACCCTTACAAATGAGTCTCTAAATAGTTATAAACTGTCTCATCCTCATTTAACAAGAAACATATATAAACAAATATTTCAGATGAGGAGGTTTCTACCTAATAATCAAATCTTTTCTGGAAGCCAGCAAATGGCTGGATATATGTGTGTGTGTGCACGAAACCGAAAACACCAGCCTGAAGATGCCAAGACACTTCCAATTTTACGCGGGAGAAAACCCGAATAACCAAAGACCTATATATATCTATATGTATATATAGATATACGTATACACATACATCACACACATACATATAAACAGTCAAAAGGTTTGCCCAAATATTACACCAGTCTTCAAATCTCTCTGTTAATCATCAGTTACTATATTTAACATGGAGAAAGTCCACAATTGGCTTCCAGTCTCTTAGAAAGCTATCTAGTCCATTATCTCTAATCAAGGTAGTTAATTTCACTATCTCTGCTAATTCAGTCAATTTTAAAATCCATTCTTCAACAGTCGGCATTTCCTTTCCTTTCCAGAGCTTAGCAAGTATAATCCTCGCAGTGGTCACCATGTAAAGAAATAGCATCCCATCCTATTGTTTCTAAACTGATTTATCCTTAATACCCAAAAGAAAAGCTTCAGTTTTTATTAACATTTATACAATCTTAATCTTTATTTACTGATTAGCCCTTGGGCCATGTCAAAATGCAGAGCTCCAGAAACAATTATTACAAAAATTTGGTAGAAACAATTTAAAATGAAATTGGAATAGAAATAAAACACGATATAAAATGTGTTTAGAATAAAATACAATCTAAAATGAAATCAGAATAGAATACAATAATTTGAGATACAAATTAAATATGATTAAGATTATATTACAATGTCACCCCTGCATCTACCCAATCAGTCTTAAAACTACTATTATAATTACATTATTAAGTCAAATGCTCTTTCCTGCAATCTACCCCATTCTGCTGCACCAACTTTGTCCTTTTTTCCATCAATTTTATAGCAAATTTGGCAATCCATTTCACCAGCTGCAAGTTAGAACCTAACAAACAATGTTGCAAGAAGCGCTCTTTAGACTTAGGGGTGCTGGCGTAAAAGATCCTGTCCAGCTGATGTTCCCTCAAATCTGAGTACAGGGGATTAACATTTATACCTTTAGTATCTTCTGGATCATCATTATAATATTTATTTATTTATTTATTTATTTATTTATTTATTTATTTATTTATTTATTTATTAAATTTTTATACCGCCCCCTCTCCCGAAGGACTCGGGGCGGTGAACAGCCAAAATTAAAAACACACAATACAAATATTAAAATACATTAAAACAAAATTAAATTATCTTAGGCTTCTCCAATTTAAAACCCCGTTACCCATAAAATTCACCCAATTAATTTTTTTTTTTTTTTTTTTTTTTTTAACCCAGCCCGGCTTGCTGAAATAAAAAAGTCTTCAGGGCCCGGCGGAAGGTCCGGAGGTCCGGGATTAGTCGTATCCCTGGGGGCAGCTCATTCCAGAGGGCGGGTGCCCCCACAGAGAAGGCTCTTCCCCGGGGGGTCGCCAGCCGACATTGCCTGACAGACGGCACCCTGAGGAGACCCTCTCTGTGGGAGCGTGTTGGCCGGTGGGAGGTTATCGGAGGCAGAAGGTGGTCTCGTAAATAACTGGGTCCTAAGCCATGGAGCGCTTTGAAGATGAGAACCAACACCAGAAGGTTTTCACATCCTTGCAAGACCACTCTTTCATCTCTTGAATTAACCTGTGTTCAAACTAAGGAAAGTGGACAAGTATGCATATTTCAGTTACTTGGGGGAAAAAACACCTTGGGAGTTGGGCGGCATAGAAATTCGATGAATTAAATTAAAATCTTTCCACTGGAATGGCCAAGCAAAGTATCTACCTACACAAGGAGATGGTAATCTTTAATATATCACCTCCCCCAAATTTTGTTTTTATTGTCCCCCCCAGCAACCCTTTCTGCCCCTTCCCCATTCCCTAAAACATTCTAAATTTCTAGAGAGAGAGACCAAGTCAAGTCATTATTTTCTTGGGCTGAAGCTGGGTTATCAAAGTGTTGCTCCCTTCCCTAAAAGCAATCAGTTCAGTGAATAAAGTAACTGGCTTTGGAACATCTATATGCATATTTCTTCAAATAATTTTATATTCCATTTGTCACAGGGTGTGACTTTATGTGTTGAATCTCACACATTGAAAAGACACAAGCACACAAGAAGCATATCCGTTTGAAGGGGGAGCAAGGAGGCAAAACATGTCTAGGGCATGCGAGCAAAAGCCACAATTGGTGTGCTTGCATCAGATGCTGTGACACAAACAAAAAACTGTGGCATTCACTCAATTGTATCATTGCGCATATGTCATCATTTTGTCAGTATTGTATTTTGTTGTCAACCTTGGAGATGTGTTTCCTTTTCCATGGGGTTTTATAAATCTCTTATGCAGATTATGAGGAACTATATATGATTTCATGATGCTTTGATTTCAGTTTAGCCATTGAGGAAAAATGAAATAAAGGTATTGTTCTCAATGAGAAATACCTTTAAACTATCCATATTTCAGACCTCATCACATGCTCTGATGCCTTGTGTTAGCATTGTTTGATCTATATAACTAGCTCTACCTCTGTCCCTGACAATTGGATTCACTTCCAGTCTTCTCTACCATCCTCACCTAGTCCATCCTCTCTACAATTAAGGCCAGCTACCTAAGGGTTCAGTGTTATGGTTGTCCGGTCTATATTCTCTTCTCTTCAGGTATTGACATGGTTGACATTTATCAGCTTGTTATTTTTTCTAGCCATGATTATAGTTTTCTAGAAATTGAAGCTTGCCTAAGGTTCAATGCCTTCTTCCATTTTCACATTTCCATAGCTCCCCAAACAGGGCACTCTCCACAAGTGCATCAGCCAAAATATATACCCTGAAACTTCTGTATCAGATTTTATATTTTCAGTCTATACAATTTTGCTTTGGTTAGTTCATCTTTCCATCTGCCTAATCTATTGGGATTCAAAAATTCTGCCTTCTATCAGGCATTAGTTTTCTGCACATTGATAGAATTATATTTTTTTCAGATTAATTATTCCAAATTAATTAAATATTCTGGCTCTAAGAACATGGCACATATCTTAAAAGACTTGAGTGCCAATGCATTTCTAAAGACAAGTATTATTTGTTTTAATATACATTGGAATTCAAAACTCTTTTTGAGTTCTTTGAAGAAGGATGTTGACCAATGGAGAAAAAATACTGGTTTTAATAAAAGCCACTTGGCAAAATGTAAAAACAAAAAGTATTTTTCCCCATTTTTTTCTTCTTCTCCCTGAGGAACCACAAGGCATTTTGTACATGTCCAAAGAGACATTAAAAATAATTATGTGGAAGAGTAATAGCTCCCTTGGTTGTTTTAATGTATTTTTGTCTACAAACAAGAAAAAAATCTTTAATCTGCTGTCTTGGCATTGCTTGAAAAGTTTCTGAAACAAAAGTATTTCAAGTAACCTTAAATATTATGAAGTGAGCAAGAACAATAAATGTGAATATTTATGCAAATTTACACACATATCCCAAAACACAACACATATATTACTAGATATGTTTAAGAACAGGGTTTTTTTTAATTTCATGGGACACATAGAAGATGCCTTTGGAATTTAAATGTTAAGACAAAAGAAATTCCAAGTTATTCTATAAAAGTTCTCCCAAAATGGTGGTACTGTCATACTGTAGGAAGTTAGCACCCACCCCTTTCCTGGAAGAGTGAAATATTTTAGGAAATATGAAAAAGGCAGAATATTATATTTCCCTGGATGAGAAATGGATAAGCATGGTTTGAAGCAGCTCCCATCTTCCTGCCCCCACCCTTTGTCAATGGGCCATTAAGGCCTGGGCCAGTCTATTCTACATAACAAAGATCTACCTCCTTCAGGCAGAGCCATAGTAGGAATTGCCAAAGATTCAAGAAAGATAGGATTAGCCCTCTACACAATAGCAGCAGAAACTCACCACATGTGACCTGGGAAGCATGTGACCTGGGAAGCATATGTGACCATCAGCCAGCAAGGCTAGCTAAGACCCCCACCCCCTGGAAGTCTGACAACAATCAGGATACTCTTTCTGGGCCAGGAAGTTCAGAGCCAGGGAGAGCATAAAAACCCAAGGATTTACTGTATCTGCCCTTTTCTGTTCAGGAACTCAAGCCATGTGATCCTGTCCACCATTAAACCATCTTTCCAAGCAGTCTCCATGTTTCCAGTGTCTTTTTCCCCACTTGGAGCAGAACCTAGAAGGAGATTTCTTCCAACAATACTTTGTATAATGTCATGATTGTTTACTGCAAATACTGCAAATAATGATTATAAGACTTTATTTATGTTCTAAATTTCTTACAAAGCATGTTCTTACAAAGTATAAACAAGCGCCCATCCTGAGCTGTTTTGATCCCAAATTGAAGAACTGCCTCATTGCACCCCTACCACCAGTCCTGCTGAAAGTCGCACACATCTCTGGAACCTAAAAACAGGTGGAACTCCTGAAATGTCCTTCATGTCACCATGTCAATGATTGTGATATAACTTTAAAACTTGAATAGCCAGGATCCCAACATCATTTCTAGCATAATCTAATACTGTGGCCCTCCCTCTCAACAGTTCCAGAGAAGAGAATTTTCAACAATGAAATCAGTTTTTGAAATATTCTATATTATTGATATGGTTGCTAAACTGACATATGCTTTGCTTTGATATTTTAGAGATTGCACCTATGTTTTTCTATTTCAGTGCCTTGCTAAATATTTAGTACTATGTATTCATAGAAGCTTTATGCTTAGAAGTGACTACAAATGTATCCATGCTTAATGGGCTTAGAAGAACCATAGAACTTCTTGGACCTTATTTTAAAGCAGGTAGATACACAACTGGTAAAAGGTTTTGATGCCAGAAAATAACCATGGCCATATGGTTAAACACATGCTCAGTACTGAAGATGTTACCCAGTTTGTTAATGAAACATTTGCAAGAAAACAACCAAGTTCAGAGAATACCAAGGAGCCCTCAGCAAATTATATTACTTAAGAGACCATACTAGCCTTCCTCATTGTGGAATTTTAATCGAAGGGATGTCTTATAATTAGGAAGCACAAGGAACCCACAACCTACCAATAGGAAGTAGTATTTGGGGACATCTGTATTAACGAACTAGTAGCAGGAGAAGCAATTATTATTGATATTAATGCAAATATAAATTACTTCTACCCAAAGTCCTCATGTAAAAAATGTTTCCAAGTCTCAATGGCAAAAGAAAATTTTCACTTCTTAGAACTGAGACATATTGAAATTTACAAAGGGTACTGAAGATTACAAAACCATATATGTCCTTCTCCCACCTTAAACAATGACAGTCACATTGTGGTTTAGTCCTCTTCAGTCTGCCAGTTCCCAGATATATTGGACTACAACTCCCATAATCACTAGCAGCAAGATGAAGGAAGATCTTTCCAACACATCTGGAGGGCTGGTATGATAAAAGTTCTAATATGTAAATAATCAGTTTTACACAAATGCGCACAGAAAAAAAACCAAAGTATCTGATATTTTGCATGTTTTTATGGGCATTTCAGTCCTAGTAGAATTTTTAAGTTATGTTTTTAAGCAAGATCCCACTTCCACCTCCATCTCACACTTCAAGGTCAAAATATGTGAAGTGATAAAATTCCAGGACCTGAACTCTCCGTTTTTTTTCTCTATTCCATTTCTTAATTGCAAATAATGGTATGGCAGTTGGGTAGGAATCCATACTGAACTCAAGCAGACTTGATTCAAATAATCCCTATTGAGTCCTGGTGTCCTACAATGGCCATCTCATCTTTAAAAAAAGTAAACGCTGTTGCTGATCCAAAGACCAGCTAGAATTAACTCATTTTAGGATCAAAGGTCCCATTTTGCATGGAAGGAGAAGAGAAAAAAAAGGCAGGGCAGTGGGGGAGCCCCACTCTGCACTGGACGCTGCCATCTGTAGTCTCCTTCATTTCCTTTTTAATTCTGGCAGCTCTATCATTCCATATCAAGACTCACTTCCTCGTGGGCTATAAAGCAAAGCAAAGCAAGGCTAATGGGACGGGTGCACATTCGCCCCCAGAGAACAACACAGCATGTTGCTTTTTATAAAGTGATATAAATAGAAATAACTTCTTCTCTGGTTTCTGTGAACGGCTGGCATTGCTCCATGAGAGACTACGAAAGTTTGTTTTGTACTTTAGGGCAGCAGGGAAGGGGAAGGGAGGGGGGAAGAGAGAGAGAGACGGCTGGAGGGGGGGAGCGAGTCATGGGATGTTATCCAAGTCTGCTCATAGGAACCAGAAAAACATGGACTGAGGAGCCAAGGTGGTACCGCCAGCTGCAGGGCCATTAATTAAAATTCTGAGGTATGTAGCAGTAAGAATGACCTTGGTACTTGTTGAATAAAGGAGATAACATTTACAGAGAAGCTCTGCTTGTCCTATTTAGATATATTTATCCAAGAAGTAGCTTGCACACTGCCCCCACCACTTTTTCCCCCTTTTCACCCCGGCTCTCCAGGCTGTAAATTAATTCTAATTGCAGAGATATGTAATAAAAGCCGTGTTCTGCCTTGAACAGTATTTGAAGATTTATTTTCAGGTTTTAGTTAGCTTTGAGTATTTAACTTAAGAAAGAAAATAGGAACCCAAGAGAAAATGTAGGTTTTATGGAGCTATAAAATTACTCGGCTTCAGATAAATGTATATTCCAATACAACCAAACCCTAAACAGCCGTGGCTGGCAGAGCAATGCACTGTATACATTACAGAGCATATTTTCCCCACGTGCAGTTTGCCCCTCTCGGAATATAGACACAGTGAGTACACAATTTACAACAGTGCATTTAGTGAGCATTCAAAGTTATAACGGCACTGGAAAAAAATGATTTATAAATATTTTTCACACTTTGTAATATTCCCTTGATCATGTGATCAACATTCAGATGTTTGGCAACTGGTTCATACTTATGACCATCACTGTGTCCCAAGATCATATAATCACCTTTTGTGATCTTCTCACAAGCAAAATCAATGGGGAAGCCACTTAACAACCATGTTACTAACTTATCAAAAGCAGTGATTCACTTAACAAAAGTGGCAGGGAGTAAATACCGTGTTTCCCCAGAAACAAGGCCCTGCCTTATATTTTTTTGAACACTGAAATAAGTGCTTGGCCTTATTTTCAGGGAGGTCTTATTATTTTGGAGCGCATGGAGCAAGACGGGGCTCCTCTTGCCGTCTTACCTGATTTCCAGCTCTGTCTCCCTAACCCTAACCAGAGGAAATGGCGGGGATAGGCTGTGCATATGTTTAAATATTTTCTGGGAGGGCTTATTTTCTGGGAGGGTTTATTTTGAGGGGGGGCTTATTTTAGCGCATGCGCTCAAAAGCTTGATTGGGCTTATTATCAGGGGATGTCTTATTTTAGGGGAAACAGGGTAGCACTAGCACTTAGACTTATATGCTGCTTTACAGCCCTCTCTAAGCGGTTTACAAATGTCAGCCTATTGCCCCCAACAATCTGAGTCCTCATTTTACCCACCTTGGAAAGATGGAAGGCTGAGTCAACCTTGAGCCCAGCAAGTTTCGAACTGCCAAATTGCAGGTAGCCAGCAGTCCGCAGAAGTAGCCTGTAGTACTGCATTCCTAACCACTGCACCACCGTGGCTCTTATCAAATGGGGCAAAACTCACTTAACAAATGTCTCATTTAACAACAGAAAATTTGGGCTCAATTGTGGTCATAAATCGAGGAGTGCCTGTTATCATCTTTATCCCTTTGGAAAAAAATGTGTGTAACAACACAACATCTGTCTGCAATCTGTCTTGGCCCAGAAATAGGTATTAAAACAGCGAGTTAAATACCAAGATTTCACAGTGGATAAAAGTAGAATTCCCTTGTCCTTGCATTAAGTGAAATTGCAATCTGTTTTGCTCTTCTTTATCAGCTCTAAGGTTTGTTATTTTTAAAAGAATGTTGAAGCAATCAAGAAGATGTTGGGTATTCTGTAATTCGTCCTTGGGAAGCCTGTGCTTAGTTTCACATATGCTTAGAAATATCTATGGGTAGAATCACTGGTGCTCTTTTCAAGAGCCAGGTGCAATGGCAGCTTGTTTACCAAATATAACAAGTAAAATCTGCAGCAAAATATTGTTCTGCTCCTCTTCAAGGCTCCAGCTAGCCTCCCAGAAAATTAGATCCCATCCCCCTCTCCTCCATCCCTCCACTTATCTATTCTACAATCCCTCAGCAATACGTTCGTATAAATTGGGCTGGCTTAGCAGAAGGAGTTTTATCCCTTTAGTGTTGGTTGTAACAGTTTTATTCTTTTGCAAATCTCAGGATCCATTCAATCCTGTGGAAAACTGGTATTTCTCAGAGTCCATTCGGGCTCTATTTCTTTTCGTATTTCCCATCTGGATTTGTTATTAGACCCTAAAAACTAAAAAATCATTTCAATGAACTGATATTCCTACAGTTTAGTCCTGTGTCAGTCCAGTGAATAAATGTATCCACAATAGAATTTTTTTCTTTCAATTCCCTTAACCCTGGCAAATTAGGTAGAATATAACAGATACAATGTACCTAGCTTCAGGGTCTATTCTACTGTTTAAATACTAAAACGACTGCATAAACATATTTTAAAATTATTAAAAGTTGAAATTAAATGTTGTGCAAGTGAGTTTAGGAAGATGATACGCAGAGCACTGGTGGGATTCAGCAGGTTATCTCCGGATCACATGAACCGGTAGCCGCGACTGCAGGAGGCTCCGCCCACCCACCCTGAAGTAATGTGCGACTACTGCGCCAGTAGTGGGTTCCTCCCGGTTCGGCCTGGTTCAGCCGAGCCAGTAGTGGTGACGATATGACGTCGCCGAACCGGTTCTGCCCCCCCCTCACCCCCCCACCCCCGGGTTATTCTTACCTTTTATTTGGCCCCACCCACAATCTATTGCTGCCCTCTGAGTCCCAGCTGATGGCTAGAGGAAAAAAAACTGTTTAAACTCTTGCCGTGGGGCTTCAAAGGGCTCCCCTACAACTGATCAGTGTTAAAAGAAATCAAATGAGTAGACCGGTGCCTGCAAAAATAAATGGGTAGACCCAGTGGTGGGATTCTACTTCGGTAGAACCGGTTATTAAGTAGTTAAGTAGTTAAGCAGTTCAGAGAACCGGTTGTTAAAAGAAATCTCCTTTTGTTTTTTTCTACTTTACAGGGTTAATCCTGTAAGGATTAATTACAACATTTGGTGTTGTTTCCTAGCCTAATCTTTATTACAGAAACTGCCTCTCTGGCAGTATGCCTACACTTACTGTCACTTCCGGTTCCGGAGGCTATTTTTTTGCTTGACTTTCTTAAAGGGGAAGGGTTGTTTTAAGCTTTTTACATTGCTGTTGGGAGGAAATTTACATCGCTGTTGGAGTTCTTCCAGCCAGGGTGCAATCATCAGCACTTTGAAGAAATAATTGAATCCTTTTGTGCATATGGACTACTCAGAGGGCTGAAAAAGTTATTTTTGACTGGTCCTCGCACTTTTGACCAGTCCTCAAATTTACGACTGTCCGCATATTTTACGTTTTTCACCCTATCTTGTCACCATGGTGAAGAGAAGCAGTTGTGAAATGAGTGACACAGTTGTTAAGAATGCTACAATGGGCATAAATGATGACCAGTCATAAGTACAAAGACCGGTCAAAAGTGCAAGGACCTGTCAGAAATCACTTTTTTCAGTCCTCTGGGTAGTCATTTTGTGCATATGGACTACTCAGAGGGCTGAAAAAGTTGTTTTTGACTGGTCCTCGCACTTTTGACCAGTCCTCGAACTTACGACTGTCCTCACATTATACGTTTTTTGCCCTATCTTGTCACCATGGTGAAGAGAAGCAGTTGTGAAATGAGTGACATGGTTGTTAAGAATGCTGCAAGGGCATAAATGTGAGGATGGTCATAAGTGTGAGGACCAGTCAAAAGTGCGAGGACCTGTCAGAAATGACTTTTTTCAGCCCTCTGAGTAGTCCCTATACACATAGCCATGGCCACCCAGTCACATGACCTCCAAGCCACACCCACAAAATAAGCCACGCCCACAGAACCGGTAGTAAAAAAATTTAGAACCCACCCCTGTACTGCACATGCGCAGAAGGCTGTGCACATACACAGAGGTGACGCATGTGAGCAGAGTGTGTACACACACGCTCACATTTGTGAACCGGTAGGGAAGGTAAATTAATCCCACCTCTGACACAGAGGCATACTTCAAATCCAGCTTGTAGCACCATTTCTACTAACAATTAGCCTGAATAGCCATGTAGAAACAAACTGAAAGGTGAGGGTGATAGCAATAGCAATAGCGCTTAAATTTATATACCGCTTCACAGTGCTTTACAGCCCTCTCTAAGCAGTTTACAGAGTCAGCATATTGCCCCAACAATCTGGGTCCTCATTTTACCAACCTTGAAAGAATGGAAGATTGAGTCAACCTTGATGATGGTAAATGGTATAATCCTGATGGTATATTCAGGAATATAGAGAGGAATTATCCCTCTTTATGAAAATAAAAGGCTAACCTCATCATTCCTATAACAGTGCCAATTTCTACCCTAATTAGACTTGCAGTGGTGTGTGGGTGTGGATGGGTGTATTTTGCAAGCAAAGGAGTTATAGTTGAAATGAAGGATGAGGCTGGGCTGTGTGGAGTTCACAACAGGAAGGACTTCTTATTCCTGAAAGGAAACTGCTGAATTTCAGAGAGATCAAACGGTTGCTCAAGCTTCAGTTGAAATTTAAGCCAAGTTCTTGATATAATCTTACTTCTTTATCATCTGTTGTAAAAGATTTGTGTGGTCTTGAACAGATTTGGAAGGTGGAACTGCAACGCTTTCCAGTGTTTCTCAAAGACATGGACATGCCTCCCACAGGACTGGTATAAATTGAAAATATAAATAGATAAATAGATAGATGGATGGATGGATAGATAGATAGATAGATGGATGGATGGATGGATGGATGGATGATAGATAGATAGATAGATAGATAGATAGATAGATAGATGATGGGTGGATGGGTGGATGGATGGATGGATGGATGGTTGGATGATAGATAGATAGATAGATAGATAGATAGATAGATAGATAGATGCAGCAAATTGAATAGCTGAAAGCTTCTTTGTCCCCTGGGCTTCCTGAGAAATGTGAGGCTTCCCAAATGGATGCTGGAAGTGGGAGAGACTAGTATTCCTTTATGCCAGGACTGTAAAGTAAAATGTAAAGCCTATGGTGACATCCACTGCAGACCTTGACAAAACAATGTGGATCAGTATCTGCTTTCTTCTCCCTCCCCACCTCTACATTTCACAATGTCTTTGCCACAATTTCCTTCTCAGTCCTTTCCTTGTTTAGTGCCTCTCCTGTGATGTTGCACAACCTTTTCTGAATCCCATCTTTGTTATTTTTATAAATAACGCCGAGAGTCACTTAGTTGAGTTGGGCTATAGAAATTAAATGAATGAATGAATGAATGAATGAATGAATGAATGAATGAATGAATGAACGAACAAATCAATAAATGCTCAAGGCAACAAACATAGCAATACTCCTTCCTCCTTCTGTTTTCTCCACAGCAAACAACCCTGTGAGGTAGGTTGGGCTGAGAGAATGACTGACCGAAAGTCACCCAGCTGACTTTGAGGCTTAAGGCAGGACTACAATACATACTCTGCTGATTTTTGACCTGATGTACTATATAGATGATTGGTGGGATGCACCCCCTACTAATTGTAGGTGTGCAGAAGAAACATGTTCAGAGTTTGATTTTTTTTCTTAAACCAATTCTCTTTTCTCCTCAGGTTAATTCCCCCACCCCACCCTATCCATTGCTCACAACCTAATTGGTTTTAAAACCACACTTTTAACATAGTGAAAGTTGGTGGTAACTGGGCGTGAAGATGGGAACCACAAACAAAAAAAACCATACTGACCTCAGGCAGAGGACTCACAAAGTAAGGGAGAGGATCTAATTGTGACTGCAATTTAATTATTTTTAATACTCCCCTCTCGCCCAGTGACTGGCCTGGCCTCAATTATCTGCATATGTGTTAGGCATTCAACTGCGAGATATTTTCTTCTCTCTCAAACCAAAAAGCACGAGTGATCCTCTTTGCTATCAGTCCTGCTGTGTCTTCTTCCAGGCTTGATGAGAAAACAACATTGTTTGTCAATCTGCACAAGCAGCTGGGTGACTTTTTGTTCCCTAGCAGGGAGTGGAGGGGTGGAGGCAGCAATAGAAGCGGCCAACCAATTTTTGAGATAATGGTTTTCTGTGGTTACACATATTTTGAAAGGTGAGCTGCAAACTTGTTTATAGAACAGGGGTTTTTGATCTCCTTTGTTATGACTCGCTGTGATACCAGTACTGCTACAATGGCATTAAAGTTCTATTTTAGAGAAGGGCTTATCCAAGCTAAAAGAATTTACGATAGTGCCCTTTTGCCCTGATGAAATTAAACAAATGCCAATAGCCAAACACAATGTAAAGCAACAGGGAATCCAGTTGCCAATCTTTGCTTGTTTACTGTATTTGTATGTATTATATTGATATCCTGTAAATTGGTGCATCTGTTCTGCATATCTTAAAAGAGAATTTTGTTACTGGGGTTTAAAATGGGAAATAACGAAGGGCACTTCTTTGGGAAGAAGTGTATAGCTGTAATATATAGTTCTCCCAAATATTCATAGAATCATACAGTTGGAAAGAACCTTGGAGGTCTTCTAGTCTGACCTCTATAAGACTCAAGGCTGGAGTCTTATAACAGCCCAGTCAAATAGTTGTCAGACTATTTTTGAAAACCAATGATGAAGCACCGACAACTCCACGAGGCAAATTATTCCATTGATTGCTTTGATTGTCAGAATTTTTTTCATTACTTCTAGGTTGGATCTCTCTTTAATAAGCTTCCACCCATTACTTCTTGTCCTGCCCTCTGTGACTTAGAGGATAAGTCAGTCCTCTCCTCTTTGTGACAGCTCCTCAAGTAATGGAAGACAGTTATTATGTCCACCTTGATCTGTAGGAAATGACCAGGTTGAGCCCGAGGGAAGGGTCAAATGCATCATTTCCTACATGATCCTATTCTTTGATAGGCTAGACATATCTAGGCCCCTCAGCTGTTCATCATATGATTTAACCTCCATGTTCTATTATCTTTGTGCTTTTCTCTGCACACTTTCCAAGATCTTAACAACTTTTTTTGTATAGTAGTGATCGGAACTGGACGCAGTATTCCAAATATGGTCTCACCAGTGTTATGAAAGTGGTACTATCGCTTCCCATTGTTTTGATGCTATCCTTCTGCTGAGGCAGGCTAGGACTGTATTCGCTTTTTTGGCAGTTACAGCATATTGTTGGCTCATACTTAAGTGGTGGCAACTAGGCCCCTAGATCTCTCTCACAGTTCACTACTGTTGAACCAGGTACCATCTATTTTATACCTCTGCATTTGGTTTTTCCTGCCTAAGTGAAAGGCCTTATTTTTCCTCACTGCATCTTGTAGGATAAGGCTGAACGCTCAAGTCTGTCAAGTCCTTCAGGATCTTGAGCCTCTCCTCCAAAGTATTGACTATTCCTCACAACTTGGTGTTGTCTGCAAATGTGAAGAGTTCCCCTTCTATCCCCTTGTCTAGATCATTTATGAAAATGTTCAACAGTAATGGGCCCAAGATCGAACCTTGAGGTACCCCACTGCATGCTTCCCTCCATGTAAATATAGTTCCATTGAAGAGTATCTGCTGAGTATGGTTGGTCAGCCAATAGAGAACACGTCTAGTGGTGGTACTATCCCATATTCCCATTTTTTTTTTTAATTTGATTTATATGCCGCCCTTCTCCGGAGACTCAGGGCGGCTTACAATGCGTTAAGCAATAGCCTTCATTCTTTTGTATATTTTATACAAAGTCAGCTTATTGCCCCCACAAACTGGGTCCTCATTTCACCTACCTTAGAAAGGATGGAAGGCTGAGTCAACCTTGAGCCTTGGAGAGATTCGAACCAGCAGAAATTGCAGGCAGCTGTGTTAATAACAGGGTGCACTAAACCCCTGTACTATCAAGGCTCTTGATATTGTTCTACCTTATCAAGAAGTAGGTTGTGGTCAACTTTGTCAAATGCATTGCTGAAGTCTATTATATCCACATCATTTCACTCATCCACTAATTTAGTTACTTTATCAAACAAAAAAGGCAATAAGGTTAGTCTGGCAGGATCCATGCTGGCTTCTAGTAATCACCTTGTTTGTTTCTAGGTGCTTGCAGATCCTTCATTTTATTATCTTTTCTAGAATTTTCCCAGGTATTAATGTCAAGCTGATTGGCTATATTTTCCTGGAACCATTTCTCCCCCACCCTTGTCCTAGACTGAGACCACATCAGATCTTTTCCAGTCTTCTGTGCTACATGAGCCTTGAAAGATTACATTTAATGGCTCTGAAATTACATCTGCCAGCTCCTTCAAAACTCTGGGATGTTAACCATCTGCCCCAGGTGATTTGTACTCATCCAAGGTAGATAATATAATGTAATGTTATACACATATATGTATATAGGATTGTGTGTCTGTTAGTATGATCTATTGGGTTAGGGTTTTTTTTTCTTTCTTTCACTTTATGAGTTATTGAGATGTATTCTGTGTTTGGGGGGGCTGCACTAAGGGAGGCTCATCCAATCTCATTGTACACATGTTGTGCATTGACAATAACGATTTGAATTTGAATAAACAACAGACTAGTAAGAGAATATCTATTTTGACTTGTATACCTGAAGGAATCCTCAAGAAGTGAGGTTATGTTTGTAAATGTCTGCTGAAATCAGTGACCCCAAAGTAACTGTTCAGTAACTATCTTCTTACAGCTATCTACCTATCCACAATGAGATCCTTAATACACTCTACTGGATCTCTGCAACCATTTAGAAATAAAAGCTCAATGAAAGAAACCAGGATATAAAATTGAAATATACTGCTTTCCATACTGTATTGTACTTTTCCTTTGAGTAGTACAATATGTGGCTTTTAGCATCAGAGAAGCATCTAAAACATTTTTACTGAGTGAGTTGGAAATGGTTCTTTCTGGTTCTACTCTGATCAACAAGAATTGACTTATTTTTAGGTTTGAAGTGGGAAAACAATGTTGAACTTTTTAAACTGGTCCTTTCCACTTGAACATAGCAGATCTTACAAGGCCTGTCAACACAAGCATCATTTATTGCAAGACAGAGGAAAATGGAGCCCCACTAAAAATTTCACATGAGTTAGGCTACTCCTACAGCTCTTCCACTTTATTACTCTCCTGAGCAATTCAAATCAGTTACAAAAGCTAGGTAAAAAAACTGAGAAACCAATGTTAGGTGAAGAAGTTTCCATTCTTTGTGCATTGCAGTTTTAAGTATTTGGAGCTCATTCATTGTTGACATGCATTGATAGTCCACAAAAGAAGTTTGTGCAATCCATTAATAAACAAGCCTTATTTCGGTACTATATACTGTGACATTTTTGGAAATCATCAGGATCCTGAATTACAATAGCCAAAAAGGAAGAGGCTATCTGTCAAGATAAGTGACCTGAAAATAAGTTTTTCATGTAAAAATGTAAACTAGGAACAAGCCTTTCAGGCTTAGGAGCCATACTTATTATAGTTGCTATCCTTGTTTTGGCTTCTGAAGTAAGTAGGGTGGTGATAGTGGGATTCCACAAAGGTGATAGGGTGGCATTTTCAGCTTATTTTTTCACATTTGAATGTGGCCATTTTTCATTTCCTGCTACAAATCCAGGAAAAAACCACCACTGTTGTTTGAAAGTTGACATTTACTATGACTCGTGATTCTTGGGCCCTTCTGGGCTAAGTAACGAAGAACTGTAATTTTTGGTCAACAGGACTGATATCAGGGGATAGCATAATTGGGCACTTGCTGAGGTTTATGACCCTGCCTAAGGGCTATTAGTGATTTTAAAAACTTCCTAGCAGCATTGTGTCATTTCCTTGCCTCTCAGCTCTTATTCTAGGTAGCAGGCTGGTAGGAGAGACAAAAGGAGAATGGGGCAAAGGCCTTCCAAAATGTAGAGTTAGATGTTGTCAACCCGATTGCTGAGGTTTTTGTGCCACTGTAAACTCCCTAACTCTAAGTGGCTTACAAAGCCTGAACAACTTCAACATCTCAAGGCACAAAAAATACCGGTATGCCAAATAAAATAATAAAGTAATGGTTTTAAATAATTAATTAAATCAATCAGAAAATCAACCAACTGGTGTGTGGCTACTTCCTAATCTTATTTCTCATGCAGCTCCCCTTGTTAACTTTTAACACCCTTGGTTTAAAGATGCATCCTGTCAAACTCAGCAGAATACCTCTGGATTGCACATAGAATAATGCCTGTGTATAAATTCTGCAGATTAGCAGAGATACATTTAATCTGTAAAGTGCTGGATATTAAAATGAATGATGAAGAAACAGCTAATTAAACTGGTAGATTGGGCCTCAAACCCTAAGATAAATATTGCCAGCACATCAATTAGGAAAGCCATTTTAAATGGCTATGGATAAGATATAAACAAAGAGCTTTATCTGAGGTTTGACTACTAACTCAGAGCTTGTAATGTTCTTTCAGATAACATTCCAAACCTATCCTTTTAAGCTTTCAGCCAAGACATTGTTTTTCTAATTTCTTTATTGTTGATCAAAAAATATTTTTCCACATTACTCCAAGTTCTCCAGCTTTTGCTATATGTTGCTGCCTAATCCATATTTTTAGACTGAAACCTACACGAACAATTTGAAAACAAAACATCTCATTGCTTTCTGTGTTTATTTCAACTTCCTCGCTTGTCCTATTGAATAGCAAGTCTGAAGTCACCAACTGCTGTCAATCTGAAGAAGATTCACCACCCAGAACTGTTAACAGGTATCCAAAAATGTCTCCAGATCCAATTAATGTTTTCCAATCATCGTTGTCAGAATTATTGAAATCTCCAGATGATATAGCCACACACTTGATAATTGAAAAGATTTATCAGTGAGGGAAAACCATTCTTGTCTCTACGAGGCTCCCGCTGAATTTAATTGTGAAACTCCTCAACAACCCCAGTGGGAATAGAAGAGCAATGAAAGTAGATTGTGTGGTTTCTGCACCCTTATAATGTAAGATGGGGATTCTAAGTTGTGATGAATGAGAGCAAAAATAAAATAAAACTAGAACAGTTTTCTCTTTCCACAGCCAATCTCACTTATCATATAATTGAGTCATGGGGAAATGGCATAATTATTAAGAATGAACAAGAAAGGAGTAGTAATTGCACAACTTATCACTTTCTATCTTGATCTGCATTTATATTGATAAAATGCCCTTACGTGGACCAACTTATTTCAAGTAATATTAGGATTGAAATGTTGTAAAGGAAAGCAAGAACTGGTGTCCTGGTGTCTACCAGGTATAATTTCCAACAGGTTGGTCTTAGCAGATGAGCGCATCCATATTGCCATTCTCGGATTTATTTTTTATTTTTGCTACAGCAGTAGAAATGGAAAGTAACATAGAAAAGCAGCATACTCAGGGTCTAACAGTGTATTGGGGTAACTGGATTAAAATCAGTAGTGGATTGTCCCCGGTTCCCACCAGTTCTATAGAACCGGTAGTAAAACCGGCAGGAGGATCTGCCCACCGACACCGATGTCATCAAAACGCTTCTGCGCGCACCCCCCCCCCCCCGCTGTGAACCAGTAGTAAAGATAAGTAGAACCCACCCCTGATTAAAATAGGTTAAAATAATCATTGGCCAGCTCATGGGGATATGAAATAAAGATTTATGCTGATTTTTATGAAATGTGCAATGATTTTTTTTCCATTACACATGGATATGTTTCTACTTCACAATAAAGAATCATAGGCTGCAAGGGGCCTTGGAGAACTTCTAGTCTGACCCCTTGCCCAAAGCAGGAATCCTTACACCACCCTGGACAAATGTTTGTCCAAACTTTTCTAAATAAAATTTAGGGCATGGGAGGGGGGGAATAGAGCATAATAAACGTTTACCATCCTCCTTTGTGCATGGGGGGGGATTTGCAGTAAGTTTCTAATTTCATCTGACTTAAGCATCTGTACAGAACATCCTTAACAAAACAAGATTACAAAATCATAGTTTGAACGTGATATGAAATACTGATTTATCATCTACTAGTGGTTGTCCAAATTCCAGTTTTATTTTAGATGTAGTTCACCAAAGCCTCATGTCAGAAGGAAGTAAATAGAGAGCAGAGAGCAGCAGTTTAAGATTGGCCACAGCATATTCTTCTTACCGTAAAACATGGTTATTGAGATGGTAGAAAACATCCATTTCCCCCCTTAAATTCTTATACCAAGAAACTCTTTGTTTTCCTTTAGGTAATGCAAACACTGTAGCTGCACGGTGGAGAATAGACATAATAAATAGTAAAGGAATAATAAGATTATTTTTTTACTTGGGATCTGCTTGTAGATAATACAGTATGTGAACAGATAATACCATCTCAGTGGAAAAGTCCAAAAATTAAAAAAAGCACACCAAGCATGTCTGTTTATATTCAGGTATAAAGTTAGGATTCATAAATACCTACATTAGATTTTTTAAAAACCTGTTTGATTCCTAATAAAAACAAACTTTTAAAAACAGGCTGAAAATTAGTTTCAAAAGCCGGTACAGAGAAAGAAATGAATCTAGGCAAGTGAGTGCATATTTTAGGACTGCTGTTTTGGACCTCTAAGGTGAAGGACACCAGATTCTGAGAAGGAAACATTTTGTTTCTGCTGTTTGCAATTAAACAATCAAGGTCAGACTGAATTCTTCCTGGAAAAACATTCTCCCTTCCCCGGTTTTGTAACAAACACCTGTTGTATATTTGTGATACAGCACAAGTATTTGGTCTACAGATCAACCTCAGAAGCAAAAACTGAACATATTGTCACAACCTCATGTAGAATTCAGATTTTATTATTATAAACATATTTTTAAAAGTTGTGAGATTCCAAACGAAGTAATATATGCAGACACATAATGTTGGTGAGAGACCTTTTTTAAACTGGAACAGAGTTTTCAGCATGGAATGTTACAATGTACTCTCTGTCCCTTTTCTCTATCCTTTCTTTCTTTGCTCCAAATGATAATTTACGGATTATGATATTTCAGATGCAAGTATCTAAAACCTGGAACTCTTATGTAACAAAATTTGTAAAGGAAAATCTCAGAGGGAAATGAAAGTAATAACCTACTCTATTTGCATGGCCCCAATCACATTTCTGCAGAGGAGATCTTTTATTATTAATTTTATTCCATTTTTTTTTCATATAAAACTCATGATAGAACAAATTAATAGTCCGTCCTCCTATTTTTTCCCCCAACAACAGCCCTATGAGATGGGTTGGGCTTAGAGAGAAAATGACTGACCTAGGCAGCTTTCATTCCTAAGAGAGATGTAAAATTTCAGATTTCTAGGCCAGTACATTAACCATTACACCAAATTGGCTCTCCCCCACTTCCATCCCCCCCCCTTTTTTTTACAAAGGGCATATATGTATTTTAGCTTTAGCATAACTGCCCATTAGGAGAATAAAGTAATTGCACCCTCATCAAATTCAATTGGCATTGGCATTTGGAGAGTGTCAAATATAGGGTTTATCCCGCATTATCTTCATAAATGTTTGGTAAAATATGCTAGTTAGTTAGATAGAGAGTGGTTAGAGAGTGGTTTGTTAGAGAGTGGTTTGCTCAATGCGCTGCTCTGTGGAATTAACTTTTAAATAATTTGAACCAGCAGCCAGATGAGAGCAATAGGATCAATGTGTTAGGAACTTATTTCTTCAGGCTACTGTGTTATTCATTTAACAATATTTGCAGCAATGAATGTTTCATGGTATAACAAACAGTGAAGTATTGAAGAACTAGCTTATATAACGATTGTGTGATTTTAAGACAATGCTGCTGCAAATTGAAAAGCTAGAAATAAAAATACAAAACATTGTAGATATAATAGATGGATAAGTCACCATTATATTCATATCTCAACATCTAACTTATTTGGATAGCTGCCATGTTCTTAACAGGGCCAATTGCTGTTTCTCTTCCTGAGCAATTTACTACAAAATAAATTCCACATAATGTGGAGATGAATGTGGCCTGAAGCTCTGTTGTTTCTGCTTCTCCCATATCTTACAGGTCACACTCAACAGTCTCATCAAGGACAGAAGTCGCTAGTCCGAGAAAACTTTGCCCAGGATTCCCTTAAACCTGGAACTAACTCTAGAAGCCAATTGCAACAGAGAACTAAATCCAGTTTCCCTGGAAAAAAATTAAAGAAAATTGGAGAAGGTGGTGAAAACAAAAACCATACATCTAACTGATAAGAGAAGGGCTCCTTGCCAGCATATCTTCCTCATGCAACAGGTAAAGAAGCTTTTGGGCTCAGATCAGCAAGCCAGACCATACCCAAACTAACCCCCCTTACATAGGAATATGTCATGTGTTAAAAATAATTCCCACAGCTGCTGTCAGGGCAGCTATTTAATTTTAAAACACCTGATAGACATATCCCATCTTATCAACATCTCTAGTTTAGACTCCCAGAATGCAGGCCCTTATTTGGCATAGACGTCAATCCATAAAGGAGTCCCCAGAATATAGGGATAAAGATGACATTTATACTTTTTGTTGTAATTTAAGCATGTACCGGTAACTGTATTTAAAGAGGACAATTGTCTTAATGTGGATTGAAATCATGGTTTGGGGCCCATAATAATATAAACATGTAAGGCAATTAAATCCTAGTAGTGAACACAATAAATTAGCTGTACATCTGGCAATAGTGGCAATTTAACTGACCTTTGCAAGAGTAACACATAATTCTAACCTGACAAACAAAAATTACAATCTTCTCTATTAAAAGTATAGGAAATGCATCGTGGAGGTGATGTTTACATTTTTTTAAAATGCATTTTATTGACATTTTTTAAATTTTTGGCTGTTTCAAATTGATTCCAACTGTATCCCCTGCCATCTATCTTTTAACAATTGTGAGCTAGGACAGAAGATCTGCTATCAATTCTTCTCATCTTCTATAAGAAAAAGCTTAATTCTTTAAGCCAAGAGTGTAAAATGGGGTCATGAGGTCAACTTAATCTTACAAATAATCTTTGCAAACTGGAAGAAGATCCTATAATAAACTTATCCCCTGGTCTTAGTACAGCCATTTTAGTTAAAAGGGAGGATTAGAGTTATCAGGCAAGTGTTTTAAGTTTTAGGAGATAAGACTATTGATCATTATAACCAGAATGCTGGCTTGGATAAGCAGCAGAGGAAAGATTCCCAGTCCATCCTGTATAAAATAAAGTGACTGCTCTTTTAGTTAAGAGCTTTTCTAGAGTACAAATTCTCTTTATCAATAAGATAGGAATGATGGAAAAGCTATGTGCAATCTATAAATGTACCTAATTGCTATTTTCTCTATACCATGTTTCCCCGAAAATAAGACCCTATCTTATATTTTTTTGAACCCTGAAATAAGCGCTGGGCCTTATTGCCATGCGCTCAAAAGCCTGTGTCGAGCGGCGTGATGCACTCGACACCATGATCCCAGCCGCTACGGACGGCGTACCTGCCAGGGGGTCGGAGAGGAGCTGGGGGTTGGAGGGGGGGCACAGGGTGCTAGGTGAAGGGGCTAGGGATGGCGATAGGCGTCGTTTGCACGGGTGCTTACCGGGGCCGCGTGGGTGAGTGGAGAGCCTATAGGCAATGCAGCCGTCGCCGAAGACCAGGGCGGATGACGTCATCGCTGCACGCGTTCGGGATGACAGCTGCGGGAAGTTTGAATTAACCCCAGCTGGTAGCGCTCCGCGCCCACTCCTATAAAGGATTCGGACGCCGGCTCCCAGCAGCCGCGTCTTTACTTGTATTTTTGCAATCCGGTCTCCACCGAGAGCTGTTGTCACTGAATAAACCAAGAGACCCCGATTCCTGGACTCGTGTGCTTCTTGTGTCTTAGTGTTCCGGCTGCAGGAGAGGCCGAGAGCCTGATTGGGCTTATTATCAGGGGATGTCTTTTTTGGGGGGAAACAGGGTAGTTCATAAAATTTGCTAAACTAGAGCAGAAAAAGAAAAATCTGACATGATGTTTTAACTTAAGAACTGTATTTTATATACCTATATACATATTAATACACTTCAATAGAACACCGCTAAAATTACAGCAAGCACAAATAATGCATTAGTGTTTATTAAATAAATGCTCCAAAGGCTAATACTCATCAGCATAGATTAATTGGATTATTTATTCCATGTGTATGTCCATGCATGGGCTCCAGGTTAGGGCATAAAAGTTGCCACAAGTTGTATTCTTTAATATGATTGCTCTCACACATCTAATAATTTTGTCTATCATGTCCCTATATCCTGATCTTGACTACTTTTTAAAGTGTTATTCTTGACATACCATCTAAAAGCCCATAGCCCCAAAAGTTCTGTACTTTTCAAGTATACTTCACATACTGGTAATTATGACTGAACAAAATTTCAGATTCAGATTAAATTTCTAAACTATGGTTTGGAGCACAATTGAATTGAATTGAATGCTATACAGTAACATCTTTCCTGGAAATATATTTCTATAAAAATACTGAGGTATGGGAGACACATGCTTCATTCATGTCCCTGTATATTCTCAACTTTCTGGAGACCAAATCAAATGCATATTGCTCTAATATTAATATATTCATTTTGATTTAAAATCTTTGGCCAACTCACGTAGATATCCATGAGACACTGTTTCCATAAACCTCCTTTACAAAATTATTGGAACACAAATTAAGTACTCATTAAGTTGTTTAACCATCCATTTTCTTTTTTTTACCTTCTCCTTCTTCTCCTTCTTTCTTCTTTCTAAGCAGTTAAAAGAAGGGAGTCCTGATAAGAGAGTTGTTGAAGTTTAAAGAAAGAGTCTAAATGTTTTCTTTACTCTATTTTTTCTTATAATGGAAAATATTTTCAAATGGGGAAAATGGAATAGTTACCCACTGTTTTGTGATTAGTATCTTGGCATCTGTTAAGGAAATGCAACTTTTTGGCAGCCACATTTAAGAATGGGGATGAGACAGCATGCGAATGCTACTATAGATAATGTGATGCCAGAAAGCAGGAAAGACCGTGTAACACAGGGGTGTCAAACTTCCAGCTCGCAGTTTAGTAAAGGGGAAAAAATCCCTGATACATCATGTGATGCCGCCGTGACAACGTGAGTTTGACACCCCTGATGTAACACATATGAATATAGCCAGCATTTTCAATTAATGCAGGCGAAATAGTTAATATTATATTCACTTTAAGACCATATTATAGTTTTAGTATATCAGAAAATTGTTGATGGCTGTCCATCAACTTTCTATAGGAGGATTGGAGAAAGCTGCAATGATTTAACAGCCATTTGGTGACCATATACAATGCTGATATAAAATGATGTAGAGTCGTAACACATTTTCAGCACAGTATTATTTTGAAACAAAATTCATAATTTTTTATAATTTTCATTACAAAACTAATTATTCCACATATTCATTGTGAAATAAAGAAATAACAAGAATAAGTTTCTTACTTGCTGGAGACTGTAGAAAAGTAGACAAAAGAAAAATGAAGATGTCTGCATTACTTAGACTGTCACAAGCCTTTCCTAAATCTTATTTAAACAACATGTGTGGTTATTGGACCAAAACCAAATTTGCACTCAATTCATATCTATCTATTGATCTTATGTTTTTCTCCTTTCCAATTGACCTTTCACAAATTTATAAGCTGAATCACAGTTGTTGTTTTTAAGCATGGTTTTCTCTATCTTCGGTTACCTCACAAAGTACCAGCACTTCCACTCCTTGGCTACTGTGCCTCTTCCTTTTAATTCCAAAATCTTTTTTTTTTTTTTTGAACAGCTATTTTCCATTCCAGGCGCTTGCTCAATCAGATGACATTGAAAACAGCCTTGAAGATAGCTTCTGTTAAATACATCAGCTCACATCTACACCTAGCTTCAAATTCAGACCTTTCAGGCCAGTGGTGGGTTTCAAAATTTTTTACTCTGTGGGTGTGGCTTAGTGGGCGTGGCTTGGTAGCGTGGCAGGGGAAGGATATTTTAAAATCTCCATTCCCACCCCATCCAGGGGAAGGTTACTGCAAAATCCCCATTTCCTCCTGATCAGCTGGGACTTGGGAAGCAGAGAATAGATGGGGGCGGGGCCAGTCAGAATTTTTACTACTGGTTCTCTGAACTACTCAAAATTTCCGGTACTGGCTCTCCAGAACTGGTCAGTACCTGCTGAAACCCACCTCTGTTTCAGGCTCTTAGTCAAGGAATAGGGATAAAGAGTTACTACAGCCTTCTATTGTCAAAAAGGCCAGTTGGAAAATTATTCAAGTGATTCAAATGATTGCATGCAACACATATGAAATTCCAAAGAGGATAGAAAATGAGGTAACTCTTCCCTCCCTACTACATTTGCCCTGAACTTTGACTATCCTCTTGTTTATTATTTATTAAGCAAAGCAAAGTTAAAAGTTCTTTTCTTCTCTCCTTTTCTTATTAACATGTTTTACCGCAACCATGCTGTTGAGCATGGGAGTCATAGCAACAAATGCTACAGTAGTAAAAAGGCATGCTGGGCTTAAAATATGATTAAACAGGTCATATATCTTCTTACCAGGGATACATTGGATAAAGATAAAGTAATTAAAATGTTCAAGAAGAACTTCATCAGTATCATGTGACCTCTTCACTCTCTTTTTCCCTCTCCCTCTCCTTGGGGGTCATCATACAATACTTTAGTTCATAATCTTAACCTATTTTTGTTATTCATGACTTCATCAATATTTTATCTACAGGTAGTTAATATATTTATACAAATATATATTGTTTCTCCTTATCCAGTTGATCTCAGGATTGGTTACAATTCATGAAATAAGCAAGATAAGTCAAATAAAGTAATGACTAAATTAATATAATTTAAATATACAATAATAATCATATAACAGGTGCTTAAAGTACAAAAGGAATGGAAAAAGTTCTGGATATTAAAACGCAAAAGCAAAAGTAGAAATTAGCTTGTAGCACCTATTCTCCATGGGAAAAAGAGCATTCTAAGGCCATGGTGCCATCTCAGAAAAGACCCCATACAACATTTCCACCTAATTCATCTCTTCCATTTGTCGGGTATTAAAATAGTTTTACATTCTCCAAATCCGGAAGACATCCTTAATCTTTAAAAGCTCTGAATATTGATCAGTAGCGTATGGCCAGTCAGTGTAAACAATTTAGGTCTGATGTCATGTGGCCTCTGACAATTGCTGATGTCACTTGGATTATGTATCTAATTCTCAATCCTCTGAGCCAGCAACCTCAGTTGGATAATCTTGGGAATAAATTGGGATAATCTTGTTGGAGGTCAGCTCCAGTTTATTGGCCTTGATCCAACCCATGACAACAGTCAAATACAGGTCCAAGTTTGTAATAATAGATGAAGAGTTCCCCTTTGCTCTTTTTGTTCTATACAGAGCACTTTTAAAATCTATATGTTTTCAAATATTTTTCTCTCCTCTTCCCCCAAGTGAATACAAACATTTTCAAAAATACGAGCTTGACTATGAGAAATTACCACTTTGATGTTTGGAGAAATCCCAGTGTTAGAAAAGGCATCCTTTACACTTTTTCAAAATCATACGTTTCACCTTGGGTTTCCTGTTCCCCACCCCTCGCCCACTTTGACAAATCTTCCCAAAATTCTTTGATGGATAATCCCTTTTGCTGCAATGACATCTACTGGATGTCAAAACTGATGAACAACAGACCCTCCTACTGCTTTGCTTAACCAGATCCATGAACAACTAAAAGCTCCAGGAGTAGAGTGTTCCTAGAGGCAGAACTCCAAGTGTATTAATGGAAGGTGGAGGGGGTATTGTAAGGTTTGGAGGGGGGAGTAGGCTACAAGCCAGAGCTTTCTGGTTATTTAAATTCCAGTTACTTCTCTGAAGCAACCGTCTGTCTGTCACTTTTCTAATCTCAGGTAACAAATTTCCAACCTGATTTCAGAGAAGCTAAGATTTTTGTAGACCATACAATCAAAAGCATTATAACTAAGTTAATGGGCTTTCAGCTACTATTTTAGAACTAAGTACGAACAATATAAGTCCAAACTATCAAGTATACAAGAAATCTGCTACCGTGTTTCTCCGAAAATAAGACCCTGTCTTATATTTTTTGACCCCCCCCCAAATAAGCACTTGGCTTTATTTTCAGGGAGGTCTTATTATTTTGGGGCACCTGGAGCAGGATGGGGCTCCTCTTGCTGTCTTACCTGATTTCCAGCTCTGTCTCCCTAACCCTAACCAGAGGAAATGGCAGGGACTGGCTGCACATGCATTTAAATATTTTGAAGGAGGGCTTATTTTCAGGGGGCGGCTTATTTTAGTGCATGCGCTCAAAAGGGTGATTGGGCTTTTTATTAGGGGGTGTCTTATTTTCAGAGAAACAGGGTAATCAAAGCAATGAAATACAGGAGAGATCTATTGAAAATATCACACTTAAATTGTGAAGAACCTAATCTATTGAAATTAATTTCATAAATATGAATGAGGGATATACAATAGAGATATACATGAGGGATATGCAATGATATATTTGCTGTTCTTGCTAAATGAAATACATAAGGGATGTGATGCCCTAAAACTAGTGCTTCCCAAGTGTTTGACACCTTAATAGTATCCCATACATCCCCAAAAATGATTCCCTTTCCTCTGAACAAGTGAGATATTTCAGGGACAATATTTGTTTGTTTGTTATGAAATTTCTGCACCATCCATCTCCACCCACATAAAACTAAAAATGTTAGCTTGCTTTAGGCGAAAGCAATGGAGAGCTTTCAATGGAAAACACCTTTGTAATATCTTCTTCATGTTCAGATACTGAAGCAAAGCATACATTCCTATAGGCAGGTAGCAGAGCTTAGACTGGATTTCCAAAGATTTTGTCCGCTCCTCCTTCCTATTAACTCCAGGGATGAAAAAAACCTCCCACATTTATCTCTCTCTCTTCCCCATCCCCTCAATTTAGCACCCAGATTCCTACCTCCCAGACAAAATTAAACATTTTGTTAACGGCATTAACCTTATTTTTAAAAAAAGAAAATACAAGACTTTCAAATTGATTGTGGCATCAGAGGATGTGACATTTAACCCTTCATGCTGAACAATTTTCCTTGCCAAAATACCCTCTCATGCCATTTATTTATTTATTTATTTATTTATTTATTTATTTATTTATTTATTTATTTTATTAGATTTCTATACCGCCCTACTCCCGAAGGACTCAGGGAGGTGCACAGCCAAACAATAAAAACACATACATACAAAATTTAAAAATAGAATAAAATCAAATTAAATAATTTTGGCCCCGACAAATTTAAAACCCCAAACTTTTAAAACCAATTTAAAATTGAATATATAAAATACTAAAAGATATTTAAAATTTTAAAAATCTTTTATAAAAGAGGGGGAAAATTTGGCCAGGCTACCATCTACAAAGGTGCTGTGGGCCACATGATAGCAAGGAAGCAGAATGGTAGAAGAAATGAATCTGCCCTTTTTTATGTATCATAATTCTGAGATGGACAGGGAAAGGGCCAGCATCTGGGTTTTTTTTTAAAGAAACACAGATAACTTTACTAGATATAAATTAATATCACTAATGTAAGATGATTTGCCAATCACATATAAATCTACAGAATGTTTAATTGTTCCAAATAAATTGCCCATATATGGTGAAAGAACATTAAAATGACCTATACCCACTTACTTTAAAATAAACCCACTCAAGGATAAGATATAGATAGGACTGCATCAAATTCCCTGGATCTTGACAGACTATTTTATAGTAATTGACCCATTCCAAATAATCAGAAAAGGGCAAACTCATAAATGTATTTCATTTCACAAGCAACTGAGACCAAGAGTCGAGGATTGTTGAAAGCTGAGCCCAGGATAGATCAAGCACTAATGCATTTTAATCATCTTTTATATAATAAGGCCTCAGGAATGACTGCACTATAGTTTTCCAACACTATAGATCCTGAAGAGATTTCCCTATACAGGTAGTTCTCGACTTACAACAGTTCATTTAGTGATCATTCAAAGTTACCAGGGCCGGATTTAGATGAAAAGAGGCCCTAGGCTATTCCACTTATGAGGCCCTTTCACCTATAGTGAAAGTGTAATTTTAATTTTGCTAACAATTTGAATGTAGGCCCCTCTTGATCTTGAGGCCCCCTCTTGATCTTGAGGCCCCCTCTTGATCTTGAGGCCCTAGGCTGAAGCCTAGTTAGCCTATAGGAAAATCCGGCCCTGAAAGTTACAATGGCGCTCAGAAAAGTGACTTATGACACTTTTCACATAAGTGTGAAAAACATAAGTGTTTTTCACACTTATGACCATTGCAGCATCCCCATGGTCGAATGATCAGAATTTGGATGCTTGACAATTGTTTCATATTTATGATGGCTGCAGTGTCCCAGGATCATGTGATCCCCTTTTGCGACCTTCTAACAAGCAAAGTCAATAGGGAAGCAAGATTCATTTAACAATTGTGTTACTAACTTAACAACTGTTATGATTCACTTAACAACCATCTCACATAAATTTGGGGCTCAATTGTGGTCATAAGTTGAAGACCACCTGTACATTTTTGTCAGAGAAGCATAGTATGCACCTTACATTTTCTTACAGAATTGTATCTGCACATATTCTGTAAAGATGATTTGACTTTAACTGTTGCAAGGAGGATGAAGCAGAGAACATATTCAATATAAAGGTGTAATTTAAGCATATCTAAGGGTACACATTGGGGGAAATAATTATTTCAAACACTCACAGTGTCCTTATCTTCCTGTGGAATTGGGTTGTTTACCTGGGATATCAAACTGCTGATTTTTGAAAATTAAATTTTAAGATACCAAAATGTGTGGTTCAACAATATTGATCCTTAACACTATGTATTGGAATTTACAGGCAAAATTCTCTGTCTTGGTGGCCTGGAAACTGCCCTTCTATTGGCAATAAGGAAGGATAAAATTCAGCTATTCAGATAAGACTAGCAAACATTTGCAAGTCAAAATCTGTAGTGCTTCAAATATTTCTCCAACACTTCTCAAACATTCATTTCATCAAGTCCTTTTCTTTCTCTTCAGAAAGATGCATAATTGTATTGGTAGACATGAAGACCTACAGTTAGGAGAAACCTGTTCATATGTTGAATGCAAACATGAGTTTAAAAACTTATTGATGCCCTACATTAATTACTTGCTATCAATGTGTAATCAGCCCCAGGAAAAAGACATCAATAAAGGAAATCAGATAAATGGGACAGAATAATGGTTCAGGGAAGCAATGTATCACTGCTGAATGGCTCTGACAGTGACTATAAACCTTTGGATCCTGCCTAGCACCCACAAGGACAAGAAGAATCTTCACATCTGGAAGAAAAGCAGTGAAAGAATCACTAGGCATTTATTTATAACTCCCGTCCTCTGAAAAGCCAAGGAAAACAAGTCTATATGTGAGTTACACAAAGAAAAGGAAAACACATCCAGATTATAAATCCTTGGACAACACTAATCAGATATAGCTTAATCAATTAAGAATTCTTAATGAAGAATATAGATATTCCTAAATTGTTTCTGCATGTGAAATATAAAATAACAATAATTAGCTGGGTTCATCAGAATTAATAATATATAGGACTGTAAAATATGGATTATATCCCATTATGATACCAATACAATATAAAATGCTAACATGGTGGAATCTCTTTCTGTCTCTCTCTTGCAATCTCTACTCATATCTGCTCTGGATGGTTCCGACAACTTCCAAAGCAAATTTAGGAATCCCACAGGAGAATGCAAAGGATAAGAAAGCAAGGAGATCACTACTGCATAAACTCATAATGGATGTAGTCTATGGATTTCCTGCCATTAATAAATCCATAATGAATCTTAGATTTTATTTTGCATTCATAACAAATATATTATTAGAATAATAAACAAATTAGCTGAACAAGAAAAAGAGAGAGCATAATGAAAGAGAGCCATCCAATATAATTTGAAAAATGTTTAAAATATCAAGCAGCAATGATGCCTCTATTTCACCTCCTTTTTTTTTTTTGGTCATTTTACCCGTATCTAATTTAGGCTATAAGAACTTTAGGTTAGAGACCATCAAACCAGAGTTTTGTCAAGCAGCATTTATAAACACAAATGATGCTCACTTTCAGACTTCAACAAAAATTCCCAATGAGCATGTCACTCATTAAAACAAAAAGTGCCTGTGAATCTTCTTTAGCTGTGAATCCAAAAAAGCTCTTAGAGCTGGGATGCCTTCTCCTGTCATATGATGTCATTCCATCCCTGAAATATTTGATGTGTGCATATTGGCAAACCCTGTGATCTGGGATACAGTCCAAACTCTGTATAATAATATGTCAGCAAGAAACCATGGACAATGTTAATTGTATCTACTATGTATAGACAAAGACTAAGATACTGGAAGATCCTTTAATAAGATACTAAAATTCACAGTTTATACTGTGAAGGGAATGCATATGATATAATGTTTCTGCATAAAGGTTTTTACATATGAAGGATAGGCTATAACTTTTCTCCCTCACATTATGTTTGCTGTGCAAAGTATTTTTTTTTCCTAAAGGAGCATTCCATTGCAGGATTCTTCCTGCCTTCTGAAGTGATACAATCCAGATATCAGTTAATAACTCTTTGTGACAACTAGGAATTAAGATGTTGCTAAAGATCTAATATACATTTGGTAGTCACGTTGTTACATGATCCTACACATGTAAAATGGACAGCCATTGATGTCTCTGCACAAGGGGAGTTGTGATTTGCCCAGAATTTCCCAGAGAATTTTTTTTTTTATTTAAATGTCCATCATCATGATTGCTTGATATATAGGAGGTAGGTTGGCATGATCTGTAAACTCCTCATATGTTTTGGTCCTACCTTAGCCATGAAAGCCGGCTGGGTGATCTTGGGCCAGTCACTGTCTATCAGTCCAACTTACCTCCCAGGATTGTTATTATGGGGAAAATAGGAGAATTTTGTGTTGGATATGTTCACCACCTTGAGTTATCTGTAAAACTAATAAAAGTGGGAAACACATTTTTTTAAAAAATGTCCTTTCAGGGTAAGAAATTTAAAAGGATCCCCTTACTATGAACCTTTATTAAGTAGCATGTTAACAATAGTTTATTTTAAGATAACAAATGCTATATGGATTGTTAAGATAGAACATAAGCATATAAATAAAACCTATTTAATTTGCACTTCTCTCTACTTTTTGCTACAGCTAATTATACTTCTGTTGTAAGGAAGAACAGCAGTAGACAACCGAACTAGAGATGCCCACGACAAAGAGTGTTAGGGAACTGCAAATTATATAGGCTTCCTTTGTAACTTTCTCATCTGGCATGGCAGAGCCAAAATTTGCAGAACAGAATGAAAAATCAAGGAGAAAACCCTAATGGGACAGTCCTCAACAATCACATTCATAGAAGCGGGACAAGCTGACAAGATGACTCAATAACAGAGCATGCTCAGTTGCCCACAAATGCTGTAATGCTGCCTGTTTATGGGGGTGAATTATGCCTGAAAATTCTACACTGCATTTGCAATGGTCCCACACTCTCAAATAAAAGCTTCCTCTGTGTCTTTGGTTTCCTTGTTGTTTCCTTACAGGAGGTAATGACACAAGAGAATTCACTACAATTAGCTTGGACTCTAGTCTAACCTGGAATAAAAAGAAAATCTATTGCAGGAAATATACATAACCTTCAATAACATGGATAGGTTCAACTGTTGGTAAATATCACCTTGGTCACAGTATCTGCACTTCCTCTCTACTAAAAAAAGCCAGTGTTACAATCCTAAATTGAGGACCCAGATTGTACAATCCTAAATTGAGGACCCAAAATGCTGACTCTGTAAACCACTTAGAGAGGGCTGTAAAGCACTGTGAAGCTGTATATAAGTCTAAGTGCTAAATATACACAGTAGCTAGCACCAGGAATTGAAAACTTGACAAAATGTATATTTTAAATTCATCATTTTCATTACTTATGGATTACCTGGTTTGAATGCTTGCTCTTCCTTCTGCAAGGACTTGCTCCTTGGTTCCTTAAGCAGACCTAAAAGTCAGCAGGTGGGCAGTATGGCATGGAGCTTTCTGTGCCATCAACTTGTTACCATATCTAATAGAGCAGCTTCCAATGCTCTTGATCTCCTGTGTGCAGACACCATGGCTTGATGGTTGATACCAGGCAGTGACCTTGCTTGGATAAAGTAACAGCTAAATGGGCAGCTGGAATTGAACCTTCTACCGATCTCTATTTTATTTGGCCAGTTGTGAGGCTTGGTATGCAACTAGTACACTTCCTGCTTTGCAATTTTGGAGGTTTTTTCTTTGATTGTTTGTATCCTACTTTTATTATCTTTACCAATAACCCAAGGCAAACATATCCAGCACACTTTCCTCCTCCTATTTTCCCCACAACAACAATCGTGTGAGGTGAGTTGGGCTGTGAGAGAGTGACTAGCTCAAAGTCAGCCAGCTGGCTTTCATGTCTAAGGTGGGACTTGAACTCATGGTCTCCTGCTTTCCAGCCTGGTACGTTAATCACTAGACCAAAGTGTCTCTGATGTCAAATTTTATCTTAGTTCAGGATGAGAAGTACTTCATAAATTTCATACCAATGCAGCTTGAAACTATGTGGCAGCTGGAACTGAAGAGCAGAAACGAGTCAGAGTTGTAGCATGATGCCTTCTCATGGCAAAGTGTTGCCCAGAAAAGGGTTGTCAACCTAAGATCATGGACAAACACCCAACCATGCCTCTGGTTTGGTCAAACTGCAAGAATATTGCTTAGAAAAACAGAGCTAGAAATCAGGGAACCAGTGTGTGAAGAGATCTTCAACTATTTTATCTTGTTGAAAGCTAGTTGGGAATGGTCATTTTAATAACTGTATTAGTGTCTGATCAATTATCACACAAATAATGTTTTATATAATACTTTATAAAGTATTCTAAAGACCTAACCTAACTTAATGGTTATTAAAATAGCTCTTGTAACGTTGTTTAATAATAGGTGTTCTCAAATGCTCAGTGGTCACTATCTTACTTCAGCAAAAGCCAGATGCATAAATTGTCAGAAAAGTTGACAATCCCCAAACTAAAGCCAATTCTGGGTAAGAATTGCCTCAGGAATTATCAGTTCACTGAATATGCATAGCAATTTAATTACTTTTTAATCAGAGACCTTTCCTTATAATGTGGAAGGTGGGAGCAGTAGACATAAAACTTCAGCCATATCTCTTGGAAGTCTACAACAAAATTCCAACTAGAAGCTCAGTAGACCAAAAACAATAAAAATTGCTACTTTCATTAAAGCTCTTTTTAAACGCTTTTAATTTAATTTAATTTAATTTATTTAGGGTGGGTTCCTGATTAATGCTATAAATCAAATCATTTTTTCTTCTAACCCATATTGAAGTTTAAGAAAACATTTCTTGAACATGTCACCTAAATGACATATAAAGTACATAGCAATACCAGTACAAGGAGACTGAACTTCTAAAGAAAAGAAAAACAAAACAGAGATGTACAAGTATCTCTGTGCATGTATGGATCAATACAAAAATCAGATTCTTGATGCAGTCTTAAAATAAGCAGAGGAGAGGAGCATAGATAGAAAAATTGATATATGACTCTCATCTTTTTGTTATCCCTTCCTTAATTATTGTTTTAGAAAGTGAGAGGTGACATAGAAAGTGGTCATCTTGGATTCTGTCATCCATCCTATCTACAGTAAAAGTAATAAAAGAAAACATTCCCCATAACAACCTGAACATCTATTTTTCTTTAAATAATATTGGCAAATGTTTCCAGATCTTTAAAATTATTTGATGGTGACATGATTTGTATTTTTAGCTTTCTAGCACTGCTTTGAAACCTCACATTAAATTTTCATTCTTAGGCTCAACTTCTTAAGGGCAAGTCCCACGAGTTTGCATGAGCTCACAAGAAAAAGAAGCAATTGTTAATGACACAATTATGCTCATCTTGTCACAGAGCTACACACAACTGAATAAGTAGAAAAAGTAAAACTAAATTGCTCAGTTTATACATAGATATATTGATTAGCTTCACAAGGCACAAAATTGAAAGAGCAAGTAATTTTGTTACCGGCAATTACTATCATCTTAAATCCCTATCATTTCCCAAGCACTTTGCAGAGGTTCCAGTTATTAAAGTAGCAATCAAAATAACACAGTCCATTAAAAAAAAACAGGAATGGGGGAGTTAGAGAAAAATGTGGACATTTTCTTCATATGCAGTTGGATATTTATGACCAGCAGAAACATAAATTCTCCTGAATAGCGATGAATATGAAAGAGATACCATCAGAATCAACCAAATGTATAGGTTTTCCATCACCCTCGTCTCAAGCAGGAAACCCTATACCATTTCCAACAAATGATTGTCCATTCTCTTCTTAAAAACCTCCAGTGTTGGAGCACCCATAACCTCTGGAGCCAAGTTGTTCCACTGATTAATTGTTCTGTCAGGAAATTAATTGTTCTGTCAGGAAATTAATTGTTCTGTCAGGAAATTAATTGTTCTGTCAGGAAATTTCTCCTTAGTTCTAGGTTGGTTCTCTTCTTGATTAGTTTCCATCCACTACTTCTTGTCCTGACTTCAAGTGTTTTGAAGAATAGGTTGAGCCCCTCTTCTTTGTGGCAGCCTCTTAGATATTGAAACACTGGTATCATGTCACCCCCAGTCCTTCTTCATTAAAATAGGCATTCCCAATTCCTGCAACTGTTCTTCATATGTTTTATATATACTGCTCAAAAAAATTAAGGGGACCACAAGCAGAAGACATCCGAGATCTGAATTAATGAAATAGCCTTATTAAATACTTTGTTCTTTACATACAGTAGTTTATACATTGCTCAAACAACTAAAAGGAACACAAAACTACTGTATGTAATGAACAAAGTATTTAATAAGGCTATTTCATTCATTCAGATCTCGGATGTCTTCTGCTTTATTTTTTTGAGCAGTGTATATAGCCCAGCAGTCTGTTCTCACAGTAGTCAAGCTGTGGTGGCGCAGTGATTAGAATGTAGTATTGCAGGCTATTTCTGCCGACTACCAGCAGTTCACTTCTCACTGGCTCAAAGCTGACTCAGCCTTCCATCCTTCCAAGGTTGGTAAAATGAGGACCCAGATTGTTGGAGGCAATATGGTGATTCTTGTAAACCACTTAGAGAGGGCTGCAGAGCACTTTGAAGCGGTGTATAAATCTAAGTGCTGTTGCTATTTTAAAAAGACTGGCTAATTTAGTTTTTTTAAAAAAGCATTAATAATAATAATAATAATAATAATAATAATAATAATAATAATAATTGTTATTGTTATTGTTATTATTTTATTTCTATACCGCCCTTCTCCCGAAGGACTCAGGGCCAATTTAAAAACACAAGACACAACAATGATTAAAAATTAAAATAATTAAATAGATTTGGCCGATTTAAAACCCCAAAAATTTAAAATACCCCAATTTAAAATTATTATGTAAAATTATTATTAAATGCAGTTCCTCTACAAGCAATGACAATGGAATATGTTAATTACTACATGAACACTAAATCACAGGTTGCCTATGATATGTACCAGAATGAAAAAAATATAGCGGGGGGGTTGACAGAACTATATCCAATAAAAGCATATTGCATATGGAAACACAAATATTTTATTATAATACCACCCTGTCTTAAAACTACCTAATGGCCTTAAAATAATATAAAGTAACACTAGCTTTGTATAACACATAATTAATCTGTGAACCTACAACTTTAGCAGAATGCAGGGTGGATTAGAACTGCTACATGAACATTAAGAACACTTATGTCTTTATTCCAAAAGGTACATTATTTAGAAGGAACATAAATCCCCAGATGACATGGTCTAGTAAACCGATCATAAAACAGCAAGATTGGGATAGACAAAGTATTCTAAGAGTAATCACCTTTAGATCTGTGTCTGACTCGGATGGTATTAGCCACTAGAGACAGCAGATATGAGACTGAAACTAGTTGGATTTGGTTTAACAAATCTTTTTAACTATCAGATTAAGGATTATGTGTACAAAAATATCTCTGATACTGAGTTTTCTTAGGTATCTTTTAATGTTACTAGTGTAAGTGACTAGTCTTCTACTGGTAGTATGAACAAGTTTTCAGGTTTTAAAATGTTTGTTGTGCTTCTTTGATTTCCTGTCATCTACCAATCTAAGTAAGTGTGACTGTGATATACTAAGAGTTTTATTTATTTATTTATTTTGCTAAATTCTTGTAATTCACAGGCATAGACCAGACCATTAGAGAAGCTTAACTCTGCATGGAATAATCAGAACATGGGAACAGCACATTTTACAAAGATTTAAACTATCTAAAGTTGGCAGATCAGATTCAAATTAAAATGCTAAATTTCTCAAATATATAATACTAGCAATATTTAATTCAAGGCATGCAATAAAACTGTAACTTTTATTTACCCTTTTGTCCATGCTGCCAAGCAAATCTTTATGTTTGGTAAGACATTCAGTTTGTAAATCCATAGTGCCCATTTGAAAATTGTTTATGTCTCTTTCCTGGATGTAAAGCTTCCCAGAGGCTTTGCTGGTGTCACTGAATATATTTCACAGCATGCTCATGGACACAAGATGCTTAAATTACTATCCTAATCTTTGTAGCTACATAAAGGCCCAAGGAATTATTACCCGTTTAAAGCTGGAACTAGTACAGGATTCATCTAATGCTGTAAGTCTCTATATACTGAATTCTAATACAGTAGAACCTCTGGTCACGAACGCTTCTGACCACGAACCAAATCTGGTTCCAACCAAAAAATTCACAACATTTTTTTTCCCGGCCAATTTCCCCTTCTGTGTCATTTTTTTTTGTAAGTGCCAAATATCCAAAATTAGGTTCAGGTCACAACCAAATTGGGTTGTGACCAAAGTTACAGAACGAATTATGGTCAAGACCAGAGGTTCTATTGTATATTGGATTTACTTGGTTCTCAGTGAGTATCACTGTTGATCTTTGGCTGCTTCAAAAATCTTTTTTTGAAAGATAATATGAGTAAAAAAAATGGAAATGTATAATCAACAATTTCAAGGAAGTTGATTGCATTTTCTTGAACATGTGGAGGATCATAGGATGAGTAAAGAAGGTACAGTTTTATTCACAGTTCCTACAAAAATACAGGTTCTCCAGTTCTTCAGAATATAATACTAGTATATATTTGTCAGTCTTCAAATAATTGTTCTTCTCATGTAAGGAATGCATATAAAACTTGCAGCAAATCAAAAGAAAGGATTTCTTTCTGTATTCTATATAACAGATAGAAATCACAATTATAAAAAAAAAAAAAATAGAGGAACCAGAACAGATCCACAAAACCAACCCAAGGCAGTAAGTACTGAAAAAGCTAAATAAACTCAAACAATTATTAGATTTATTAGAAATAACAGAACTCAAAAAGAAGATAAAATGTTATACAATCATTTTAAGTATGCAAATATACCAGAATTATTTGTATTTTTCTGGTTTATTTGCATAGCAAATCAGAACAAAGAGAGACAGAAGGATGATAACAGCAACAGAGAAATTGTTCTACAAGATTGGAAATAACAGAAGAATTTGCAGAATTTTATAAGGAATTATATTCTAAATTTAAAATTGACAAGAAAATATAAACGCATCATCATTCCTTAATTTGTGAGTCATGAATGTATGAAAATATTAAAGATTCAGAAATTAAAGAATTCACTCAAGAACACAAATTCTAAAAAAATCTATAACAATTCAAGAGATAACTTTTAATAGTTGTTATAAATGTTTATTTGCATCCTGTTTTGATAAACAGTGGTTGACTGAAGCAATATGGATAATGAGTAAATACAGAACACCAAATAAATATTTAGACAGATGTCTTTTTGGACAAGTGTTATAATAAAAATAATTGGCTGACATCAGCTGCTGCAATTTGAAGAAGCCTGTCAACATTTGTCATCATTTGCAAGAAAACCACTGGGAATGTTTAGTGGTACATTACATTTAAAGGAAAATGCCCTTTTGCTCACAGGTTTTTCATACCATGTACTGCTTCACAAAAGATAATAGAAATTCTCTTTAAACTAGTGTTTTGCAACAGAGAACTGGGAACTTTTTTAGAATTACTTTTAAAAATGTAATTCCAAGCAAGTAATCTTTTAATCCGTTGATCCTAAACGCTTCTGACTCAAAACCTAATTTCACAACCTTACTTTCCTTCCTAACTGCATTATTTCTATAGATCTTGAGACATACATTTTTATTGCTACTGATTCTGAGGGGTGAGTATAACCACTACTATTTTTGTTCTAATCAATATTAAAATAGTAGTTCTCAATAATTACATTGGGTAATATATTGTTATCATTGGAAAAAAATATAACTAAGCTTTTCTGGTACATATTGCCTAACTGGATTCATGGTTAATAAAGTAATAGTTGCAGAAATATTATGATTTGCTTAATCTCATCTATAGCCTAACAAACATTTCTTTGTGACTCTCACATACAGTATGGTAGTTTGCACTTTTATTCATCATTTTAATAGAATGTATTATCATTTCCAGGAAAGATCATTATAATACTATGACAGGTGGCATCTAACAAAAAAGCCCTTCTACTAATAAGATGTTTTTTTGAAAACAGGAAAGAGGTACATCCTTCCACCATCTCTAGACCTCTCCAAATCTGTTCCAGAGGGATGGGAAACCTTCCAGTGCACTTCAGAATGGGAAGGAACATCAGGGAGAGAGGCAAATTCATTGCCTGAACATAATCCAATCCCAAATCCAATATTGGATTTTGCCCCAGAGGTTTTCTATGATGATAGATAGCCAAGAATACAACACTTTTTAATTTAAGAGAAAGGAGAATAAAATAGCTGCATTAAAGGTTTTTTTCATGCTGTCTTGTTAAGATGATCTGGAACAGTTTTATGTTTGATATATATTGAAGAAAGTTGCCTCCACAGCTCCCATAGTATATCTCCAGTTAGAAACCAAATTTATATCAGGAGTATGGCATCCAGGGGCTAAGAAAAGATGGTTGGTGGATTACACAAATAAATGAGCATCATTGCCTCTGGACTCAACATAAAAGTGTTGCTGACATTCTTCTTAAGAGTGGGCTATGCATCTTGCTAGCTGCCTACATGTGCTTTTCTGGGAGAGGAAATGTTGGAATAATCCATGTAGTTGGATTTTATTTTATTTACATAGAGGAAATGTGAATATTCTATGAATAATGAATGGCAACATTTAAAACTGCATCTATAAACATAAGAAAATAACAAGTTTTAATCGCAAACATTTATACGGTTTTTATACTATTTATACACACTCATACACTCTCTTACACACATGCACACACATGCACACACACCAGTATTTCCACAGATGAAGGTACAAAATTCTGCATTCTGTATAGATATGATTGCCTACCTACCTACAAGGAGAGAAGAGATAGTGGAGCTTCTATTATTATCTTCAGCCCAAAGAAACTAAGTAAAGGTAAAGGTAAAAGTTCCCCTCGCACATACATGCTAGTCGTTCCCAACTCTAGGGAGCGATGCTCATCTACGTTTCTAAGCCAAAGAGCCAGCACTGTCTGATGACAATTCTGTGGTCATGTGACCGGCATAACTAAACGCCAAAGGCTGTTACCTTCCCACCAAGGTGGTCCCTATTTTTCTACTTGCATTTTTACATGCTTTCAAACTGTTAGGTCGGCAGAAGCTGGGACAAATAACGGGAGCTCACTCTGTTATGCAGCACTAGGGATTCGAACCGCCAAACTGCCAACCTTTCTGATCGACAAGCTCAGCATCTTAGCCACTGAGCCACTGTGTCCCCTTAAGTAAATCTTCCATCCCAGATAGGACACGAACCCACAATCCCTGGCTTAGGATGCCGGTGCCTTAAAGTCCATAAGAATTCCTCAGAATCAATGAAAAGTCATATGCTATTTACGCATGTAATTTTTTTTTTCTCGCAATGGATTCTAGTGTTTTGCAACAGAGAACTGGGAACTTTTTTAGAATTACTTTTAAAAATGTAATTCCAAGCAAGTAATCTTTTAATCCGTTGATCCTAAACGCTTCTGACTCAAAACCTAATTTCACAACCTTACTTTCCTTCCTAACTGCATTATTTCTATAGATCTTGAGACATACATTTTTATTGCTACTGATTCTGAGGGGTGAGTATAACCACTACTATTTTTGTTCTAATCAATATTAAAATAGTAGTTCTCAATAATTACATTGGGTAATATATTGTTATCATTGGAAAAAAATATAACTAAGCTTTTCTGGTACATATTGCCTAACTGGATTCATGGTTAATAAAGTAATAGTTGCAGAAATATTATGATTTGTCCCCTTAAGTAAATCTTCCATCCCAGATAGGACACGAACCCACAATCCCTGGCTTAGGATGCCGGTGCCTTAAAGTCCATAAGAATTCCTCAGAATCAATGAAAAGTCATATGCTATTTACGCATGTAATTTTTTTTTCTCGCAATGGATTCTAGGAATGAAATTTGTTTTGATAAGTAGACCATATAATATATATTTAGAATCAATGAGGGAAAAATAGAATACTAGATAAGATTAAAAAGTGTTATTTTTGCTTCTGTACAGTATTAGTCTGTTAGAGCAGGAAAAAAAACTAAGTTTAGTATAACTGGGAAAACGGAAGATCTGCAGAATTGGAATTTAAAGCTAAGTGGACAATCATAGAACAAAACAGTGGTAGTTAACACAGCAGATATAGTGAAATGCTGAACTTATCTTGATCCCCCCCATGAAAAGGGTACCCTATGCTGACTGATCTTCAGTACAGGCTGTAGGAGTGAAACATGCCCACAAGATAATCACATCCTTATAGAAATTGAAAACGTATGTGAAAGTCCTGGTGGTCCTGAAAAGACAAAGCAAAAAATACCTTCAAACAATTTCTTGATTCAGTGCCATCATTCATTTCTTTCATTTGAGAAATCAAGATTTAGAAGAACAAAGATTAATGTTTTTTTTTTTATAAAAGGGCATTTTATGAAATAGTGAAATGCAGCATATTTCTACCTGATAAATGCAAAGACCTGCAAACTTTGAACCTAACTTGGTCTTTATTTCTCTTGACCTTGTTAAACAGTGATTTATTTTTGGTGAAAGCCTGGAGTTTGCAAGAGGTAAAAAATGCAAAGATTTTTTTTTAATTCTAATAAATAATACTAAATCAGAATAGCTGATATTATAAATGTTAGGAAAAGTTTATTGGTTTTTGTGGTCATTTTAGAGACAATATCTGATTTGTAATTTGGTTTTTTTTAAATAATAAATACAGCTTATTAGAATTCACTTACAAAATTTGTAAGAAATTCATTCTTATGCTAAATGACTTTAGTTGGAAATATTTAAGGTTTATAATCTTTTAGACATCATTGTGCCCATAATATTCTTTATAAGAGAAAGATCAAATCATAGTTTAGCACTTTGCCATGCTTTTGGACATTGATATTTTTACTGTACTGATTTGTTTCTGTAAAAACAGGTTTAAAAAATAGCTTCAGTTTCTCAGAAAAAGAAAAACTCTGCTACAGTACATCCAATCAGTATTGATTGTAAGGGGCCTTTTTTAAAAAAAATTCAAAACTTTGTATTACCATTCATGCACATTTCTCTAAATAGTCATGGTAGGTAACACTTTTATAAGAATGTAACACATATTTCTACAAGTATAAACACACTCTTTTATGTGTGAACACATTTTTGTGCATACTTTTTAATCAGAGGGCTATATTGCAAAGTTCAACGAAAATATCAAAATCATTAGCCAATTCCATTTCAAATTACATAATGGTTCAGGAAGTGGGAATCAATGAAATTCACTTTAAAGTGTAATTTAATTTTTTCCCTTCTCTGTGGATAAGAATGTTGCTTGTGCCACAGATTTTTCAATGGTACATGAAAAAAATATTTCCTTCTACAACATATTTATTTCAGCAGTACTTTTTTTCTGTCGCCACCCCAAATTCACTCCAGAACATTTCCCTAAACATTTTTGGGAGTGAGGGAGGGTCACTGCAAAGAGGGGGAGAGAAAGGAAAAACCATATTCCCTTGGGGATGCATTCTATTGCAAAAGGTGCTATTGGATAACATCCAAAGTTTTAACTGAAGTTTTGCTGAAAGGCAATATATAACTGTTTTATACATGAATTGCTGAAATAAATAATACTTTTCCCTCTGTGGAAGTCAATGTGTTAAAGGTGATAGCACCTTCTGCATAAGATTAATGGCCAATAAGTATTATTACTGATTAGCGCAAAACTAATAATAATAATTCAGATGCTATATTTTGATTTACATGATGCATTAAGAATGACTACATGGTAATAAGTGATTATGATTACTGATTTGTTTAATTTCTGTACCACTGTTCCTCCCAGAATTGCCCAGTTTACAAAAGAGCAATAAAACATAGTCTTAAATAAAGCTATCATAATAAAACCATCAATGCCTAAAATATGAAATATAAAAATTGAAATGAAGGGATTTTTTAAAAAACAAAAAACAAATAATAGGTGATCTAAATAGTAGTTATCCTACAAATGCCTGGATACTCCTTTTTGAAAAAAGACAGAGCAAAATACTCCAAGAGATAAGTATTCCATAATATTATACCAATCAGCTTGCAAATAGTATAAAACTATTGATTTTTTAGTATAATCCCTGCAAGCTGAAAATCCTGACTTCAATGCCTGGATAATTGTTGGATGAGAGAAGAGGGGATTTCATCTCTTTTAGCTCCACCTACCACACTTCTCCATGATACAATAAACTACAATAAAACTTTTGTTTTTTGAAACAAAAAACCATAGCTATGGCAATAGGCATGCCATCACACTAATCAGATATTCCATTCCAGTAACATTTAGTTGGCTGGGACACTGTAGTAATACTGTAAATTGCCATAGTCTATCTGCAAAAAGACAAGGACATGAATGACTATGTACAATAATACAGGAATAAATCCACAATCTTATCCAGAAATTTCGTATTCTGATCACTTAGTGTCAAAAATCTGAAGGAGGAACTTTCAGATTTACATTGGAGTGTAAAAAAATCTCTAATTAAAATGGTTCAAGATAGATCCCTCAAGAATCCAATGTATTTGGAGAATTTCCCATTCTGATGACAGTATTTTTGAAACTTTTTGTGGAACACAGAAACAACCCAGGTAGTTCACACCAATGTTTCTAAGCCTTTGTGCAGAGTTAAATCAGCTCCTGGCCACTATGGAGTTCAGAAGATTGATGTAGAAGAATTGTCACCAAAAGGAGTGCATCTGAGCACGCAGTGAGACCCACCTCACAACTGTTTCCTCCACTTCCATTATATCCATATAGAAGAGGCTGACACTGGTGTGGAGAGCTTTTTTGTATCTCTATTAGAGGGAAGATGGGGAAGGCAAAATATTTCATAAGGTGTAATCTTGACAAATCTTGTCCTGCTATTTTGGATTCTTCTCAGCTTGTAGATATCAAGGACATGGACAAGATGTGTGGAGAGATGAAAATTAACACCTGTTTCCTTGATCCTCTTGGCTTATTAAGAAGTGATCAATGTCTTCTTGTGGGTGAAATCTCTGTTGAAAAGCACCTTCCCCTCAAACTTTCCATAGTTGGAAAAAGTAACTGAAAATGGTTTTCAGCTTGAGATGCATCTGGATAATACTAATTATATAAACCCTTTTTAATAGGCCTTTTGGCTCAGGTATGAAACTGAAACTGCTTTGATCACTAGCTGTAAGCTTTACAAAGTTTTTTAAATCAACACCATCAACTTAAATTCTGTTTAGTAAGTCACAATAAAATGGGCAGGGAAGTCTGTATTCAGCTTTGATAGTTCCCTTTAACCTCTCAGCAGCGTTCAACACTGTCAATTATGGAATTTTTATAGACATTGGGATACGTTGGTAAAGGCACTGGTTTGAAGTCCTTTCTGTGAAACCATAAGTGAAAGATGGTGCAACATTATTATTGCTTAACACTTGGCCATTGACCTATTTTGTGCTAGATGAAACTCTTGATGGGTTTTAGAGTAAGATACCATTCCAGGGAAGCAATCAATAAACTTAATTCAGAAATGGACAGGATGAGTTGGGTTTGACCCTTGGTAAGTACAGTATACAGGCAAATGCTCACAATTGTGAATGTGCCTTATGATAATCCACATGTCTTGCAACAACATTCCAGTGAAGTCCTCAATTCTAATTATTTACTTTAGCCACTATACTTCAATATAGTTTCACTTATATTTTTCTCAATATTATCAAGCACATAGGGTTTTTTTTTTTATCATCATCCAGTCATACCCATGTAAATTTCTGCATCTTGGAAATTGCTTCAAGAAAGTAGTCAGTTTTCATACCACCCATGGATCTGAGTGGTTGTTTTTGCAATATCTAGTGCTGTGTCTCTTACCTCTTCCCATTGCTCTTCAGGTCCTTTTTTGTGTGTGTAAGTTAAGCATGCCATATCTGTTTCTGATATTGTTCCTATCCTATCTGATAAATTTTGCTGGCACACTTATTCTCTTGAATTTCTTAAATCTCTTCTTAAATCTAACCTTATATTTGATAGTAATAATTCACTTACTGTTCTATAATGTGCATCTGGAAGTGTTTTCACTATATGGATTGCACTTTTCTGCTCTTATTATGCAGCCAATTTGATTCTGATGTTGTTCAGGTATAGAGTTTGCATTTATGTTGTGTCGTGGCCCACCAGACTCGGATGATGATGAGGTTGGGGAAGAACTTGGGCCAGTTCTGGAGCCTGGGAAAGGCTCTGATGGATGCTCAGCATCGGGCTCAGAGATAGAGCCAGGGCCGTCTGGCATTTCCCAGCCACTGGAGAGGCAGCTGCCTTTGGAGTCAGAGATGAGTGAGGAGGAGGAACAGCTGGGGCCTGTTCCAGATATGTGTATGCGCAGAGCAGATAAGGAGAGGTGAACAACGGAGGACAAGGAGTTAACTTGGGAAGCAAAACAAACCTGGATGCTGAATGGCCCCTCTCTGGCTGGGAAATAAATAGGAGGAAAGGGGAATGATGGTTGTAGTAGACAACCGTTCGCAGTTCTGGAGATTTTGCTCATTGTGTTTCATGCCACAAAGACTGCCTTGCCAGAACTGAGGTTTGTTTATTTGGACTGACTTAACTTGCAGCCTTTTGGCTGGAGCTCACGGCCTCATAACAAGCTGGTAAGGCCTATTGCTTCAGTTAACTCCTTGCAGAACTCTTGCCTGGGTGAATGCAGTTAATTCACAAGGTGTAAAATAAAGAGCGTTTTTTCTTTGCCAGGAGTCTGTTTCTTGCTTCTGCGAAGGCCGGGACAGAACATGTTGCTTGAAGCAAATGTTGAGAATGAACAATTTGCTTCTTTACAAAATTCCATTTTAATTGTTTATTTATATTTTTATGTATTTATTAACTCTTGCCTTATTGACTTTACTCTATCCAAATCTTTCTTCAATTCCAGGTTCGTCCATTTTTTCCAGGTTTTCTGTTTTAGTCACTATCCTTTCTAGCTGCTGCATTTATCACCTCTTATAATTTATCATCGAATTACTTGATGTTTTTCACCAGTCCATCTCTAGTATTCGTATACACTTATATTACACTGATAATACCTTCCAATTCTTTGCTATAATCCTATTGTGTATTAGGTTATAGCTAAGCATACACTTAGATGTGTCCTTTAAAGCAATGGCCTCCAACCTTTTGTGCACCAAGGACAGGTTCCATGGAGAGAGATTTTTCCATGGACCAGAATGGGTGTGGTTTCGCATGCTGCCTGCATCTCATGGATGGGGCTTCACTTGTTTGCAAGGCCCAGTTTCTGGCATGCTGTGGACCAGTGCTGGTTCATGGACTGGGGGTTGGGGGTTGGGGACCTTTGCTTTAAAGCAGTGTTTTTCAATCTCAGTAGCTTTAAGATTTATGGACGTCAACTCCCAGAATTTCCCAGCCATTGAGATGTTTTAGATATCACTGTCATTCTATTTCTTTACATAGTGGCATGTAATCCTCTGAGTTAAAATGTCTCTTTCTAATGTTCCCAGTTTCCCTTCTTCCTAAAGCATTTCATTTTCTCTGATAATTGTCAAATATTTTTATACACCAATCAATCTGTAGATAAGAAACAGCTGATCTAAAGAATAAGTATCTTGGAATTTTAATGAATACCTTTTAAGCAGAAGATAATGTTACAATGCAGGACTTTCAATGACTATTATTTTAAGTGAGAAAATTATCTACAGGCAGTCTAAAGTGCTAACACCCTGTTCTAATTATCTCTCTTGTAAAGATGGGGCAATATGCATTCATTAATTGTTTTGGGTAATTGTGGTTAAAATTTTTATCAGTTTTACATTGTCCTTGGCCCATGCTTCTCACAGCTGATGTTCCAGCCCACCCACCATGTCAATATAATAATTTCTTAGGCGGGAATAAGAAAAAGCTAGCTGAATTTAAAGCTAGATCAAGCAGAGTTGCTAATGGTAAATAGGAAACAGCTCAAGGACTGAAGTTCTGCCTGTTTGAGCAAGGTCACACTTTCCTTTAAAGAGCAGGCCTGCAGATTCTCATGTACCATTCGATTCAGAGGTGGTGGTAGCAAATGTTTTCATAGAATCAAGGCTAGTATACTAGGTACAATTGTTACAGAGTCAGATCTGGAAACCCTCTTCTTGGTTTACATAGCCTCTTTACTATTACAACACTATAAAAATAACATCCACTTTACAAGACTGTTGTGCTTAATCTGAGTGAATGTTATTATGACATTCCAATGCACTGAAATTTGCTTTTCACAAAACTACTGAGTGTCCTATCTAATGATACAATTTTTTTAGATTGTTACGTGTTGTTTTTACATACACATTGTTGTCTCTTATGATTCGTGATGATTGTATTATCATTATGATCATGATTTATCACTTGTTGCATGTATGTACACTGAGAGCTTCTGCACTGGAGACAAATTCCTTGTGTGTCCAATCACACTTGGCCAATAAAGTCTTCTCTTCTCTTCTCTTCTCTTCTCTTCTCTTCTCTTCTCTTCTCTTCTCTTCTCTTCTCTTCTCTTCTCTTCTCTTCGTTTCCCTTCCCTTCCCTTCCCTTCCCTTCCCTTCCCCTCCAATCCACTCCACTCCACTCCACTCCACTCCACTCCATCCACTCCATTCCATTCCATTCCATTCTAAATTTCAGGTTCATTTCTTTCTTTCTTTCTTTCTTTCTTTCTTTCTTTCTTTCTTTCTTTCTTTCTTTCTTTCTTTCTTTCTTTCTTTCTTTCTTTTGAATATTGTGATCTGTAATTTCTGTTCAAAAATTTGCAGCCAGAATAAAGTATATTTGAAACAGCCTCTGGGTGTCCGCCACACTTTTCTGAAATCAATGGCAACCTCTGATTGCATCCAACAGCTAACTTTTAAGTACTGAGGGCTGCATGGCTTTCAAGTTGCTCATGGCTCAACCGCATTTACTTCTCTTCTCCTCTTTCCCTCCCTCTGTTCTTGGCTGGAATCTTCATGTGTCGTCTTCTACCATGCTGATTTGGCTCAGCCCTTTCCATTTCCTAACTGGCTTTCATCCCACTTCCCTCCCACTTTTTCCTGTAATACCGCATCTAATAATCAGTTTCCTTTCTCCTTTTCATAACAACCTTTTGTCCTTACAGCCTTACTATCTCTTGCTCCTCTAACTTTCCCTTGATATTTAATTTAGTACTTTTTCAAAATTGTTAAAAAACAATCCCCACCTGTATTGTAACTTTAGTGAAAGCACCTACAACTATGTGGATATGCACTTAGCCCTGCCTCTTGTTTGGCATATTGTTCTTAGTTTAAAAAGAGTTTAGTGAGTTCTTGTCTTATTTATTTGTTGTGTAGTGGCCAGGCACATTTCTGGCACTTCGTTGCTAATAAATAAGACTAGTTTATGCAGACAGCTTGAACGAAATCCAAGTGCTGCACTCACAAATAGAAATTTCTTCCCAATAGAAGTTAGTTAAATAAAGCTGTGTAAATCTCTTCTCCATTCTATTTTTTTCTTTCTCTTCTTGGCAGAAACCAACAGCTTCGGTTCTGGCATAACAAAATATAGGAATTAAATTTCTGATATAAAAAAATGTTTATAAAGTAAGGCAGTTGTTAAAACATCTTATCTCCCATTTCATATGTATTTCTCTTAGAATCCACACTATTTCTTTTTTGCTATGATTAGTAAAATATTTGGAAATATTAACTTTATATGGTCTGCTTTTTATATTACGTATTCTTAATAATTAGATTTTTTTCTAATTATTATCTAAAAATCCTAATCCTGACCCTAATAAAATTCAGAAAATAAAATGTATTAATATATTATGTTACTTTTAGTTATAACATATTACATTAATATATTATCTTATTAAATGCAATTAATAAAATAATTTAACTTAATTCAACTTTAGTATGGATGACAATCCAGAAATATATTGAGTAAAATAATAAAGTATGACCTAACAGTACTTATTATTAAGTACTAAACAGCACTTAAACAGGCATTATCAAAACCTTGAAACATATTCAGTAACATTAGCAGCCAGTGCAGTTTCTTATGAATTGTGTTATATGCTATCTAAAAACATGGCAGACAGCAATCTTCATACCACAAGTCCCAGAGGTGGGTTTCAGCAGGTTCTGACCAGTTCTGGAGAACCGGTAGTGGATATTTTGAGTAGTTCGGAGAACCGGTAGTAAAAATTCTGACTGGCCCCACCCCCATCTATTCTCTGCCTGCCAAGTTCCAGCTGATTGGGAGGACATGGGGATTTTGCAGAAACCTTCCCCTGCCATGCCCACCAAGCCATGCCCACCAAGCCATGCCACGCCATGCCACGCCATGCCACGCCCACCAAGCCACACCCACAGAACCAGTAGTAAAAAAATTTGAAACCCACCACTGACAAGCCCCTATTTAAAAGTTTCTGAATCACCTTCAATGGTATATCCATCTAAAGCAGGGCTGTCAAACTCCCGGCCCACGGGCTGGATGTGTCATGTACTAGCCACACCCACGCAAAGGGGAAAAAAGTCCAAATACGTCACATGAGGATGCTGTGACGACATGAGTTTGACAGCCCTGATCTAAAGCATCTGTAAGAATCTTATCAAGAGGTCACCAACAGGGGTGGGTTCTAACCGGCTTTACTACCAGTTCCCTTTGTGCGTGCGCTTCGCGCACAAATATAAGGTTGGAATAACGTGGGGGCGGGCAGGAGGGCCCAGCTCCTGAAAAAAGAGAACCGGTTCGGTGACATAATAGCATCACTGCTACTGACTCGGCCGAACTAGGCCGAACCGGGAGCAACCCAGCACTGGTCACCAAGGGAGGGACTATTGAATCCAACAACAAGACTATACATCAGTGGTGGTATTCAGCCGGTTCGATCCGGTTCAAGCGAACTGGTAGTGGCGGCTCCACCCACCCAGACATCATCACATCCTGTTTTTGATGTTCTGTGCATGCATGGAAGCCTCTGCGCATGCACAGAGATGGTGCATGAACCAACATTTGCAAACCAGTAGTGAAGGTAAGTGAATACCATCCCTGCTATATATCTATCTCTTCCAGAAGAAATCCCCAACCTTTGTGGCTTGGTGGCCCAGCTGCAGGGACAGGGAAACCAAACCGTGTGAGCGATGAACCGGCGTGCACATGTATATGTGCACAGTTCGACTTGCAAATGCGCACATATGTGCATGTGCACTGGCCTGTTGCTCATGCGGTCCAGTTCTAAACAGGCCATGGTTCGGTGGTGGGTGATGGCCCGGGGGTTGGGGACTCCTGCCTTAGGGGACTTGAACCCATCCAGATACAAAGTCTTATTCAATTCCTGGATTCATGAATCACCAATCCACATCTCCACCATCTTAGTGTTCAGTTAATGAGAGAATCCAAACACCACTTCAACAATATTTGCACCATCTCACCTGACTTTGATGACAGGAAGATATAGAACTGAGGATCAGGACATCCAATCCCAAACCCTTGATGGTTTTTTTTCTTCAAGGCTTCATATTCATAAACAAAAATTACAGAATAAACCTTTGTTGATTCCTCTACCCTATCAGCAATGGGAACAGAATTGCCTAGTGCCATTACCTGGATCTAGCCCTGCAGTTAAAAGTGGATCCACAAGAACAGTGCCTCATAGTCTGGCCATGATCAGCTCAATGGGATATCACAGTTCATGGTGTGAAGAGCCACAAAAAGATACTAAAATATTCAGGAGAATCAATTCACTTAAAACTGAATGAGCCACGGTGGCGCAGTGGTTAGAGTGCAGTACTGCAGGCTACTTCTGCTGACTGCCGGCTGACTGCAATTTGGCAGTTCAAATCTCACCGGCTCAAGGTTGACTGAGCCTTCCATCCTTCTGAGGTGGATAAAATGAGGACCCAAATTGTTAGGATATTTGTAGCATCCAGGTCTCAAGTATTTAAAATGTCAGTAGAATACAGACAAATTACCATGCATGTTTACACATTATAAACATCTACATTTTGATGCATAAAGTAGGTTTTCATTGTACTTCTGATCCTGAAATCATGTCCATGGACCAATCCTCATTATTCACTATGATGTCTGCAAAGACATATTGTTTACTTACATTTACAGGCCTTCAAAATGGCCTGAATCAATAAATGAATGAAATACTGAGTGCAGAGCCAACAGTGTTTCTGTAGAACTAGGAATATATGTGCATATTTTATTTTTAAATTTTTCTTTGCTCTATTGGACTGTCTCAAATCTTTGATTTCTCTAGTAAAATTATAGCATTGTATGTTTAATCTTAATCTTCCAACTTCACTTTGTGTTCATGAGAACAATATTTTTCTTCTAGAATCAATTGTGATCTGTAAAAATATTTTGAAAACTCTCCATAGAGACTTTATAGAGACTTTGGGTAGAGAACTCTTCATTTGTAGCAGACTAGCACCATCTTATGGTCTGTCTAGAACATTTGCTTTCTTTTTGACTTTTGAAAACCAATTTGCAAATTCCTGTATTAATTTTTGTGCAACTTTGTACCATAATGATTTCCTTTCATGTCGAATGTCTATTATTTAAATCAATGGAATTTAAAAACACTTTTAAAAAAAAAAATTATTCAATAATAAATTTGGTTTTGTTCATCCTGTGATTTACATTTCTCCCTGGGGAGATGAAAGAGGAATGGCTAAATTCTCTAGTCAATGCACTTTTATGCTACATGACAAAGAGATGGCATTATAGAAATTATTTCAACTTCTGCATTTTGATGAGATCTAATTTCTAGAAAGGTAGCCCAGTATATGAGACATGTTTCTCTCGTGCAACAGTGTTAGAGGTTTATATGACAAGATGTTGCCCTCCAGAAGACAGAAAGTGGCAGCAGCAAATACTAGGCTGCTCTCTCGAACTAGAAGACAGGAGAAAAGCATGAAGACTGAGGGACTTCTGGAAAAGGACCTTTGGGAAATTTGGTTTTCTGGTATGCAGGCTCAGCAGTTTCCTATTATTAAATATTTATATATCATTTAGTAACCTTTATTTTTTTTTTCTAGAATGGTTCACAACAATAAAATTAAAGAATAAGAATATTAAATATATCGTGCCCAAAATTAAAACAATACACCAATATAATGTGGTGTATTTAGCCACAATAAAGAGCCTTGGTAGTACAGTGGTCTAAGGCACCCTGTTATTAAGCTGGTTATTAAGACCAGCTGCCTGCAATTACTGCAGGTTCGAATCTCGCCAAGGCTCAAGGTTGACTCAGCCTTCCATCCTTTCTAAGGTAGGTAAATTGAGGACCCAGTTTGTGGGGGCAATAAGCTGACTTTGTATAAATATACAAAAGGATGAAGGCTATTGCTTAGCGCATTGTAAGCCGCCCTGAGTCTTTGGAGAAGGGCAGCATATAAATCAAATTTATATATATATACATACATACATACATACATACATACATACATACATACATATATATATATATACATATATATATTCCTGCATGTTTGAATTTTAAAGATAGTACAAATTTTATTTGCTTTATTATTGTTCTACTTTAGTGTGACCGTGAGTAGTCCTGTCTCAGACACAAAGCTAGCCAGTTGACTTGGGTCAGTTACTCTCTCTCAGCCCTTAGGGACAAGGAGCCAATGTTAAACCACTTCCAAAAAAAATCTTGCCAAGAAAGCTCAGCAGGGGCTAGGCCAGGCAGTTGGTATGTGTCAAAAACTTGTCTTGAAGGCACATAAATAAATAAATTCCAATCGATAAACAATATGATCACCATTCTTGCTTGCAAAACTATAGATGAAAAATTTGTACAAAGAGTTGAATTCCCCATCATTGGACTTAACACACATTTGTCACTCAACTACAATGGCCAGATTGCTGGGGGCAATATGTTGACTCTGTAAAACAGCTTAGAGAGGGCTGTAAAAAGCACTATGAAGCAGTCTAAGTGCTATTGCTATTGCAAACTGGTTTTTCAGAAGTGGTTTGCCATTGCCTTCTTCCTAGGACTGACGGAAAGTGACTGGCCCAAGATCATCTAGCTAGCTTTATGCCTAAGGTAGAACTGGAACTCACAGTCCTCTGGTTTTCTAGCCTGGTACCTTAATCACTCTAACAAGCTGGGCCTCATTAAGTTCCTGAAAGCTGAGTAAACATTTCTCAGTTAAATAAAAATATGAGTTGAGGTTCATTTGATTGGCAGATCGTATTTGTACAAAACAGTTTGATACAAGTTCCACTGAGTTCAATCTAAATTACTCCCAAATTAAAAATAAAATTGCAGTCCCTATAAAATTAACAAGAATAAATGTGTATAATAAATATTATATACATTGAAACCTCTGTCAGCTAATTAGTAATGAATAATAATTTTCATAAATGATATTTTCAGTGTTATAAGGCATACTTTTAGGAATTTTTTGGACTTTTGCATCCATATCTATGTGCATCTTTTAGAAACAAATTGATTTAATCACGTATCTTTAGAAAGCAGTTCTTTATACTTTTTGTTCCAATAATTATGAATTTCCAAGTCAATTGTTTCATAAAAGACAGATTTTATTATTTCAATATTACATATTTATAGAAAATTCTACATATTCTGCACTAACTACTGCATGCAGAGGTACAATGTGCCTATTTTACTGGGAGTGGGAATGCAAGCTGTGAACATTTTTTATTGTTCGTCTTCACAATAAATATTTATTTATTCTTTTATTCAATTATTTATTTAATACAAAATTGTTCCCAATGTGATGTAGTATAATCATTACTCATGTTAAAATATATATCAAAGAGGTATGCTATTTCTTATGTGGAAATTTTGATCATACATATGTGTGCATTTATGTAATACATATACCCACTCACTGCCTATACATAACTGTAACAGAGTTGGAAGGGACCTTGGAGGTCATCTGGTCCAACCCCCTGCTCACACAGAAGACCTATACTAGGGATTCGAACCGCCGAACTGTCGACATTTCTGATCAACCAACTCAGCGTCTTAGCTACTGAGCCACCTAGCCAGGCTGAGCCACATAACAAGAGCCAGTGAGGAGGAGGAGTCATAATGCTTGACTAGGGGCAAAGATATGCAGGTTCTATTTCTCCTTGAGGCATAGGAGTCAACTTTAGGCCCATTGCTCTCTCTCTCTCTCTCACTCATAGACTAGAAAGTCAAGAAGCATCTATCTACCAGCCCACATTTGACCAGCATAATAGATTATAGTCCATGACCTTCAGTGTAGAACCTTCTATCCTGCAGTGGATTGCTTTGGGTTGACTTCCATAATATGCACATGCAGAGAGAGAATACATGGCTCATAAGAAGAGAATAGCAATATCTTTTTTTCATATACTGTCATGAGATCATAGTTGAAAATATTAAGCTGCCTACAGTTGTATGTTTTTTGTAAGCCATTCCATTATCCTCGGTCATAATCTTCAATGGCTTGAAAAGCAATTGCTTTGCAAAAACACACAGGAAGTCTGATTTTAATTTGCTGTCTACATCTACATTCTCATATTCTTTTTATAGATTATTTGAAGTTATCGCTAAAATCTTCCTTCACTCAAACATAAGTGAAAGTTTTATCTTCCTTTGTATATCGCAAAAATAATTTATTACTAAGGAAACAAAACCTTTTGTCTCAGAATATATTTCTTTAGGACAGCCGTGGAATTTCAGAGCAAGCAAAAAACTGCCATGATCTGGGCTGCAATCAACTATTTTTAATAGGAAACTTTTACAGACTTTTAATAAGTTTGCCTGACATAATTTATGAGGAGAGGTTTTGAAGTGAAGAGGCATTGCTTGGCAAGTGTCCTTCCTCTAATCTCAGGACATTTAAATAAAAGAGTGCTCATTTCCTCCAATTTGAGATTTCTGCCACACAAGAAAAAAAGTTAAGAAAAACACCTGTTACATAAAGCTACAAAACGGTATATTCATAGTCTCAGCAAAATATATTTGAGGGGAAAAAATCTAGAAGACACAAAGCTTCTGGGACAACCAATCATGTTAATATTATTATTACTAATATTTAAGAGTAGATATTTACCTATACAAGTAGTCCTCAATTAGAGTCAGCTTTATTCAACAACTGCTTGCAGTCTCACATTTATGACCACAGGTTTGTAAAGCAGAGGAAAACTGAAGTAAGATTGAAGACACAGTCCCAGTTTCACTTAGACACCACTTTTTAAAATGATGGAGTTGCCAGCCCCAGTTGCGATCACTAAATGAGGAATACCAGTAATTTTATGCAGCAAGAAGATTATGGGCTGGTGCGCCAGTTTGCTTATATTTTCATGAAATATATTTTCATTTTGAACTTCATGAGATATTAGAAACAAAAGAGATACCTAAGAATGACCAAACTATTTTACTTGCTATTAAATTGTTAAGACCATGTTAAGGGATATCCATCTCTCATATTGATAACTATAGGATGTAAATATGCTACATATGTATGCCTTCTAACAGTTCATAAGAAGCAATCTGCCCACCTAGTTGGCTTTGACTGAAGCAGGGTTGATCTGGAGAGCAATTGGATAAGAAGAAATATCATGGCTATAGGAGTCCTTGGTGCTCTCCAAGCTTGGTTGTTTCCTGCAGATGTTTCATTACTCAAACTAGGTAACATCATCAGTGCTAGTAAGGAGGGGGTGTTGCTCTCAGTTTATATTCTAGTGGATTGCCCTGTCAGGATTGGTGGGAGTGGTCCTGGAGCAGGGGTGAAATGCTCCCGGTTCGGACCAGATCGCCCGATCCGGTAGTGATGGCGGCAGGTGGTTCTGAGAACCGGGACTAAAGTAAACATTACCCCACCACCACCAAGCCACACCCACAAAACCGGTAGTAACAAATTTTACATTTCACCACTGTCCTGGAGGTTCTTTGGTTGGGCTGTTTAGTATAGGTTTGTTTGGCAGTTCCTTGAATCGGGTATTTACTTCTGGACTCTATGCTTATCTGAGCATTGATTGCTGATTAACTCCAAGATTAACATTAGACCAACAATCAAGAAGTAAATCATACCCCAATCAAGGAATTGTCAAACAAGCTAACAGTAAGCAGCCCAACCACAGAACCTCTGAGACCACTTCCCCAAACACTGACAGGGCAAACCATTAGAACATAACTGAGAACTAGAGAACTGAAACCAAACCTCACTCCTTACTAGCACTGATGTTACTTAGTTTGGGTATGAATCGTCTGCAAGAAAACAAGAAAGTGAGCACCAAGGACCCCTCATTTCATCCCTGAGTTATAAATATTCTCCTTTATTGGTAGCATGGTTATAGGTTCGAACGGAAAAGTCTCAGAGGCAATAGTGAAAAAGCACTTCCCGTATTGTTAAGAAAAATAAATGGACATGCCCAAGAAATCAGCATGAGTAGAGTTTAATGTGAAGACAACTTGACTTTTAGTAAAATAAATAAATAAAATGGCAGTTTGTAATGCCAACTGAGTTTCCCAGACAAGGTGCTATGATTAAGAACAGCCACAACTTGGAAAGAGGTGCTTCCCATTGGTTCCTCTCACTCAGATCACTCTGAACTTGAATCTGAATTGTTGAAGTTTGCAGGAACTTTCAGGGTCTCAATGCTCTCTCATGCATCATACAATAGGTACCAATTTTGTAAAAGAAAAAAGCCTTCTGTCCAAACTCAGCTGAATCAAGGCTCTAATGTTCGATACACCATCAGGTCATGTTAAATCAGTCTACAGCAGTGGTGAAATCCAAATTTTTTTACTACCGGTTCTGTGGGCGTGGCTTGGTGGGCGTGGTCTGGCTTGGTGGGCATGGCAGGGGAAGGATACTGCAAAATCCCCATTTCCTCCCCACTCCTGGGGAAAGGATATTGCACAATCTCCATTCCCACTCCACTCTGAGGCCAGCCAGAAGTGGTGTTTGCCGGTTTTCTGAACTACTCAAAATTTCCGCTATCAATTCTCCAGAACCTGTCAGAACCTGCTGGATTTCACCCCTGGTCTACAGTCATAGGAGTTTCATTGCTGATTTTGCTGTCTTAGTAAGTGCTTTGCTTATAAAATCACTCCAAAAGGTATATAGACCATGTATAGAGTACATGGTCTATATTCAGTTTGGAAGGGAACTCTTAAAATACAGGTTTGCTTTCCCTTCCCCCATTGTTCAATTAGCTGATGGTGACAGCATGGAACTTTAGAATACCAGCTAAAAACATGCAGGTATGTTGTTAGAATCCCTCAAATCATCATCAGCTCCTTGTGTCTCTGTGGACAAAAGCTCTGCAAACCACACAAATCCTGCAGGTGTATTCCTGTGGCTTCTAATACATATTCTGGCTATCTACCTCATGAAAACATACTCTGGCTATCCACCTTTTCTTCTACTTATTGTCCACCTAGCCCAGCACTAGAAACTTTTCCAGCCTATATGATGTGTTCTAAGTGAGATTTTGTTTTTGTTTCCCGATGCTTGTTTCCAGTGTGCATTCAGGCTTGATTTCCCCTAGAATGGAAACAGCACATGACGCCCTCCCTCTGAAAGAGAGAAGGGAAGGGGAAGAGGGACATACAGCTTTGGTCTGCTTAAAATGTGGGGGAGAGGGATAACATGGGCGGGGGAAGAAATGTGTGCTGAGTGCTTAAAAATCATCCTCCCCTGCAATCTAGAGCTTGTATAATTATAAAATGCTTCATTTTGGAGCTTGAACGGCTTGAAGAAAAAATACAGTCTTTACCCCTTCTGTATCAATCTCATCTGTCCCTCCTCCCTGCCACCATCATCAGTGACTAGAATTCAATTCCAGACTGAAGCCTAGATGAAGAATCTAGTTTAGTTTAGAGGATAATATGTAACTTGGACATTGTTAAGCTTCAGAGACTGCAGAGGAGGGAATTCCAAAAGAAAAGGCAAAAAAAAAAAAAGTTTCTTTGGGGATGAATTTGGACTCCAGACGTTGCTACCCAGACAAACACATTATATCTGAATGGGTTCCTTGCACAATGGCCAAGACAATTCGTTTTTAATATGTTTGATTGTTGTAGAAATGTTTTGAGTAGGGAAAAATTAGATGCTTATTTTTTTTTATTTTGCCCACAAGTTTTTAAAATTTAAAATTCAGTTGTACCCGAATGACTCAATGTTTTGTCATCTCACAATGACAAAGATTGAATAATTTTAAAGCAGTAAAATGGGAGCTTAGTAAAATAGCATTTTATTTTAAGTCATAAATGAAGACTATTTTGAATGTTCACAAAATGAAAATAAAATGCAATCATCTTCTGGCCTAATGACATAAACAGCAAGAATTTTCACTGTGATCTTTTATGTTATTTTAGTGTATTATAATTGTATTGATTTTCATTACATCTTGAGTTATTATTTTAAATTGAAGTAAAATGTACCTTATTAATGATTTTGGATAATGAGACATACAAATATATTAAATACATAATAAAATAAATAATATAGGAGACCAAGCTCAGTGAATATGGCTATTACCCGTTTTCTTGTTAAAAAAAACATGTTTATCTACTGTGAAGCTCTTACATATTCATTCAATGCCAGCATTCTGTCTTTAAACATAATCAAAAGAATGAAAGAAATCTGACTGAGTAGAAGTTGGATAGAGCTCTCTAGGTGCACTATTTCTTCTCTAGTTTATATTCCCCAATTTTCGGGGGAGGGCTGTTTTCAGCAGCCGCATTCCATCATAAAAGTCTTCCTGATCCATTCAACCTTGTTAGCATCAGTAGAGTCTGACAACTTATCAAGTTATTGCATTCCACTGTAGGACTGCTTGGCTGCTTGGGAAAAGTTATTGTAAGGTCATGAACTCCACATCTTGCTCTTTTACATAAGCATTTTCTCCATTCTGATACATAATACCCATTCACCCTATTGATGCAAAACAAATATAAATGACACTATTTGAATAAAATGGGCAAGTGCTTCCCTTTGCATAGAACAGAGTCAATAGAAGCCCTGAACAAACAAAAGTCTGTTCATGCAACAAAGCTTTTATGATGGCTCTCCTCACTCCTTACCATGGTTCTACTAATTTCCTAAATATGTGCCTTAAGGGTTAAAGATGTTTTTAGAATAGAACAGAACAGAACAGAATAGAATTTTTTATTGGCCAAGTGTGATTGGACACACAAGGAATTTGTCTTGGTGCATACACTCTCCGTGTACATAAAAGAAAAGATACGTTCATCAAGAATCGTAAGGTACAACACTTAATGATAGTCATAAGGTACAAATAAGCAATGAGGAAACAATATCAATATAAATCGTAAGGATACAAGCAACAAAATTAGTCATGCAGTCATAAATGGAAGGAGATGGATGGTGGGAACAATGAGAAGATTAACAGTAGTACAAACTTAGTGAATAGTTTGACAGTGTTGAGGGAATTATTTGTTTAGCAGAGTGATGGCATTCGGGAAAAAACTGTTTTTGTGTCTAGTTGTTCTGGTGCGCAGTGCTCTATAGCATCGTTTTGAGGGTAGGAGTTGAAACAGTTTATGTCCAGGATGGGAGGGGTCTGTAAATATTTTCACAGCCCTCTTTTTGACTCATGCAGTATACAGGTCCTCAATGGAAGGCAGGTTGGTAGCAATTGTTTTTTCTGCAGTTCTAATTATTCTCTGAAGTCTGTGTCTGTCTTGTTGGGTTGCCGAGCCAAACCACAGTTATAGAGGTGCAGATGACAGACTCAATAATTTCTCTGTAGAATTGTATCAGCAGTTCCTTGGGCAGTTTGAGCTTTCTGAGTTGGTGCAAAAAGAACATTCTTTCTGGTGCTTTTTTGATGTTAGCTGTCCATTTTAGATCTTGCGATATGGTAGAACCTAGAAATGTGAAGGTCTGTACTGTTGATACTGTGTTGCCTAATATTGTGAGAGGTGGAACTATGGAAGGGTTTCTCCTAAAGTCTACCACCATTTCTACGGTTTTGACTGTGTTCAGTTCCAGATTGTTCCGGTCACACGACGAGACTACTTGTTCAACCTGATAAGGCCAACAGAGTTAATGCAGCAGGATTGAGGAAAAGAATTAGTAAGAGCTGTTCAGTGTAAGAATGTGCTTCTCCCGATGAAAATGTGTTTAAAACCAAGCAAATTATATACGGATAAAAGTGTATAAAGGCATGGAGGTCCTACAGAAAAGGTTTTGTTGATCTTCTTTGAAAGAATTTGATTTCTTCCTGGGGTTTTTGAGAAGCTAGGTAAATTTATTTTTAGTATTACCTTGCTAACAAAACAGTTTTAAACTAAGTAACTGCAGGGATTTTCACAAAATCATCTACAAAATCATCCGAATGCCATTATTCAGAGTGCACATACTTTTCTCCACAATGTCCTCACTGCTCTGCTATACAACAAACCAATTTGTTCTCCATATCATGTTTTTGGTTACATTCTAAACCATTGAAGGAAATTTTCTTGATTTGAAAAACTTCATTGTTTCATTTTTATCCTGCTTGTAGAATTGATCTCCTTAGCCTGTCTTGTCATGAACAGAATCTCAAACTATTGTGCATTGTAAATCTTGCAGTGATCTATAAACCCAAGCACCAGATTTCTTCTATTAATACTTGAGCTCCCACCATAACAATTTCTCATGTGTGATTTGCACATTGATGATATCTGTGTCCAAAGGTGATATCTGTGTCCAAAGTATGAGTCTATTTTCTTCTTAATCCAATGGATTAAGAATCCATTGGATCCATGTTCTTAATGGTCAAGAACATTATGTCTCCCTTTTACTAATACTTTGTCTTTCTCTGATATATATCTCATTTATAGTCAAAGCTGGTCATTATCACCATGTATACAATGTTTGCACACCTTCAGGATTTACTATTGTCATTGTAGAGTCCCCAGTTTAAATGAAATGTAATAAAGGGTATGACTACTAAGGACTATTTCTTTGAAACCCAAGTACAGTATTTGTTTTCTCTACCTACGGTCAAAATAAGCAAAGCATACAGCACAATGAAGAACAAATGTCATGTTCATAAAAATAATAAAAACTATAACAACAGACATGATTGGGCTCCACTGAAATCAGTGCAAGATACATACATACTATAAATAAAGCAAGGAACAAGTCCTGAAAGGAAATTAACTGGAGCATATATTGCTCTTGCTTGATAATAGTAATTATGTTCTGAGAGTGTTGCCAGCTGCAAATATGTAAGAATTAGGTGGCAAGAATATCAAGTGCTTTGTATGCTTTTTTTTATATTTAGGTCTTAATGTTAGAAATCACTGGTCTGTAGTAACTTAAATATAAATTATGAATTCATGGTGACAGATTAATCCATAGAAACTGCTATTTTGTAACAAGAATGAGAACCGAACAGTCATTGAAGTGGATTTTTGTAGTGATATAACTCTGTGAAAACAATTTACTTGTCTCATAGCACATAGCTCTAAAATCCAAATACAGATACGGTTTTTTATGTTAGTGTAATGTAATACGTTTATACATCTCTTTTCCACTATAGTTCAAGGAGCATGACTGAAATAAATGATTATGAAATGAATCAATGTTGGTTGACCAGTGCCTTTATGTTTCCTAGTTCAATTTTAATGCCTTGTAGGAAGCTTTATTCCAGGGAGGGAATATTCTAAGAAGCTATAGCCAAATATATAGTCAGATATAACTATTTAGCCAGCTTGTAGATTTACTACTACACTCTGACAGTATTGCCCTCTCTAATAATTTCTACATTTTTTTTTTTTTTTAATTTGATTTATATGCCGCCCTTCTCCGGAGACTCAGGGCGGCTTACAATACGTTAAGCAATAGCCTTCATTCTTTTGTATATTTTATACAAAGTCAACTTATTGCCCCCACAAACTGGGTCCTCATTTCACCTACCTTAGAAAGGATGGAAGGCTGAGTCAACCTTGAGCCTTGGAGAGATTCGAACCAGCAGAAATTGCAGGCAGCTGTGTTAATAATAGGGTGCACTAAACCCCTGTACTATCAAGGCTCTCTTTTGATTCCCTCATCATTACACTAAGAAACTGCTTTTCCAGAAGCATAAATATGTGGCTGCTGCTTCTCAACATTATTCTTAGATGTGACAAATCATCCTGGGTTTTTGTTGTGGGTTTTTTTTTTTTTTGCTTCTTTAAAGTCATAAAAGAAAGATGAAATATGAAAGGGTAATTTCATTTCTTTTTGTCTTCAGCTTTGCTGTTACTAAAACAGCATGAATGTTTCCCACTTATTCATTTAAAAGTTTTTTTACAGCCACCCTTCTTATGTGGCATAATCCTTACTGACTCACAAATAACAATACAAGCATAAAACTCAATACAAAAAACTGACGGTAAATTTATATTTCATAATTAATTATTGCACTACAACCATTGGATAATTGACATTATTTAAGGCTGCTTCAAATTTTAAAATATGGCTGCTTCAATGCAGTATCGTCTCCATTTTCTCCAAAAACACATTAAACAGAATGGAAATTATAACAGAATATGGGGATATTAAGGGAAAACAGAAGACTGGGTTTTTGCACTAGATTCCTTCATATCCACTAAGCAAAAGTTTTACCCTTTTACTCTTTCTCAGCCTACTTACATGAAATGTCCATCCTCCACATAACCTTGTCTCCCAGAATCATTTATCTCAACTGCTATTCCTTTTTATGTTCTATAGTTCTATGCTTTAAAAAAAGAGACAAAACTTCCCCCCACCCCTTACTCAAATTGTGTCATGGTGCTTTTTTTAAAAAAAAAAAAAAAAACTAAGTACAAAGGCGGGGAAAACTCTTTTAAACAGTTCAAATATTGGATCTAGCATCAGACTTTAATCAGAAAAGGTGTCTTGTGGTTTACATATATAAGAAATGTCCTTTTTTAAGACAATGAAATTTTAATTGATATTTTCTGTAATAGCAGTCAATGCTATTATTATTTAAACATTGGTAAATATGTTTTAGTGATAATGACTGTTGTAAACGATCACTAGGGAAAACCCAGTTATCACTTTATGCCTTAATTTGTCAAGAGAGAGGTAAATATCAAAACCTTCCCTGGTATGGGGGCTTCTTTCACGTCTTTAGTTTCATTGGCCCCAGCACTGGAAGGAAGAAGCAGGAAGGTTTCTTCTTTTTCTTCCTTTACCTACATTCTTCTATATTACATGAACAAGAATGATTTAGCAGATCTCTGGAAAAAGTTTCAGGGCCGGAGCTCACACTTCAAAACAAGGCCCAGATTTACCCTTCACGTTTGTAAAGTACAAGCCCTTCTTTTTCTACCTTTATTGTACTTAAATGGATTTTGCTTCCAGATAAGCACCTGCACGAAAGCAGAGGAAGCATTAGTTAAGTTAGTGAAACTTTTTCTAAAATAGTACTGGAGGCACAAAGCAAAGTACCTTATTTTATGTCAAAGCAAATGAATACACCTCAAGGCTTCAGTGTGACAACCTTCCATCTTTTAAAACAGTAACACCCTATACATCCGCCACCCAAATTTTGACTTTTTTGTTTCAGCAATGACTTGTCTTTCAAATCGATTTAAAAAAACGAGGGCAAAAAAAAAAAAGTCTGATTAGGTGGCTCAATGTCTAAGACACTGAGTTTGTCGATCGGAAAGGTCGGCAGTTCGAATCCCTACTATAGGTCTCCTGCGTGAGCAGGTTGGGCTTGATGACCTCCAAGGTCCCTTCCAACTCTTGTTATTGTTATATATAAATATCTGTATTACAATCAAGCCGGAATTGACTAGATGAAAAAAGGGGAAGGGGCGTTTTTTCTTCGATCAACGTGTCCGATCCCCAAGATTAAAGCAGAAAGCACAAAAATGGCTTTCGGTCCTGGGAGAGCTAAAAAGGCTTGCTTTTTAGCTAATGATAAATTTGATGGGAAAACCATTGCTTATTAATTCACGAACTTGAGAACAGGGCTCGTTGTTTTTGAACCTGTGTAACATCTCCTAACTGCAGAGGGAGAAAAAAAAAAATCGGGCGATTTTTCTCCGAGCCGCAATGAAGGCTTGAAGGTTTTAAAACGAGGCTTGTTTCCCCATTTAAAAAAAAAAACCGTTCAAAAACTTGTTTATCAGAGGCAAAATAATATTAATAATAAAATAATAAAATAATAATACTACTAATACTAATACTAACACTAACAATCATCATCGTTCAATCCCTGCGGCACTTGCGACGGGAAACCGCGCGTCCCTTTATCGAAGTGCCGGAAAAACCCGCTCAGCACCGCTGTCAGCGTAACTACCCAAGAGACTGGAAGCAACTAGGCGGGCCTAGAAGCGCGCTGAGGAATGTCGATTGGAGGAAGGTATCTATGCCCCGGAAACGGAAATGACGTCCCTAGAATGGCGCGGCCTTTTCCGCCCGGAGAGTGTGGTAGAGGCGAGGTGTGGGGGTTGTCGTGGCCATGAGCGTGCCGGCTTTTATCGATATCACGGAGGAAGATCAGGTCGGGATACGGGGCGGTTGCTTTCTCTCCTGAGGCTGTTGGTGCCTTCCATTTGTCATACCCTCCCTTCCCTCCCCCAGTCCTCCTTATTCCCCAATCCTTAGGAATGACTGTCTATGGCAGGGGTGGGCAACTGTGGCCCTTTTACAACCTGTGGACTTCAACTCCCAGAATTCCTGAGCCAGCTTGACTAGATCAGGAATTCTGGGAGTTGAAGTTCACAGGGCCACAGTTGCCTACCCCTGGTCTATGGAGATTCTCAGTCATCCAGGTTCGTGGTTTGTCCCAAAAGGTGCTTTTTTTCCCCCTTTTTTTTTTCAAGAGGCAACTGGGCTTTTGTTTTTGTTTTTCCCCCATGGAGACGCTTCGCTTCTCATCCAAGAAGAACTGAAGAAGCTTCTTGGATGAGAAGTGAAACGTCTTCAAGGATAAAACAAAGCAAGTCCAGTTTTTTTGGGTGGGTGGGTGGAAAAAGCACCTTTGGGAATTTAGGAATGAATGTAAGACAGGACTGCGGCTCCGGCTGGCTTGTGGCAGGCAGAAAGGCAGGGATATTTTGCTGATTGCTGGCAGCAGGACCTGTCTGCCTACCTAGCCAACCTATGTCGATGGAGGATAACTGTTTAAGTCAGGGGTCTCCAACCTTGGCAACTTTAAGCCTGGCGGACTTCAACTCCCAGAATTCCCCAGCCAGCTAAGCAAAGCAAAGCTGGCTAGGGAATTCTGGGAGTTGAAGTCCGCCAGGCTTAAAGTTGCCAAGGTTGGAGACCCCTGGTTTAAGTTGCCTTTTCTCCTGGATCTGCTCATCCCTCCCAGAGGTAGGTTTTAGCAGATTCTGACCAGTTCTTGAGAACCAGTAGTGGAAATTTTGAGTAGTTTGGAGAATCGGTAGAAAAACTTCTGACTGACCCCGCCCCCATCTATTCTCTGCCTCCCAAGTCACAGCTGATGGGGAGGGAATGGGGATTTTGCAGTAACCTTCCCCTGGATTGGGGAGGGAATGGAGATTTTGCAGTATCCTTCCCCTGGAGTGGGGTGGGAATGGAGATTTTGCAGTATCCTTCCCCTGCCACACCCACCAAGCCATGCCATGCCCACCAAGCCACACCCACAGAACCGGTAGTAAAAAAATTTGAACCCCACCACTGCCTGCTCTGGCGATGCTTCATTGATCAGGAATTGTGTCAATATGGCTTCACTTGCAGTCCAGCGTCTATTTACCCCTATGAGCACTTCACCCCTAAGATTTAGGACTGACGCAAAGAAGAAAGTCCTAAATAGTTTTTGAGCCCTAGGGATTTTTGTTTTCAGTATCAGAACCGAACACAAAATTCACTTCCGTGTAACCATTTGCTATCCTTTCATGTTCATAGGGAAAGATAAGTAAAGTTGGTGCTGTTAAAACAACTGAAAATTCAAAAAGCCTTGAAGAGTTCCTCCCAATTATCACTAACTACCGTGTTTCCCCAAAAATAAGACCCTGTCTTATATTTTTTTGAACCCTGAAATAAGTGCTTGGTCTTATTGACATGCTCTCAAAAGCCCGATTGGGCTTATTATCAGGGGATGTCTTATTTTGGGGAAAACAGGGTAGATCCTAGTTTGCATCGTTCCTACCTTCTGGTATTCCTGGTTAGGCATCTGAGCCCTCGTGATTTTCTTTTTGACACTGGAGATCGCAAAATGGAATCAATTATGATTGTGGCGATTGTATCCTGAAATAATGGTTATATACTATTTTGTATGCCTGAGATAATAAGATACAGGTTAAAAAAAGCTAAATGTCAAATATCATGTGCAGCTTAAAATAGACTTGAGTGGAAAATTATCATGAAACCGTCGTGTGTTTATTCATATATAGGTTGTGCATAGTACCAACAGCATTACTATTCTTGTGATCAGCTGATCAGCTGATCAGTTTGTTCTCCGGCCATGCTGACTTTAATTGATAATTTTGACTACTTCAATTCTTTATGGTAAAATTTAAGTTCCAGTTACATTACTCTTATGTACGGTAACAAATTATATTTTATATTAACCAAGAAATGATTATAATTGTTAAGTTTTCTAGAGCTGCTGAGCATGTGCAGTTTTCACAGGCAATGTTCTTCTTTAAAAGGCTGCAGAACTTAGAGCCTATCTAAAATCCAAGGGAGCAGAGATCTCTGAAGAGAATTCAGAAGGTGGACTTCATATTGATTTAGCTCAGATTATTGAAGCATGTGATGTGTGCCTAAAAGACGATGACAAAGGTTTGTACAATACAGATGCTTTGGTAAATGTTTCAAAAATGAAAGAAATAGAAATGATGTAAAGACCAGGAATATTACAAATTAATTGTATTTTCCATATAGTTTTTAGCCTAGATTGAACATATAAATGAACTTAACTCACTGGTGGATAACTTACAGTGGGAATTGAATAGAAGCCGAATCACATGTATTTTTCTGTATCATGAGTATCTAAGGGTTACCCTTTACACGAGGGGAGGAGGTGCATGGAGATTTAAAGCTGCATTACATTTACAGGCATGATTAGGTTTGGGAGAGACTTTCTGGACTATCAGGAAGTTTAGGATTAGTGGGTGTTATAGTTTTGACTCTTTCTGGAAGAGCACTTCTTGAACAATGGTGCTGACAAACTTTTGTTCTTTTCTCTAATCAAGATCAGAAAGTATCAGTTCATAACCTAGTGTGATTATACTGGCCAAGCCACCTAAATTATATATGAGGCTATCAGATTTATGTGACGCTATTAAATTTATTTGCCCATTCTAATGTCAGAGATGAATCAAGGAATACTTGATTACATATCTTCAAGACAAGAACTTTTTTCTAATTAATGTAAACTTTTGTTTTCCATATAGATGTTGAAAGTGTGATGAACAGTGTAGTATCTTTGCTTCTTATTCTGGAACCTGACAAACAAGAGGCTTTGATTGAAAGTTTGTGTGAGAAACTAGTCAAATTTCGGGAAGGTGAACGGCCTTCACTCAGGCTTCAGCTGTAAGTGTCTTCTTTGGGAGAAAATAGTATGTTTTTCATTCCATAAAGAACAATTATCTCTGGTAAAAGTAATCTGGACGTCTTGTAAGACTCTACAAACATTTTTCACATTTCTGCATATGAGTAGCAAAATGGGAATAATATTCTATAAGGGTCAAAAAAATTCTTGAGTATCACAGAATTCATTGAAATGGTAAAAATGCTTGCTTTTAGTACACTTAAAAATTTGGTGAAAATAGATTGTCCTTTATTGTTTAGGTTGAGTAACCTCTTCCATGGGATGGATAAAAATACTCCTGCAAGGTATACAGTCTACTGCAGCCTTCTTAAAGTAGCTTCCACTTGTGGTGCTGTACAGTACATTCCAACTGAACTGGAACAGGTAAGCAATTAGACCTAAGAGGTGAGGGCAGGTTAACTAATACAAAATTACCAATTTAGAATAATTTCTAAAATTATTCTTTAAAAATTAATTTGTATCCAGAGATCATTTTCAGGAGCAGGATCATATGCTGAGAAAACTGTTCAGGCAGTCCATCTTTCTGAAGATGGGAAGTTAATAAGATTTTTATTAACTTCACCATCTTCCAGTATTCCACTGATGCTTTTAAAACACATTCGAGAGGATTAATGGACTCTGGAACATTGGCAGTGGAGGATTAGAACAGGGTGGATTTGATTTAAATCAAATCAATTTAAATCAAGTATCATTAGTAAAAAGGCTTGATTTAAATCAACTCGATTTAAATCATAATTTTTAAAGAGCAGTCATCACTGTCCTGCAGCAGCTCCTCCTCTGACCAACTGTTGATTTACCGATAATCCCAATATTGCAGAATATACAGCCTCATGCTATATAACTAAGCTCCATTTCATGCTGAATAAATTAGATTATTAATGTATCTTAAATAGAAAACTATCTTTAGATAGATGTTTACTCCAAAAGCATTTTATTAAAACAAATTAGATTTTTTTAAAAATCTGATTTAAATAAAAAAAATTGATTTTTTTGATTTTTTTAAAAAAATCATTGATGTTTATCCACCCTGGATTAGAATTTAGAGTTGCTATATTTTTTGCCATTGGGTCAGATGCCTTCCATGGGTAGAAATAAATCCAATCCATTTCTTTGGTACTATGTTGAATGCAGATATTTTTCAATTGGAGTTTGGTTTCCTGCTTTCAAATAAACTATGTGTGGTAATATTACTATTTCTGGAAGAGTAAGTATAACATTGTACTGATCCTTTCTTAATGGTAATGTGTTCAGCAACTGTTCGAAATTAGCCGTCTCTCTTCGGAGAGGGGCAGCATACAAATTGAATTAATAAATAAAATAAATAATAAATTATGACTGCGCTGAACAAAGGGTACTTATGACAGGTCTTAGTTGTGACTATCATAGCATCCTCGTGATCATGTGATCGCTGTTTGGGCAACTGGTTTGTAGTGTATGGCATTGCAGCATGCTGTGGTTACCTGATCGTCATTTGTGACTTTCACTGCCAAACAAAATCAATGAGAAAGCTGGCCAGAGGTTGCAAATGCCAATCACATGACCATGGGATGCTGCGACCATGCAGGATTCCCCTAACAATGGCAACTGGGCCTGCTTGAACCGCTATCATAAGTCATATGACATCACATTATTACTATTACTTAATGATGGAGCTCCTGGTCCCAATTATCATTGATAAGACATCAGGTAAGGACTACCTGATGACAGAAACCAGCTAATATCTGATATCCCAGATTTGACATTCTTATACCTTATTTTAGAAATGTTTTCATTTCGAAAACCAAACTATTGAATGATGTTGCTCAACAGTAAAAACATACTTTTCGTCTTAAATATTTTATATAGGTTCGAAAATGGATTTCAGATTGGGATCTTAACACGGAGAAAAAGCACACTGTTCTTCGACTGCTATATGATGTATTAGTGGACTGCAAGAAGAGGTAAGAAAAACTGCATGCATATCAATTTTTAAAATATACATTGAATCCACAGTTAAACTTATGTAGACAACTAGACAAAGCACTGAAATTTACCTTTGTCATGACTAATTTGGTTTCTGTTGAATTCATTGAGTCTCTAATAAATATGTTTTATTATATTTGGGACATCTTGGACTTCTTCCATTTGGGACAAAACTCTTCCGGGAAGTGTTAATTCCATCCCAGAATGACATAGTATAGGAAAATATTCAGTAGGACACAGAGAGGGATCAGAGCAGAATGCTCTGGTAAAGGGGTTTTTGGCCTAGTCATAGGATTGACTCCAGACTACTTTAACTTCTTCATTCAAAGAGATTGATTGAATCAATTTGAATATTTAGGAAATGTGGTTGTTAAAAACAGATGGGTAGGATTGAGGGGCAGATAACAGAATAGTTGAAAGTAATTTTATTACTTATGATGAATTCAAATGTCAGATTGCAAGATTAGATTAGGCTTTCAGGATTAGAATAAATGGTAATTTCCACATACCATCTATTGGTTAAGCAACAGGAAAATTTCCTCGTTTTGGCCCCTTCTAACTTTATTTTCCTAAGGGAAAAGTCAAAGAGGAAAAAATCTGGATTTGATTTTGGATTTTCTTGTTCTTAGATGATTTGATAGATTAAATATTCTTTGCTTCCCCATTCCTAAAGTAATACTGAAGTTATGTATGCTGAGTTAATGGGAATATGAATTAATAGTCATGTTATACTAAGTGATCCTACTTTTCTGTTGATGGTTTTTTTATATTTACATGATAGTGGTGCTAATGGTTTTCCTTTTCTCACTGTGAGAGTGAATTTCCAATAAATTTATACAACATAAGATCCATTCAGATTCTTTTGCAGAAAACTATTTAATCTGCCTTTTCTTCAAAGCAAATTTGATGATAATAGTGATTGATTGTTACAAGATCTGAAAATAGATTCTTGAGTAAGAGTCTCCAGGGATATTAAAATATTGAAGAACAATTCAACATTGTGGAAGCAGACTTCCCCTCTATAACACACTCTAGGGGCACATGTGGAAATTCATTCTGCTGGATGATAATAATAATAATAATAATAATAATAATAATAATAATAATAATAATAATAATAATAATAATAATTAATAATAAATAATTTTGACTTTGAATGTTTATTTGGCAATTCTATCTTGGATCTCCTCCCCTTCCCCCCCTAAAAAAAGAACAAGTTAATGCAGGAACATGGCTGTTGGCCTTGCAGTCTCAGGAAATCAAATATTAATTGAAGTTAGATCAAATTATATTTGAAAATTTGTGAAGGTTTATCATTAAAACTTTAGGCTCAAGAGATCATTCAAAGTACTTATATTTTAAGGTATGACAAGTTTAGAAATCTTCCAAAAGTATCACCCAGCACTGCCGGTTTTATGAACAGCCTCTCTGACATTTTGAGGAATGACACCTGGTACAGCATCGCCCCTGAAGTCCATATGGCCCTGATAATATTTTGTTATTATAAAGGCTTAAAGGCCTAGACTTTTCAGCAGACCACAGGGGGTGGTTTTTTATAATACTACTCTATAAATATTCTGTACTGTTTTTGTGGCTCTTGTATGATTTTCTTATCTTTTCTGCCCCTCCAAAAAGGAATTGAAAAGATTTAAGCAACATTAGCATTTACTTTGCTTCTTAACAATTATATACAGATGTGTTTTAACATTTTCTATCTGAAAGGGCTTCCTTCAACCAGCCAATTTTCCTACAACCAGTGTAAGATTACTGTATAAAATTACTTTATTAATTACTGTATAAAGTTAACTATGAAACTACATTTTAAGAGGAAAATTGAGACTGAATAACTTCACGATGCTTCTTTATCCTTATACTTCTACATCATAATTGTAACTTTCCACGCGCTTTGCATTAGAATAATAATTTTATAATGCCTTTATGAAATGATTTTCAAAAGAAGTGTTTATTTGTTTTTTCAGCAGCGACAGTGCAGCAAAAGTCATGGTAGAATTACTGGGAAGTTACACAGAAGATAATGCATCTCAGGCTAGAGTCGATGCTCACAGGTAATGTAAAATCATGAGTTTTTCATAGAGGATTTTGTTCAGGATTAACTGTTTACTTCCTCTGTGTCTTTGTAAAGCTGTATTAAACATAGGGCAAAAAGAGATGCAGCTAAAATAGTCTATGAATGGGAAAAGGACATAGGTGCACATATGTCGAAAAGGCAGGGGTCTTATTATTACTACTATTTTAATAATGCAGATTTCAGGCATTTAGAATGTAGGCAATAGGAAATATTTTTTTAGAAGAGTATGTTATATAATCTTCCAAAACATGGAAGAGTATTTCAGTTTAAGTACAATTCATTTCTTGCTATTGAATTTCTTGCAAAAGAAAAAGCTAAAATAAAACTCAAGGTCTGCCTACTTCAGTTGATTTGTACAGAGAAAGTGTATTTTTTTCAGAGAAAACTAATATTTCTTTATAAAAAGCATTGCTTTTCTTCACTGTTCCTTATTTCTTTTTTCTGTTAAATTGTAGTTTTAGGAAGTTTAGATCTAAGAGCACAGATTATAATCTTTAAATTATTACCGAAATGTGTTCTGCTAAATAGTAAGATAAAGTAATCCAATAATAGCATGAAATGGTGTATGTTCATTTTGCTTTCTGTTTAGGTGTATTGTCCGTGCACTAAAGGATCCAAATACCTTTCTTTTTGATCATCTTCTTGCTTTAAAGCCAGTCAAATTTTTGGAAGGAGAACTTATCCATGATGTAAGTATTATTAAAAAATATAAAACTCGTATAATACAACATGAGATATTCTATCTAAGGTATTTGAGTGATTTATGTCCACTTTCTTATGAATTCTATCAATTTTAATGGTTGCAATAAATTACATCCCAATGTGTTGTAAACAACCAAGAATGTTATAATTATCATTGGGCATGCATGCTTCTTCCTTCCTGTTTTCAACTTCTCCATGTTTCACAAATCATGGTTAATGTGAATAATACTTAGCTTCAAATAGTTCAACTTTAAGTTACTGAAGAAAGTAACTTGCTTAAATTGATTGTGGATAAGTATAACCAGCATTGTCTGAACAAGGGAAACTCCACTTAATGAAAGAGAAAGCTGAACTTCTTTCTGGACTCAGGAAGAAAGAGGAATGTAATAATCTAACCATGGTTTATTTCTGCTCATGCATGTCATGCTAAATCTCAGCTGGAAAATCTGAGCCCTATATATGTCCCTTATAAGGGACTTCTGTTTTATTTTATTTTATTTTATGTACGGGACTTATATGGTTCCTATCTTATAAAATAACTCTTGCAACTCAAAGCAGTCTAGAAAACATAGTTAAAAATAAAAGATACCTTTCCCTTCAGGTTCCAGACTAAACATTCTCACAGCTCAATCTCTTATCCTAGCCCAATCCTTGGGGAAAGAGCCAGATGGTCATAGCCCTCCGAAAGATTAAAAGGGTTGAAATCCTCCTGATTCCCAATGGGAGGCTGTTCCAAAGGACGGGGGTGGCCACAGTGAAGACTTATGGTTTTTAGCGCACTTAAATAAATAATCCCACCCCAAAAAAGAAGTCCAGGCAAAAAAATGCCTCTTTGCATAGCCACCATGATGCCTATAGCAATTTTATTTGTGCGTGTTTGTATGTGTGTATGTATTGGAGAAATGGACAATTTTGATTGCCTCAGGAAGCAACCTCTGAGGCCATTCTCAATCTTTTTTTTTTTACCTCTCATATCGATATCATTTCAGACCTTGTTTTTGAACTTGAAGTTCATATAATTGAATCAATTTTAATTACAACTGCATAGGAGCATTTTGTTGTTATGGTCCATTAAATCAAGGCTGACTACGTGAATAAGTTCTTGATGTTTTTTTTATTAACATTTTTTGAAGTGGTTTTTTAAAACTTCTTAGCGTTGTGAGAAAGTACCTAACCTAAAATTACTCAGATAGCTTTCATGCCTTAAGGCAGGACTAGAACTCAAGTCTCCTGGCTTCTAATCAAGCATCTTTAATTACACCACCAAATATATGAGGCTACCTTACACCAACTCAGAGAGTTGGCCGTTTTGCCTGGTATCATTAATGCTAAATGGTAAGAGATGGACATGGCGACGTTGAACACATAAGTGGTCATTTTCTGTTGGAATGAAGTTGGAATTTAGTGCATTGTAAAGCACAGAATTGCTTTACAATGCACTAAATTATTGCATTAACCCCTGATTTAGAAACGTCCTTTAGTTATAGTGGCCATGTAAAATTCCTGAATTATGTATTGAGAAAATCAAAATGGCGATGTCTGTGTCCAAAGAATATTGTTCGGAACTATTGGATTAAATAAATTTTAATCATGTTTATTAAGGCAATTTTTGTGTCCTTTCTGCACCTCAAAAAGATCTAGGGAGCTGCACATTATCCACACTTCTGAATGAAATGTTTGTGAAATGCCTATTGAATTAAATTTAGTTTTATCTTCAAACCTATTAGATTTATTGAGAATTTCTTTATTTCTTTCTTTCTTTCTTTCTTTCTTTCTTTCTTTCTTTCTTTCTTTCTTTCTTTCTTTCTTTTTTTGATAGCTTTTGACCATTTTTGTAAGTGCCAAGTTAGCATCCTATGTCCGTTTTTATCAAAACAACAAGGACTTCATTGACTCTCTTGGTAAGAATTTTGTTATTATCCTTCTTTTATTTGTTTCTTAAATCTGTGTTGTTATTATTATGAAATTTAACCTATCCCAGCCTCTTCAAGAAAGAGTGATAAGAATGGAATACGTCTCTTTATTCTGTAGTAGGCTGTAATAACTCCTGTTTCACCTCTGTTTTCGTCAGTAAGACCCATAACCCAGCTATCTTCTTGTAATCATATATGCATACTACAGCTAAGATAAGGCTCAGATGCATCATTGAATAAACTACTTTTAGCTTCCTCACAGGTGTGATTTATCTTTGTTTCTTATTTTTCAATTGCAAAATGTCCCAAAGTGTATCAAAATGAAAATCTGGTTTGATAATCGCTTACTTGGTATTCTCCTGGTGTATCAAATATTAGAATTGGGATGTCAGTTCTGTGCCACATATTATAGTAATAAATTATGCTAAAACCTCCTAACATATTAATTGGGATCATTCAAAGTAAACAGGCATATAAAGAAATGAATCTGCCTTTCTATAGAGTAGTCTTTAGATAATTTGAAAACTTTGTAAAGGAACTCAAATTACATGTCCTAGATCAAAGGTTCCCAAATTCAGATATATTCAGTGTACTGCTATAGCACCTAAAAATCCTGGCATTGTTCTTCTGACGAGATAAGGTTTAGAATAGTTACACGTTACTATTCACAGGGAGTGGAATTGGTTCCCCCCCTTCCAAATGTTCATTGTTTGAATTACTAAGAATTTCTTTTTACCGGTCTTGGAGCTTAGTACTGGTTACAGGCTTGTGCCCCATCTTTTGTGTGCAAATGTTGTTTAAGAAACCATTAAGGTACTAAAGTGCAGTAAAATTAAATACTTCTAAGTGTTCTTATGCAAGCTTAAGCTTTTTCAAATGTATTAAAACCTATCAAACCACATTCTATCAGAGTTAATATGTTTCATAGGATGAAGCTTTGTGATGGAATGTTAATGTCAGCACCCTCTTTATTTATACACCATGGAAAGAAAAGGAGTAGTAATTAACACTTTGACACTCCCCCATTGGTGTGTAATTGACTGTTTCAAAGGAGCACTGGTTCATAAGTAATTGCATGCATGAAAATTACTTTTTCTGTATTGCAGCATTTTAGGACAAGGGTCAGCGACAAAGCAAAAATTGTTCAGTGATGCAGGCTTTTATATTACTGCATTACGATTTAGGGATACTAGTACTGAATAAATATTTTCATAAAATCAGGGTTTAATATTTTTGTGGATTTTAGTTTCTAAAATATTATTTGTTTCCATTGGATGAAAAAAAATGTAATTCTAAAGCAAATGCAAAATGGAATGCCGCTGCTCTTATATCAGTTAATGAATACAGTAGAATTTTTAAAATAATTTTGTACCACATCCACTTGAAGTCATTGTGGTTGCCACACAAATCCACACATTTGCCCTTAACACAGTGTGGTTGCCTTTGAGGAGACAAAGTAAAATAGTGACTTTTGCAGATCTGTCCTTCTGGCTATGATCCATTTTTCACCAAAAGTTTGATCTCTCCCCAGAAGTATTAAAGATGGCAATGAGGGCTCAGGTAGAGAAGAAATGGCCCAATGTAATTTCATTTCCTTCCTGTATTAAAAGAAGCCTCTGCTAGATCCATAACTATATAGTAGACTAGGCTCAGATAAGTATACTCATTTTTTCTAAGCAAGTTTAGCTTATTTATTTATACATGAAACTGAATGTATACAGTTGCCTTTATACATAAGTAATAAGTACGGTAGGCTGCATGTGCTCTTTTGAAATATTAAGATACAGGGAATTGCACAGAATGCATTTGATACCTCTTCTCTTGTCAATCCATTTTACCCAACTACGATTATTAATTCATCTGGTATGTGAAGAATTCCATAAAGGATTACAATTCTTTTAATTTTCTATTCTTAAAAATTATTTTTCCTCTTTTACTTGCTCATCTCCCCTTCTTTCAAAATTATTAACAAGCCACATGAAGCTATAAAATCTGTTCAGGAAAGGCTCCCACAGGTGGCATCTGTTTGTTACAATGCATTGCCTTATTAATGTTGACAGGTTAGGCCAACAGTTGTATTATCTTGTGTCAGCTGTGAATCACCCTAACATGTTCACATTTGAATCTCATCATACAGACAAGAGGCAACCTTTTTACTTTTAAAGGGGTAATTAATGCTTCATTTGCATTTGTTAATTAGAGTTAATGCACAACTAATTGATTTTTGGTGCTTGTAGATTTCTATTAAGCCCAGTTAGCTGTAGTTTCTGGAGCACCCTGTTTGGTTGAGTTATGATGATCACATTTTTGTTGAATCTGTGCCAGATAAATAGTCTGCATCATAATTATTGCTAATTAATGCAGCATTATGTCTGGTAGTAATCTGCTTCCTGCTCTTATATTAATATAACAATGTTATGAATTCAAATATAACTATTAGTTGTGCATTTGGATTTGCTTTGGCAATTTCTAAAATATAATTAATGTATTGTACAATAGTTTTATATAGTTGCAAATTGAATGAAAAAATTGACATATAAAAGATTTCATCCAGCTATAACTTTCCAATAGTGAAATGGCTTTTCTGTACAGTTCTGTACACAAGACAAATTGATTCTATATTTGGGAGGCCTGGAAAGGAAGTTTTATTACATAAGCAGGTCTTCTTTGATGCTGGGTGAGGCCATAGAAATGTACGTAAATCAGATATTTATCTAAGCTTTCAATGCTCAATAACATATATATGATTCAGCAAGATGCTTTCCTCTTTCGTGTAACACTAGCATAAGAAAACACTGAAATCAACTCTTCTTTTTGTAGCTCATACCACATTTTAATTGTGTAGGTTTCTTTCCTCAGCATACCAATTGTCAAGCAATTTTCTAACTTCTTTATCTTAGTATTGCACTAGCACATTACCACTGTTTTTTTAAAATATCTCCAACTCTGATCTGATTTTCATTTTCTACCTAATGCAATCTCTTTGCCAACCATTATAATTACTAGCTTTTCATCTCAAATCAAAAATATTTTCTATTTTGAGGAACTTTACTTAGGTCAACAGTATTTTGGCAGGGTTGTATAAGCATCAAATTGGCAGAGGTGCTCACTGAATTAGAATTCTAAGATTATAACTATTGAAATAGCACTCACATTTTGTGTGCACTGGTGTGTGGGTACTGTGGCGTTTCATGAATCTGCAAATTTATCAAAAGAATCTCAGTTATAAAAAAGGATTTTTTCTTAAATCATGTTACAAGAAAATTATTTGTCAGAGTCTGCACACAAGTAATTACATCTCAGTATTCTTTAACATAGGTCTGTTGCATGAACAGAACATGGCAAAAATGAGATTGCTTACCTTCATGGGAATGGCAGTAGAAAATAAGGAAATTTCATTTGATACCATGCAGCAGGAACTTCAGATAGGAGCTGATGATGTGGAAGCATTTGTTATTGATGGTAAGGTAATTTGTTAAACACAATTTGTAGTATAATTCACTTCTGTTGAATATAAGATTTTTCAGTTGTATGAGTTTTTAAAGCTGAATTTTAAGTGAAATACACAATTACTTTAATAGCCATGCATAGTTTTTGCAATGTTGAATATCATTTTTATTAAATTATGTATTTTATGGCAGAATGTATAGGAATAAAAAATGCACATTGTATTTATTTTAAATAAATTAATGTATAAAATACATCCTGGTAATAATCCTTTCTTCCTGGGTTGAAATAAACCCACATTAAAAGAATAGAGAGTACTACAAGGATATTTTTAGAATTTTAAAAGGAATTCATTATGCCTCATTCTGTTTTGTTTTATAGCTGTGAAAACAAAGATGGTGCATTGCAAAATTGATCAAACCCAGAGAAAAGTAGTGGCCAGGTGAGTCCTCAGTCTTTTTCTGCACCAACTTAACGCGGTGCTGATTATAGTACTTATACATCTGTTTAATATTTTAACTAGAAGTAAGATAATTCTTATCAGTTTCCTGTAGTTAAATAGTTGCTATTTATCATAATTTTATTAAAGTTCAGACTGAATGTGATTAGCTTATTTAATGAAAGAGTCCTATTTTCCAGCACATTTCATTTAATGGCCAAACAGTGGCAAGAATACTAATGAGTCCTGTATGATGTTTTTTAACTGAAGGCTGCAGAATCCTTATAGCTGAGACTTGCTATAAACAATTTGAAAAGGATTTTTTAAAAAATCTAGATTCTATCTTGTATTTTCTAAGTAGAAAAGTGTAACATTTTTGTTACTTTATTATTTTTTACATTTCTTTAGTCACAGCACACATCGGACCTTTGGAAAACAGCAGTGGCAGCAATTATACGACACCCTGAACTTCTGGAAACAAAATTTGAATCAAGTGAAAAACAGTCTTCTCAGTTTGTCAGATACTTGATTCTTTATTGATAAGTTTATCTCATTGAAAATGGATGACAATAAACCATTCAGCTTAATTCTGTGAATTTCTTTATTGAGATACTAAACAACAATTGGATTTTAAGGCATTCATTAAATTGCCTTACAAGCTTGTTTAAATGTAGCAGCAGAAGTAATAAATTCCATTTTCATGTAAAATGTGAAACAAAAAAGTAGCAGGTTGACTTAACAAATAAATAAATCTGCTGACGATGTTACCTAGTCTGATAACAAAACATTTGAGAACTAAATGGAAACAAGCTCGGAGAGCAAACCACTGCCAAAATTTAAAACCCAAGCTACAAGTATTTTCTATTATTTCAATAACTAATTTTTTTCTAAAATAATAATGTTCTGTAGTATCTAATTATATAGGTTATTTCAAAGTTTGGAAAATTCCAAAGATACTGTATTAGGATTCTGGACTATGAAAATACACATTATCTTGAGAACTGATCTACATTTAGTACCCTCATATTGATTGCACTCATTTCCCTCTAATGATTAGTAGTGAGAAAGAAACGCTTTAAAAGAAACAATGTATACCTATTCTCCCCCCCTCACCCCCCCCTCCATTTGCCACTTGGAAATGGAGAGAAAACAAAGATTTTTGAGATTATCAGAGCAATTCAACTTTTCTCACTTCACAAGATGTTATTTTAGGCACTGAATGTAACAAGCATGAGACAAGTCAAGGACATGCATATAGGAACAATTACATTTCCATTTTTCCTGATATCACTGCTTTTTCCAAATATTCATACTTTCTCTTTCTGGACTGGCCGAGCTTTTCTAAATACAATAACTTTTCAGTTTTACTGATCTGGGTGTCCGTGAAGACATTTTGTGAATTCCCATCTTCAGTGCTGTCTAAGCTCCCTTTTAAAGTAGCTGTACTGACTTCAGAGAGCAGAAGCTGTATTGACTTCATTTGCGGCTGTGACAGAATCTCTGTTGTGGCCTAAAATGTAAGTATACAATATTAGAATAAATAAATAAATAACTTTATTGTCATTGTACGTGTATACTCAGTATACCCATACAACGAAATTCACTTAACACCCAAAGACCAGGTCCAACACACATAACAATCCCCAAACACACTCCCACCCACCGCAATTCTCCACCCCTAAACCACCCAAACATCCACACAACAGACCAAGTAATACTGTGTAACAGCTCACTGATGGTGGCCCTTTAGTTCATTGTTGAGTGCAATTATAGCTCTGGGATAAAAACTGTTCAGAAAACATGTGATCCGAGTTTTAATAATTCTGTATCTTCTGCCAGAAGCCAACAGTCCAAAAAGATTGTAAGCAGGATGGGAAGAGTCTCCTAAACAGTATATCTAAAGAACAGTCATACATTTTTCTATAAGTATTTTTAGATACTAGGAAAGAATAAGCTGGAATCTCTGATACTTATTTGGGTTTATTTTTCTGTAATTTAACTACCTCAGGCATGTTCCTGATGCAGTTTATGAAAGGTAATTAAACTGACACTACTAATAATAATTATTGGACCAGAGTTTCAAACACAACTCTATATAACATTCAAAAATATGTAAAATATGTACTGTAGGATTAAAACTAAATATTTGCCCAGTATCAGCCACATCGACAGCATTTTCTCTCACCAGCATGAGATCTACATGTTAGAATAACAAAATAACAGAGTTGGATGGAACCTTGGAGGTCTTCTAGTCCAACCCCCCTGCTTAAGCAGGAGACCTTATGCCATTACAGACAATTGGCTGTCCAATCTTAAAAACGTCCAGTGTTGGAGCACCCACAACTTGAGGCAAGTCATGATTAATTGTTCTCACTGTCACTAAATTTCTCCTTAATTCCAGGTTGCTTTTCTCCTTGATTAGTTTTCCATCCATTGCTTCTTGTTATGCCTTCAGGTGCTTTGGTGCTCCCTCTTCTTTGTGGCAGACCCTCAAATATTAGAACACTGATAGAATACTGATATCATGTTATCCCTAGTCCTTCTTTTCTCTAGACTGGCCATACCCAATTCCTGCAACCGTTCTCCAGCCCCCTAATAACATCTTTTTTTATATGGTGGCAACCAAAACTGAAGGCAGTATTCCAAGTGTGGTCTTAGTAAGGCATTATAAACTGACATTAACATTTCACAGCCTAGGACTGCATTATGGAGAAATCTGTAATAATTCTGAGTCTGACAACAGCAGGTGTCAGCTATCTCACCATTGCAAATGCCACTCAGCCGAGGCCAGCCTGGCAGAGAAGATATCAAAGCAGTTGACTCCAAAACCCAAGCTTGCTTACAGGACAATGTTATGTCAACATTATGTCTGACATTGAACATTCTTATGTAACTTTTCTTTGGGGTATAGAATATAAAATGGATAAGCTGAAAAATATTGTATAAGTCATCTAGTGAAACCCTCCTACTTAATACTGGGGACCACTGAATCATTTCCAATAGACAGCTACCCAAACCTTGTTTAAAACATGGAGAAATCCCCCATGTTCCTGGCAGATTGTTTTACTGCTTAACAGCTCTTGCCATCAAGAAAGTCCTCCTACCAAATCTCTTCTTGTAACTTCAGTACAAACATTTTCTTGTTTCTCCCCACCCCCCTCCCAAAAAAAAATCATCTGCCATTTGCAAAGGAATCCCTTTCAAATATCTATAGACCGTGATCATGTCTCCCTGCACTCTTTTCTTTGGAAAGTTAAACATGCCCAGCTCTTAATGCACAGGGCTTGGTTTCCAGACTCTATATCATCCTGGTAGCTTTCCTCATAACCCCTTCAGCTTCTTCATGTCCTTTTTAAAGTATAGTGCACAGTGCTGGCCATGATGTTGCTATTGCTTTTATGATCTTTATGCAGTATTTTCTTCTAATGTAGGTCAAGATGATAGATCTTCATTGTTTGTTCCTGTTCAGCTGCTGATCCACTAGTAGTCCTTGATTCTTCTCATACATTATACCACCATGCTAGGCCTTCCAAATCCTCAGCTATGGAAGAAGCAACAGAAGCAGGAACAAAGTTAAATATTCTAGGCAATTCAGGAACCCAATCTTGCTGGGTGTGGCTGCAATACACAAGCCTGTTGAATTCATTTTGAATTGTGATTTTGTAATCATGTTTTTGCTCATCTAACTTGCCCCTAAAGGGTTGGTTAGAGGTTTGTGACTTTCTGCTACTATAATGGAAGGGGAGGGGGGATGCGCCTTTGCATCCTACAGCAATGTAATAGCAATTGAGAGAGATTCAGGCTATTCAAAAATGGGAGCAGTTCCTTACTGTGATTTTCTTCAGAGTTCTGATATACAGTATTCAAAATGTATTTCTGGTTAACTGCAAACATATAATTTTATATCTTTTGGATTTCTTGTTTTTGGTTTATTTCAAGGAGATGATTAATATAAATAGTAAGCAAACTTTTGAATTCAAACTCTTAAATGCTCAAAACATTGCTTTGAGTTCAAACAAGTTCAAACTTTATCCAGAGTTTTCTCATGTTGTTTCATGTATTCTGAAATTTGAACCAGGACCATCTTGACAAGTGAATAATATGCCTCTGAGAGGGTAGAATAATCTGATTTTAATTTAAAATATTTTGAAATTTGAAATAGTTGGTTAAGGCATCAGGGTAGAAAGCAGAAGATTATGAGTTCTAGTCCCGCCTTTGCCATGAAAGTCAGCTGGTTGACTTTGGGCCAGTCACTCTGTAAGCCAAACTCACCTCACAGGGTTGTTGTGGGGAAAATAAGAAAAGGAAGATGAGTTGGAAATGTTTGCTGCTTAGAGTTATTTGTAAAAATAATAAAGGTACAAACAAAAAATAAATAAATAAATGGAAAGCCCTCTTTAGTTGCTGTTAACTTACACAAATGTACCCTGGTAAGTTTTTTTAATGCCAAATTCTCATGACCTTCCCTTAGTCTAATACCCAGCCTATAAACCATCTTAACATTGTTAAGTATTCCAGTTTTGAGTCTGCTTTTCCTTTTCTCCCAACAATTTTTGTTACGGATACAATTTGCTATTTTAATAATTTTTTTGTAGTCAGAGGTTAGGAAGTGCCCATATCCTTTAGCCACTGTAGGCGGCTGCAAGCATGCTTTCTCTCCTCCAGTCACTTCACTTGCCCTTCTTAGTCATTCTGGATTGGGCTGCAGAGAATATAAATTCTGCAGAAGTATATGCCCATACAATGCCTGAGCTTTGCTTTCCACAGTGCTTCTTGGGTCTTAAGCATTGATTCCTTGTAACCTGAAGCTTCATTTTCTGAAAAGAATTTAGACCTGTTCGTTAAATACGAGTTTAGTTTCTTTTGTAAATATTCTAGTCCTGGCTACCTAGAAGTTTGACTTGAAGCAGGTTCTGTTAGATGTTTGAACTTAATATTGTTATCAGGAAATATATTACACATTTTTGGCAAATGAGGTTTTTATGTGGCCATACTTTTTATTATATTATTTTACACAAGAATGGCATAGCTAATATTTTGGCAATGATCTTGGCACTATATTGATCTATGCCGTTTTCTTGTAGATGAGTACAATTTCCCCCATTCTGTTCCAACTTGAAGAATGCTGTTGCTTAAACAGAAGCCTGCATAACATACTCAACATTACTTTTAGATTTAGCAATCAGACAATGTAAGTAGAAGAAAAAGAAAATAAAGTCAAAGTGTTATAAATTGTATTATATTTCATTCAGACTTACAAATTGCTTATATCTGTAATAATAGTTAGAAAATAAACAGAAATAACTATTCATGATTTTTTTTACTTGAAAAGTTTTTATGTAGACCTTGTCTTCAAATAAGCTGTGATCGATTTGATTTATATGCTGTGACTTTTTCCTGCTGTTTTCTATCAACTTTAATTGTGAAAAATGATGCCACATTTGCCCTCTTGATATTATTGTGGAGATCAAGTCAGTCTAAAAGCATCAAGATGCATACAATTCTATACATAGCTGTGAGGTTAGCTCACCAAGGTCTGCTCTGCAATATTTTTAATTGACTTACATGTTCTGTGGGAAAAGAAGGATCATAAAAATTGTTTGCTATTGCATTCCATTCTGCACTGGGATTTCTCTTGGGGATTGGATTAATAGTTCCGGTATTCAAAGAGTCAGCATTTCTACTACTGCAAGCGGAAACTGATCAACAAAGAGGAAATGATAACAATTGTGCTATTTCCATATAATTTTACAGTGCCAAAACTTTAAATTTACTTGTATCTTTTTATTAAATCAAGAAAAATACCTTTTTGCATTATACTATAAAATAAATAAATAAATCTAGTATCAAAACTTAGTTGTATAATCTTTTGTTCTCTCTGCTTAAAGAACTTGATGCAAACTATATACATGTTACTTGATTATATATAGCAAAAAAAACCCTATAATTTGTCAACCAATACTATCCATGTTTGTTCTGTTCCTCCCACATTCCAAATGTTTCTGGATAACATAGGGGGAAATCCATTTAATAATTATCCAAAGAAAAACTCCCATTGGCTATTATACCAAGACTTTATCAGTAAATAGTAGCTTTAAAAAGAATTTAGAGTTCAGACATTAACAGGCAGGTAGATAACCACATTCAGACATCATTGGACCATACATCTATTACTTTATAATTTTCTCCAGAGAATTTCCATCCATTTCTTCAGTTCTGTCTACTTAGCCAAGTATAATTTAGAGTTAATAAAGTAAGCTATAGAAAGAAGAAGGTGACAGCAAAAGAGGTGAATAAACCAAGTAGTAGAAGCCACAGAAATTATTAGAAAGAATAGGATAACTCACAAAGTGAAGAAACAAACTAGGCCAGTGGCCCCCAACCTTTTGGGTACCAGGGACCAGTTCCTTGTAGAAAGCTTTTTTCATGGATTGGACGGTGTGTGGTTTCATATGCTGCCTGCACCCCATGGATGGGGCTTTGCTTGTTTGTGCGGCCCGGTTTCTGACATATCATGGACCAGTGCCAGTCCATGGACCTGGGGTTGGGGATCCCTGAACTAGGCAAAGAAATGTTCCAGCAAAGGTCTGCTGGATGCCATGAAAATAATTGTACCTTACAAGATCATCAGAGCTCATTGTCTTCTCTGAAGCTAGAACAATACTCTCTTCCTAATTCTACAACATAGTCAAGTTAATCCATCTAATGTCCTTCATAGTGGTTTTGCTAGCATACGGTCACACTCACTGGAGTAAAAACAAACATCACTTTGGGACTACCAATACCTTATCCAATTTTTCCAGGAAATCCTTCACAAAAGGCTTATATTAGACTATTGTCAAAAGTTCATTATATAATCCCTTCCCCATTGGTCAGATGGGCAGTGTGTTCAACTTCTACACACTTTGTTCAACCTGCTTCCTTGTTTTGCAGCAATCCCTTCCCTTGTCCCCAAATTCCAGCACATACTGGTTTGGAATGGATGTCAATTTATGACAGATGTTGTGGCTATATAATTTTAAATAACTATTGGCATTTAAATATTTTCTTACCTGGTGTTTCTTGTCTTAAATCACTATGCATGTTTATAATCTTATCAATTCTTCTTGAGCTCTGGGCATTTTTTATTTCTTGGGAGAGAGGCCTTTCCTTCAAAAAGAAAGGCATTGTTTGAACTTCATCTTGACATTTTCTTGATAAATCTAAGTATTCTGTTTTTTCATCCATAACTGGAAGGTCAAAGGATAGCCTTCCATTTCTGTTTATTAAATTTTCTGTTGTCTTCATGAGCAAAGAACAGGATTTTTTTGTGCTTTCTTCCACAGTTATTTTCCTAATTATTGTATTCAATGATTTTTCTCTTTCTTTTTCTTTATTAAAAAATTCAATAAATTGCTCACTGTTGTCTTTGGAAGTATGGACATTTATCTGTTTATCTTTGGCAACTTCATTAATTTTCATGTCTCCAATTTCAGATTCAGGTAGATCTTGAGAATGCAAGGGCAAAACCTTTGTATTCATTTCTTTCAATTCGGAACTGTATTTATCAAAGTGTTTGCTAGGCATTTCATGTACACCTCTAGCTGAATTTTCAATACTTAAAGCTTTCCCCAGAAGTAGATTATTAATGTTTTCATCGATATGAATATTTATACCTATATTCTGACTGGAAGATATATGAAGTTTTGGTGATGTTTTTTCTGCATTACTAGTATCATTGTACTTATCCAAGTCATCTGTGTTGATCGCTGGTAACAATACAGAATCCATTTCAGATTTCATATGGTTATTTGCAGTTTTCTCACAAGTAATTTTAATTTGTTCTTTAGGCTTCTCACTGATTCCTTTATTTGTCAAATAATCTTCCTCATGGGTTGCATTGTTAATATTTTCAGTACTCTCAGAAATGCAGTCATTTGCAACACCAGCACCCAGATAATCAATAGAATGTTCCAATTCTATAGTGGGATTAAAACAATCTAATTTCAACACTTTAAGAAAGTCTTAAGTTCTTCTACTGGTAACAACATCATAGAATAAAAATTGTCCAAGAGAATTACTTTTACCTTTGCCTGCCTTTTATCAAGTAAGGTTTCATTTCTTTCTAGAACTGCCCTTTCTTCGCAATTAGCAATCCATGATTATATAGGTCAGTTCTGGTGTAATTAAATTTAACATATAAAGGGCTTTGCTTATAATGATTTCCCTTTGGCTTTTCTTTTAAACGATCATCCTCATTCATACAATTAGCAAGTCATTTTAAATCTGTTAAAATCTAGAATATATTAATAGTAAATTACTCAAAAGTAAACTACTTTTAAATATGTTTCATGTAATATGGACACATGCATAATGTTTTTCTAAACAATAGTAGCAATTAATAAGTAAATGAATAATAGCAATTCATTTGCAATCCATTAATGTAGTTCTACTTCTATATATTTTAGTCAGGCTTGTCTTTCAATGTGCTAAGGTTTTCTATCATCCAGAGGGAAACTCACACTGGAAACCCATAATGTTTAGAAGACTATAAAAGCAGGAATAATGTTATCAGTGGGTTTCAAATCCTATCGCTACTGGTACACTCATGGGCATGCGTATGCTTGTGTGCGCATGTGACGCTTCTGCGCATGCTCAGAAGCGTCCAGGCAGGTGGGTGGAGCCTCCTGCCGCTACCAATTCACCCGAACTGGGGCGAACCGGTAGCAACCACCACTGAATGTTACTCTATCTCTGTAACCTTTGCTATTTTTCCAGAGGCAAGCAGTTGAAAGCATGGATATTCTCAGGAGCTTGTTGTTTTTCCATCAGAATTACAAAAGCAGCACTGTACTGCAAGCTTCACCCATATTGTATGTGCATGTGATACGATCCCTAACAAAAGGGACAAGGCTTGTTTCAGAGCACTGTAACACTGCTTTCATCGTTTTGCATCCCCTTGTATTCCTCCCATGGGTGTCTCTACTGCTAGTGTAAAGTGCAGATAAATGAATGTTAACATACGGTATGATAGTTATCAAGGTAGATGCTTACAGAGAATAAGCACCTATCCTCAGTCCAAGACTGTAAATCTGAGACAGTCTGGTACTGTTTTTCCATTGTAAAAATAATGGGCCTGCCCATTCTGCCGGGAAGAATAGAGTAAGCATGCTCCAGATCCTATCTATTAGAAACACTGTCTGTCAAATGTATGCAACCAGAACCACTCTGAATAGACTCAAATAAATACTTTATTGCTGACCACCTATATTACAAGAATCTCACCAGACCGTTTGCGTTCCCTTGGGAAACAGAAAATGTAAACCTAAGGGTTTGACCTCAGCTGTTTTCTCCCCCGAAATGACTTCAAGGTGGAATGTCTCTTTATTTCCCCTAGAAAACTCCCAGTCTCCTTAAGTTGTCATTTTGCAGGACCAAGGAGGTGTTCTTCTGTGTCACGGTACCTGGGCGAATTCAATATGTTGGTGATCGCCTATAAAGCCCTATAAGGTTTGGCCATTATTACTCCAAGGATGGCCATCCTTGCAAAAGATAGCTGTCCCATAAACTGACCAATGCTTTCTCCATATTACCAACTTAAAAAAATTACCTTTCAGCCATCATTCTACCTCATTATTGATTTTTTATCAGTTAAAAACAACACATGAGAAGATGGGAAAGTATTCTGCTACCTTGACTTCAGAGTCTCAGAGACTCAGGTAAGTGGAAGGCAGACACCAAACACTGTGAGCGAAGACAAGGCAAAAATTCTTATCATCAAAAATATGCCTGTTTTAAACCTAGCTTATGTACATTACTCACAGCTTTTCTACTTCTATGCTAACTGAGTTGGAAGTTAATCAGATGCAGAAACACATAAACTTATGAGAACAAGTGACATTGTTCAGATGTGTTAGGGTGCTCAATGTTGGTGTTTCTGTTGGCATTGTAGAAACGAGGAGATATAACTTATTTTATAACTTTTTACCATATTGACTGATTATCAACATTTTATGTTTTAATTATGAATAATTATACCTTCGAAATATTCTGAATGCTTTTTCTCTACGTTTATACCACTATCTATCTCCAGATTATTGTTTCTTCCATTTTCTTTTTGTTCATGTTCCTTAAAAAAATCCATTGTAGTTTGTGTATACTTATCATCTTTTTGTTCTTTATTTTCATTAGACATGTTTTCTACCTGCAGCAAAAAAAAAAAAAAAAAAAGTAGTTTTATTTTTGAAGATACGAAATTGAGAGACATATTATTTTCTTTGTAATAATTTTTAGCATTGAATTTACAAATGGAACAAAATAGTTCTAGAGTTCAAGAAAAATATTTCTATGCCAAATGTCCCAAAGATACTTTCTCCAAAAGACAACTGGTCTTTCTTGTTTTTTGTTTGAAAACATTTCACTTCTCATCCAAGAAGCTTCTTCAGTTCTAACTGACTGGAGGGGAATGGAAAAATTTATATTCTTTGCTCTGAGAGCCCATTGTTATCTTTATCCTCAGAGTCACCTGAATTAGAGTGTAAAAGGCTAAGGAACTTTCTTGGGGCTGCTGAAAGGACTGCATTGTAAACAGGAGGTAGGTGATGTCATATCCCTTCCCCTCTGTTGGGCTGTTCAATTTTAACATAGATGGCAACTTTGACACCTCTTTCAAACCAATGGTCCTCTCTGTCCAGAATGTGAACTTTGCTGTCTTCAAAAGAGCGGCCCTTTTCTTTCAGATGCAAATGGACAACATGTCATGGATAATTGAGAATCTCCGTTGTCATTCTATTCCAAATAGGAATGATATTACTTCTTTACACCAGGCGTACATTCCAACATACTGTATATACTAATGAAAATAATGCAAGGAAAACAAATAGCAAGCATTCAAGTATGCATTTAGATATACATTACCTGATCCTGAAGAAATAGCAGAAAGCCCACTAAAATGCTTTCCCTCAGTTTATTTGAAATCTTATAAGTTATTTCATGTTCAGTTAAAAATTAAATTAGGTATGTTATGGATTTTTATCACATGGAAGATAGTTAACTGAAAATTCTAATTCCCTTAATTTGACATGGAAAGTGATGGATTAATAACTGTGGAAATATTTTTGGTCACTTGAAGAGAAGAAACCAAATAAAATTTGCACTTTTTCTTCCTAAACAATGTAAAAATCATCAAAAGATCTTTATAATTCTGTAAGATTTTAAGTTTTAAGTTTTACACTGTTTGATTTCATAACAAATAAAAAATATTATGAAAGACATGAGTGGTTATGAATTTACTAATAACAGTTAGAATACAGTTGAAAATCATAAAATATATAGATGTCAGTGATGGAAATTTTTGGATCTTACAAAAATACAGAAAAAATACCGGTAGTCCTTGACTTACAACAGTTCATTTAGTGACCGTTCAAAGTTACAAGGGCACTGAAAAAAGTGACTTATGACCATTTTTCACATTTATGACTGCTGTAGCATCCCCTTGATCACATGATTTACATTCGGTTGCTTAACAACTGACTCACATTTATGAGGGTTGCAGTATCCCAGAGTCATGTGATCCCTTTTAGCAAAGCCAATGGGGAAACCAGATTCAGTTAACAACCGTGATTCTAAGTTAACAACTGCAGTGATTCACTTGACAAATGTGGCAAAAAAGTCGTAAAACAGGGCAAAACTCACTTAGCAAATTTCTCACTTAACAACATACATTTTGAGCTCAATTGTGGTTGTAAGTTGAGGACTACCTGTATAGTATCCTAAACATAAAGAAAAAGATTTCCCCTGTCTAGTCATTTCCATCCTTAGGAAGCGGTGTTCAACTTCATTTCTTAGCCGAGGGAGCCAGAGTTGTCCAAAAACATTTAAAACATTTAAAACCTAGAACATATAACCTTAATAAAGCAAATTCAGATTTGATTTGTTTAATAAAATAATATTAATAAAAGTATATTCTGCTTTTATTGTGGTGTTTATGTTCATATACAAAGGTTGGGAATGTGCTACATTCCATATTTCATAGGTCTGTACTTTATATTTTTCAGTGCATTAAAACTTATGCAGTGAAACTGAATAATGATAAATATTCTTATACCCCTTTATAGCTATTTTTATGAACTATTTTGGGTTAGCTAAACTGAATGCCCTTTCCTGTTAATTTATGAAAATTATTGTTGTGATAGCACATTATCACTGATCTGTATGGCACTTTCTGCATGTTATAAGAAAAGGTCTAAGCAACATAAAACACATCAAAATTCATTAAAGTTGTATTGATTACTTTTTGGATAATTAATTTTATTGCAGACCCTTGGAAGAGATAATGAGATGCAAAGGGAGAATGCAAAAGAAAATGAACAAAAGTTAGCTAGTCTTCTGAATGAATATAAGAAAGTACAAGCAAAATGAGGTTGGTTTATTTTATTTATTTTGAATTTATTATTTATTTTACTTTATTTTATTTTATTTTGAATTTGTATACCGCCCTTCTCCCTGAGGACTCAGGGCGGTGAACAGCCAAGTAAAAACATCAAATACAAATATTAAAATACAGTTAAAATATATATATAAATTTGGCCCCATTAATTAAAACGATAAACAAAACAATTAAAAACACTTAAAAAGAATTAGGCCAGCCCGGCTTGTTGGAAAAGGAAAGTTTTAAGGGCACGGCGGAAGGCACTGAGGTCATGGATTCTCCTTATCTCTGGGGGCAACTGATTCCAGAGGGTAGGTGCCCCCACAGAGAAGGCCCTCCCCCTGGGGGTCACCAGCCTGCATTGTTTGGCTGATGGCACCCCGAGGAGGCCCTCTCTGTGGGAGCATACGGGACAATGGGAGGTCGTCGGTGGCAGCAGGCGGTCTCGAAGATAGCTAGGCCCTATGCCTCAAATGCTGTATTAACAGAGTTACCAAGTACTAAGCAAAATGTTCCAAATAATCTCAGAAGATGACAAAAGTAAGAATAGGACAAAAAAGTATTTGTGTCGAGTCCTGCCGGAGCTCGCCATCAATGGCGGGTGACAAGCCGAGAATTTGTCTTTAAAAACTTTATCCAGTTGCTATACTAAAGACTTTTGAATAACACTGAGAGTTTTTCTTATTTATTTATTCAGTCAATGACAGAGCAACATAAAAAGGGAAATAAAAGACAATTACAATCAGAATTGAGAGTAATGAGTGCAACTATACAATAAAATAAATCAGGTTTCTCTTCAGATCATGTAAATCTTTCGCCTTTTACTTTGAGAGTTTGAATTTTTGAATATCTCATTATTGGGGGGGTTTCAAAGTTATATTTAAATGAAACTTTATTTTATTGGAGGAGAAGAAAGCATGAGTAATGTTCTAGAATCTAGATAATATCATAATTTTGCATACTCTTAACAGAAAAAATATTTCTAACTATCACTAAATTTGAGTAAGTTTTTAATACGGTAGACATAAGGATAAATACAGTAACTGCCAATAAAGTTATTTAGACTATTTCTGGTACAAAATAAGGCATATCAACAAGAGTAGCAGAGTACAGTAAACAATAGTATATTCTACAACACTACTTAATCAATTCCCCACATTTATTTAATACACTTCATCTATAGTAACCATCCAGTAACATTGCCTGTGTGATTAGTTGAGTTGTGCAACATTTATAAATTGTTTGGAAGAAGTGCTTTGGTCTTGTCCCTTAAGCAGATAGTGTTTTTCCAGACTTTTGTAGAAGGCTGGAAAAGGTTTACCTGCTTTAAGGAGTCAACTCATTAAAGATAATACAAATGTTAAAGCAGAAACATTTTTTCCAGGCTAGTGAAAAGGGATTGCTTTAATTAATAGCAGAGATGTAATGCTTGTGCTGAATTATTTTTTTAGCATGCACAATCCTAATTATAATTTCACAATTATTTTCTGAAAAATTTTCCTCAGATACAAAAATATTAAAAATATTGTGCAGATTGCTATCAAATCCACATTAATGTTTTAAAAACAAAAAATGGTTAGTAGTGTTATATGTGCCATGAATTTAGAATGCTCTTGGCTTAAATATAATGGATGTTTGATTTTGGACAAAAATAATTTAAAATTAGATTTAAAATCTAATTATTTTAAGGATTGTGAAAAACAACACAACTGCTATTTCACTGAGTTATTTTTGTTTTGTCTATTCTCATTTAATTATCCATTTAAATTAGTCCAATGAAGTAGAAAAAATACCTAAAAGTAATAATATTTATTTGTTTATTTGTTCAATTACTTAACATAATATAGCAACAAAAATGTATTCGGAACTAGAATTTTAAATTGATGCTCTTTTAAACTCATTGTAAGTTTGAATGGTCATTGAACAAGGGGTCAGTAAGGAAGGACTACCTGAATAGGGTTTGGGGTTTTTTTGCAATTCACTACTTCTATCCCATTAGAAATATATAATATTAATAATTTTGTCTATTGAAGAAACATATCAGAATATTTATAAATGTGAACTATAAATGTCTACTATACATAATGAGAGTTTTATTGGGGGGATGACATAATATCACATAAACTATATAAGCATTGACATGAACTAAATAAATGTTCCACGTAAAACATATTTTTAAACCTGAATTTCAGGAAGGGTTATTTCAATGAATGCTTCCAGATTGTGGCATAAAGTGAAAATATAATCTACATTACAGGTAGTCCCCGATTTACGACCACAATTGAGTCCCAAATTTATGTTGCTAAGTGAAACATTTGTTAAGTGAATTTTGCCCCATTTTACGATCTTTCTTGCCACAGTTGTTAAGTGACTCACTGTAGTTGTTAAGTTAGCAACATGGTTGTTAAGTGAATGTGGTTTCCCCATTGACTTTGCTCGTCAGAAGGTTGAAAAAAAGTGATCACATGACCCCAGGATATTGCAATCCTCATAAATGAGTCAGTTGCCAAGTGTCTGAATTTTGATGACATGTCCAGGGGGATGCTGCAACTGTCATAAATATGAAAAATGGTAATAAGTTATTTTTTTCAGTGATGTTGTAACTAGGAATGGACACTTTTAAATTGAGGATTACCTATAGTAGGGGAAATCTTTGAACAGTTTTGGAGAATACATGGTAGGCATCAGAGGGAGAGTAAATTGGCTCCCTCCTCTTTCTGTTGACAGAAGCCATTCCATCAATGCAGAAGGAACTCATTGTATAGCAACTTAGAACGAAGGAGAAATTTCCTGACAGTTAGAACTATTAATCAGTGGAACAACTTGCCTCCAGAAGTTGTGAATGCTCAAAGACTAGAAGTTTTTAAGAAGAAATTGAATAACCATTTGTCTGAAGTGGTGTAGGGTTTCCTGCCTGAGCAAGGGGTTGGACTAGAAGATTTCCAAGTTCCCTTCCAACTCTGTTATTCTATTCTATTCTATTCTATTCTATTCGATTCGATTCAATTCAATTCAATTCAATTCAATTCAATTCAATTCTATCTGATGTAACTTTTGCAAAGCATTCTATAATTCTATAATAAGAGCCTTGGTACTACAGTGGTTTAAAGCACCCTGTTATTAACACAGCTGCCTGCAATTTACTGCTGGTTCGAATCTCTCCAAGGCTCAAGGTTGACTCAGCCTTCCATCCTTTCTAAGGTAGGTTAAATGAGGACCCAGTTTGTGGGGGCAATAAGCTGACTTTGTATAAATATACAAAAGTATGAAGGCTATTGCTTAACGCACTGTAAACCGCCCTGAGTCTCCGGAGAAGGGCGGCATATAAATCAAATTAAAAAAAAAAAAATTCTCATTTTATACTTCATTTTAATTATTTAGAATGAATTGGGGGTCATTGGTATATATTCATATAGAGTCAACATTTTACCTGATATTCTTCTTTTAGTTTATTCAACTCCACCTCAATTCTGTTACTTCTTTTGGTCTGTCTGCAGAGCAGTTGCTGCATATGTTGTAGAGAAGCCATAATCTCCTTGTTTAATAAAAAAAAGAAAAGAAAAAGTGCAATACTTCAGGTTAAAGGATTACTCTGTGAAGTTCCCTATGATGGAATCATTAAATACATGTGTGAGGATATGTGTGCATGCATGCATGTACAGTCAGGTCCAGAAATATTGGGACATCAACACAATTCTAGCATCTTTGGCTCTATACACCACCACAATGGAGTTGGAATGAAACAAACAAACACAATGTGCGTTAACTGCAGACTCAGCTTTAATTTGAGGATATGTACATCCAACTCAGGTGAACGGTGTAGGACTTACAGCAGTTTGTATATGTGCCTCCCACTTATTAAGGGACCAAAAGTAATGGGACAATTGGCTTCTCAGCTGTTCCATGGCCAGGTGTGTGATATTCCCTCATTACCCCAATTACAATGTGCAGATAAAAGGCCCCGAGTTCATTTCAAGTGTGCTATTTGCATTTGGAATCTGTTGCTGTCCACTCTCAAGATGAGATCCAAAGAGCTGTCACTATCAGTGAAGCAAGCCATCATTAGGCTAAAGAAACAAAACAAACCCATCAGAGAGATAGCAAGAACATTAGGCGTGGCCAAAACAACTGTTTGAAACATTCTCAAAAAGAAGGAATGCACCGGTGAGCTCAGCAACACCAAAAGACCTGGGAGACCACGGAAAACAAGTGTGGTGGATGACCGAAGAATTCTTTCCCTGGTGAAGAAAACACCCTTCACAACAGTTGGCCAGATCAAGAACACTCTCCAGGAGGTAGGTGTAAGTGTGTCAAAGTCAACAATCAAGAGAAGAGTTCACCAGAGTGAATACAGAGGGTTCATCACAAGATGTAAACCATTGGTGAGCCTCAAAAACAGGAAGGCCAGATTAGAGTTTGCCAAACAACATCTAACAAAGCCTTCACAGTTCTGGAACAAGATCCTATGGACATATGAGACTAAGATCAACTTGTACCAGAGTGATGGGAAGAGAAGAGTGTGGAGAAGGAAAGGAATTGCTCATGATCCTAAGCATACCACCTCATCAGTGAAGCATGGTGGTGGTAGTGTCATGGCGTGGGCATGTATGGCTGCCAATGGAACTGGTTCTCTTGTATTTATTGATGATGTGACTGCTGACAAAAGCAACAGGATGAATTCTGAAGTGTTTCGGGCAATATTATCTGCTCACATTCAGCCAAATGCTGCAGAACTCATTGGACGGCGCTTCACAGTGCAGATGGACAATGACCCAAAGCATACTGCAAAAGCAATCAAAGAGTTTTTGAAGGGACAGAAGTGGAATGTTATGCAATGGCCAAGTCAATCACCTGACCTGAATCCCATTGAGCATGCATTTCACTTGCTGAAGACAAAACTGAAGGGAAAATGCCCCAAGAACAAGCAGGAACTGAAGACAGTTGCAGTAGAGGCCTGGCAGAGCATCACCAGGGATGAAATCCAGCGTCTGGTGATGTCTATGCGTTCCAGACTTCAGGCTGTGATTGACTGCAAAGGATTTGCAACCAAGTATTAAGAAGGGAAAGTTTGATTTATGATTATTATTCTGTCCCATTACTTTTGGTCCCTTAACAAGTGGGAGGCATATATAAAAAAACTGCTGTAAGTCCTACACCGTTCACCTGAGTTGGATGTACATACCCTCAAATTAAAGCTGACAGTCTGCAGTTAACGCACATTGTGTTTGTTTCATTCCAACTCCATTGTGGTGGTGTATAGAGCCAAAGATGTTAGAATTGTGTCGATGTCCCAATATTTCTGGACCTGACTGTATATATATAAAGTTGACATCTTAAATTTTAGTATATATATTTTAAGCATGCATGCATTTTATTTGTGCCAATTGTTAAATAGGAGTTTATAATCTAGTCTTTCATAAGAAAATGTTGCTTATCTGTAACTGGTTCTTCAAGTGGCTAGCTGTACATTCACCTGTACTGATACTGTGCCTGCATAAAGCTATTGCCTGGAGCCTTGCCTAGCTTCCTCTATCCTCAATCTTCTAAAATTCTAAAATTAATGTGCAATTAATACAGAAAGAGTAGACTACATGATTATATACTAATAACCTACAATTATAGATAAGTATTCTTCTTCATCATAGTCTCTGTGCATCACACAGATAAATAGCAAATTTATTTAAAAGATTAAGGAAGTGTTTTTATTAAGTCAACACAGAAAAAAATTCATTCAAAAGATGCACTGTCTGGGCTTGAATATTTCTGATATAATACCTGAGAAAATGTGTGACCAAACTGTGTGGATGCAGAAAAACAGTCAAGGGAATAGCATACAGCAGTGATTAATTCATGTGTACACAAAAATGTCACACATACATACGTATCTATATACAAGCACACATGCACATTTGTCTTTAGACCTTTCCTGTTCTGCTGTAAAGAGAGGAAATAATTCAACTCCTGTGACAATTAATTCCACAATATGGGCCCCACCACATTGAGAAAGCAGAAACATAACCTGTTTCTCTTCTTTGAGTCTTGCAATTTCTTCCGTGATTTTTCCATTTAAATCTACTTCCTATAAATAAAATAAGCACATTGATATCAATTCCACTGGTCCCTTTAGTTGGTTAATGTTTACTACTGTACTCAATAGTATGCTTACTTTAATATACAAGAAATGTAACATGAACTTAAAATCTTACACTATGTAGGAGGTATTAAGCAAAATTATTTAACATTCAAGTCATAAGTACATTAATTACAGCTGCCTAAAATATAAAATTTAAAGTCACCTTTTTAAAATAAGCACAACCTCTTTTTCTAAATTATCAAGAAATATTAGAAAATACCACTGAATTTTTTTGCTGTAGTATTTGTAGCTCCAGTTCCTTTGCTTTTACATTGAGATCTTCTTCCACTTTATATTGACAGGTAACCTTGGATTTTATCACATCTGATGTAACTTTCCTTAGTTCCTTAATAAATAAATATTAATTAAAAATTCATGTATGCAACCTGGATGAAAAGTTATACTTAAATTAATGCTTTTCTAAAATGACCAGAAGCAAGTTAGATCAACTCACTTACAGCAGTGATAGATGCATCATTGGAAAACTTGAAAGATCAGGTTAGGAACAGATCATCATGGAGAAAATCTATTGAAATGATCTACTGCATAGGATCATGAAAATTTGATACCTACTTCATCAGTCAAACAGAAAGACCAAGCACATTATTGGCATTAATAGAAGTTTGGAGAACTAGTTTGATCTGCAGATTAACTGAATTGGGAATGATCCAGCTTTAGGCACATAAACCAGCTAGCTGACTTTTGGCCAGTCACTCTCTCAGTCCTAAGAAGAAGGCAAGGGTAAACCACTTTCAAAAATGTTGCCAAGAAAACAAAATACACTTGTAACTGAGAGCCAATTTTGATACAGTGGTTAAAGACATGAAACCAGGACCTGGAAAACCTCTTTTGGCAGAAGCAGCCAGGTGACTTCGAATGGCATTCAGTCATTCTCTCTCAACAGTGGCCCACTATTTTTGAAAAACCTTGGGAAGAAAACTGAAGGGACTTGTCCAGGCAGTTGCCAGGAGTCAAGACTAACTCAAAGCCAATAATAATAATAATAATAAATTTGGAAGGACTTGATAGGTAGATAAAATGCCAAATCCAGTCTAAACATCTGGCAATTGTGCAATAAACTATCATCATCAACATCATTATCATCATCATCATCATATAAACAATGACATCATTTCAGAAGTGATATTTATGATTAAATATATGCTTTCTACATTCACCCATATGCTATCTACATCGTTCTTTTTTTGTTTGAACACTACTAGAAATACTACTGGAGAATGCTAAACAGTTTCCTCTGTACTGTATAGTATTGCCATATTACTAAAAGATCTGCCAGGTCTTCCTGATCTAAATGGAGCAAATCAATCAAAGAAGAAACATCATCAACTATCTAATGATTTAGCTCTCTTTGATACTTTTAACAATGAAAAATTGGATATAATTTATATTATTAATATAAATAATTGTTGATCTCATAAGGATTAAACATGCCTAGTCCAATTTACCTGAATTATGTCTAAAGATTTAAAATATAAAAATGCATTAAAATATGGTATTGTTTGCAGTTCCTTTTACCTTATTCCTTCCATTTTCTACCTAGGTTATTCACAGCAGCTAATGCAGCAAATAAACAGTACATGCTTTGAGCTTATTAAATTACCAAGTATAGATCTCAGAGTCATAAATATTCCATCTTTCCATACCTCTTCCTTTTTTTTATGGGGTAGCCTGTTTAATATCTCTCTCTCCTTGAGTGTTCTGACGTTTACTTAGACAAATAGCAAAGGTTATGAATGCTATTTGTAGATAATATCAGGAATTCTTCATAATGGCATAGCATTGAATCAAGTATTCAAATGGTGGTAGCTTTATCTAGGAGGAACTAAGTTTGGTCTGTTTAACTTTTCTTCATAAAAATGGAATTCCCCTTATCACAGTCCAACAGTTTAACTGTTCTGGACAAAATCATAAAACAGTGGAAAAATAGAAATAAATATTCCAGTTGCTGAACTTCATGAATATAAGGTTATATAAATACAGCTACTTTTTAAGGAAAATTATTTCAGTCATAGTCCGACAGAAGGTGATGTTACAAAGAGAAACTATTTCTAACCTATAGTTCTCTTCAAATGCTGATGCTGAAGTGCATGCAATGAAGCTATAATATTTTTTTTAAATGCTATTGGACAGTAGAATCAAAATAGCAAGCATGATATTTCTTCTGTTTGCTCTTGCCTAACAAGCATTGCCAAAATGCTGGACTTCCTGACATGACATTTCCTTTTTTAGAAGACACGTATAAGGTTTTGTGGTGGCTTATCATCCTTTGCTCTAACTGAGTAGTGCTTTATATGGCATCTTCTACTCCCAGAAGGTGATAGGCCTCTCCCCATTAACTAACAAGCAGAAAGAGAGAGGTGAATGCTAAATCAAATATATTTGGAAAGGAAATTATTTGCCAAGAAAACTGCAGGGAGTTGTCCAGGCAGTCTCCAAAAATTGAACAGAGGGTATATGTGTATGTGTATAGCAGTGTACAAACAGGTATTAAATATCTTATTTATATACAGCTGAGATATGATGGCATAGTGGTTAGAATGCAGTATTGGAGGCTAATTCTGCTGCCAACTGCCAGCAGTTCAGCAGTTAGAGTCTCACAGGTTCAAGGATGACTCAGCCTTCCATCCTTCCAAGGTCAGTAAAATGAGGACCCAGATTGTTGGGGACAATATGCTGATTCTGTAAACCACTTAGAGAGGGCTGTAAAGCACTGTGAAGTGGTATATAAGTCTAAATGTTAATGCTAGTGCTATAACTTGTTCTATGTTCTTTCGGTAAAACAGGCCATGTGCAGCAGCATTGGTGATGGGAGGCCATATCCACCATCTTTTGACCTTTCCATTGTGGTTTATTTTTATTTTTTTATTTTATTTCCAATTTATATACCGCCCTTCTCCCTGAGGACTCAGGGCGGTGTACAGCCAGAATTAAAAACATGAAATACAAATATTAAAAAACAATTAAAATATATATAAATTTGGCCCAAAAATTAAAAAATCACCAACCAATTAAAACATTTAAAAATTTCTTCTTAAGCCAGCCCGGCTTGCTGGAAAAAGTGGGTTTTAAGGGCACGGCGGAAGGCACTGAGGTCTTGGATTCTCCTTATCTCTGGGGGCAACTGATTCCAGAGGGTAGGTGCCCTGACAGAGAAGGCCCTCCCCCTGGGGGTCACCAGCCTACATTGTTTGGCTGATGGCACCCTGAGGAGGCCCTCTCTGTGGGAGCGCACGGGTCGATGGGAGGTTGTCAGTAGCAGCAGGTGGTCTCGAAGATAGCTAGGCCCGATGCCATGGAGCGCTTTAAAGGTGATAACCAACACCTTGAAGCGCACCCGGAAGACCACTGGGAGCCAGTGCAGCTCGCGCAGGAGCGGTGTTACATGGGAGCGCCATGCTGCTCCCGTCACTACCCGCGCTGCTGCATTCTGGACCAGTTGGAGTCTCCGGGTGCTCTTCAAGGGGAGCCCCATGTAGAGAGCGTTGCAGTAGTCAAGGCGAGAGGTGACGAGGGCGTGAGTGACTGTGCACAGGGTTGCACTGGCTGCACTACAAAAAGCAATAGCAAGACCCAAGACAAAAATTAAATCTGACCACATCTAGGTTGCATTTGATTGTAATGAAAATTAAGTAGAATTAATATGTTCCCTACACATATGTTTCACCATTCCCCTCTTTAAAAAATTTAAAGTTTTTAATTGATAACTTTTAAATGTTTCATCCAAGAATTTCTGAAGCTACATGAAGTTCTGAGGCCATAAATTATATATACCACTGTTATAAAATAACAATCCTATTTTTTATCAAATTAAATGTTACCATATTTTCAAGAGTCACCATGGCATACATCATAAAATATATTCTATTATATAGCAAAATATTGAAAGTACAATAATCAGCAATAACAATAATTAAAAAAAACAATGTCTCACCAAATCCTATGCTCCAGTAAAAGCATTCACATTATATTCTATTCTAAGCCTTAAGACAAAAAAAAAGTGAGACTAGCTATTTCATCCTAGGCACAAAGCAAAAGAAGATTATTTATAGCATAGATACAGAAAAACAGTTGGAACTGTCTTCTTAGGGATTACTGTTTATAACAAATGAGTGGGCAGACAAATCTTGATAACCTGCAATAAATTATTGGCGCTGATTACTTTAACAGGGTTCCCAATCGTTCAGATTATATGTGTTTGGATGCCTTAAACTCACCTGGGATAAAACAAAATGCACTTCATACCTACCTTTTTTAGGTTATTTATCTCAGACTCTTGTGTTGTATTAATTGCTGACAAGTTCTTATTGAACTGAATTGCTTCCACAACTTACATAAGGGATATGAAATAAAAAAATAATATTAAAATATAATCTTCATTGTGTTACTTCACATATTCTACAAAGTAGAATATTTTACATTTATATATACATTTATATATATATATATGTAAAATATATACATTTTAGAAAATGTGTTTGTGAACTTTTTTTCTGACAAAGTAAATCTCTTTTGAAAAGTTAGAAGCAGTCTCCTTTGTTAACATTACTAAGTTGTATTTTATTAAATTGTATCCAGAATGTATTAAATATTTACCATTTTTCTCTAATTTCCCATGAGCACTTTTTATTATTTCAAATTGATTCATTATAACTGCATGGCATTTTTCAAATTCATTCAGTCTTTTCTGATAATCTTCCTTTGATGAATTGTACAATTGCATCTTGTGCTCCTGCAAAAACAAGGAAAATTCTTTGAAATGTTGTATGATGTAATGTCCATAAAACAATAATTCTAAATCCAATTATTCTAATGTTAGCCTCATTTAAATATAGACTTTGTTTCAAACAAACAAGCTTTTGTCTGTAATAATCCAGAGTCAGGCTATATATAAATTAATAATAATAAAAATATATATGGAGCACCACTTGAATACGATTGACATTGACAAAATCACTATCCATCAATTGTAAAAGGCAATGTTACCTGGAACAGCTTACATTCTGCAATGATACTTTTACTACCATCAAATAACAACATCTACCTATCCCAGTCCTTGTAAATAAAAATGCCAATTCTAAACATCTGATTGTGTGTCCAACCATATTAATAACAATGATATCCTCCTGCATCATCTTTTGATTTTTTTTCCAAAGTCTCTGTAAAAACAATGTAGAACAATATCTCATCTACTTTCATTGCACACCTTTGATCAAAAGGGATACAATTTTTCATGACAATAAAAGTCACAAAGAGATGCATGAACACACTCCACGTTCTTCTCTCCTGGACATAATAATCAATCAGGGCAATAAGCAGATTCAAACATAAATTTGAAACCATAGAAATAGATTTACTAAATCATTCCAGTGTACTGTACTAATATTATTTAGATGTTTTGAGCAGCCATCAGAAGTAAAAGCAGTAACAGTCTGTTATTTAACATTTAAAATTACCTTCCGAGTTCTATTAATGCACCCATAAATCTAAAACATACTGTCATTCAATTTTCTTGATGTCATTTACGTTTTTATTCTGATCTTTTTTAATGTTAGTTAAGACTGGTGATCTGTACTGATAACAAAGATATATTTTATATTCTGGCATTATGTCTTCAATTTTTATATTTAAGATATTCCATACAAATAATTTATGGTCTGTCCACAAATTGCATTTAGAGGTATTCTAACTGATTGGATTACACTTGTCCCTCTTTTATTTCCCATTATGTACCTAATTTGATTTTGATATTGTGATATTCATATATAATATATATTATGTTACTTAAAGCTTAAAGGTGCTAGAAATAAAACAAACCTATATTCTGCATCACTGTGTTTACTTAATCCAAAAATTCGTGACCATATTTCTGTTTCCATATTCCCTACATTGTTACACTGATTCCCAAACTTTCTGCACCTATAAATTTATTAATCGCTTCACTCAATTGATGTAGAGATACAAAGCAAGGGAATTCTGCACTTTCCCTTTCAAAAGATTCCCTTTTGTATATCTCTATTGCCTTGACTGATATTCTAAACACTTTAACTTCCTTCCTTTCTCAATTCAGTTCTTGTTCTCTTCTGATTCCAATCTGAGCATTCCAGGCAGTAGTGGGTTTCAAATCCTGTCGCTACCGGTTCGCTCACAGGCACGGGCACGCTCACAACACTTCTGCACATGTGCAGAGACGTCCAGGGGGGTGGATGGAGCCCCCCGCCGCTGCCGTTGCTACCGGTTTGCCTGATCCAGGGTGAACCGGTAGCAACCCACCACTGATTCCAGTGACTTGGAATTATTACCTGACTTACCTGACTTCCTTTCTCTTTCTATAATGAAGGAAAAGACTTTTAGTTGTAGATAGCCTTAGGTAACTTGGGCTTTCCTTATTTTTAAAATACATTATTTTAAAATATACAAAGCTAACCACTTTCCAACATTCTATATTCCAATCACCGGCTAGTAGTACTGTGTCCCTTCTAAATGTACATTTGACATATTATGTCATTTGCCATGAAATTCCTCATTGTCTGCTATTAGAATCCTACATTCTTGATTTATCATCATAAAAAGAGTTGCTGAATACACACAGATTATACATTCTGCTTCCTAAGAATACTTCGCTGGTCACATGTTATTTCTGGAATTAGGTTGTATTAGTATACTGGGGTTAATTATCCAATAAAGATATGGTCAAAACAACCTCCAAAATATTTCCTTGCATATATTGTTCTATTATTTCCTTGGTTGTCAGCTACTCCTGCTTATCTTTTACTCTTGTGCTTAAAATAGCAGTTCCTGCCCTAGGCACAATAAAATGAGGATTAAGCATGGCTGGAATGTTGCATCCACTTGTATGTGCTCTAGAATATTCTCTGCAAGTGAAAAATAATACAACTTAAATTTGTATAATTGTATTTAGTTCACTTTGGATTTTTAAATGCATTACTCTGTGAAACAAACTTGGTTCTTATTAAATATGAAATCTGTAGAACTAGATTTATATATTTATCTCTTTACATTTAAATTTATACTTAATTAAATTTACATGTATTTATTAATTTATACAACCAGACCACTCCTGCAGTAAGATCAATTGCAATCTGTTTTACGACTAAGAAATTCTCTGCTTGATTTTACTTCTGATTAAAACTGGATGAAATGTTCATAGTAGCCATTTATGAATTTTTTTCTTGCCATAGTTGAGAAGAATAAATTCAGGGGTTTTTTTATGGACATTAATATTTTTTTGGAATTTCAACAAAAGTGAACTAATCTCTCTATACTTTAATAGGCATTTACAATGAAAAAAATTATATATACTATAGTTAGAAAAGCTGGGAGGGGGGGGATCCAGAAATATAACATTTAATATAAAATTTCTCTGTTTACAGAAAATCTTCACAGATGACATGACTTATTTTGCTCTCTATATCAGTTTTAGAATTTTGTTGTTGTTACTTTTTTTCTTTTCCTTTTCTTCCTTTTTTTAAAATACACATAATAAATATACCCCCAGGGAAAAACAAGCAAACAAAACAACCTGGAAAAATATTTCAGGGCCTAAGCATGATACATGAAAACATTTATGGCTGTAGTTTTTGACTCAATTGCACCAAAATCAACTAGTTTATTAATATGATGTAAAGACTGGGAAGCCATTATTTTTTAAAAAAAAATACCTTATGCTATACATTGGTGAAAATACATGCTAAGAACACATTTATGTCCTATTTCCTGCTAATAGGAAAGAAAATTAGCAAAAAAAAGTGGAATATATTAATGTAACACCCTTCATGTAGAGCTCTGTTGTCTGTTACAACTGAGTACAAACATTCACACTTGACCATTGAAATAGATTAAGGAACCCTTTCTTTTATGTGCAGAAGTAGTAATAAATTGGATCCAGACAAAAATAGGGACAGTGTTCACTAGAAAAATGAAAGAAACAGGATGAGACATGGATCTCAATCTATGATCCTTTTCCTTTGTTATCTCTTGATGCAGTTTTATTCTTATCAGAAAAGCAAAAACCAGACTTAGTAAGGGAATTGTTACCATACTCCAAAGGCCAGCTTTATGCTTTATTGAACATCTGGTTGTGTCAGAATGGTGTCCTGCCAACAGGTTTGCTTTCCATAGTTATTCAAATAGCATGGTAAAAATTCTCTTCATCATTAAAGTATGATTTCAAACCATCACTAGCCAAAGCACTTGTATGATTCTGAATGTATTTTGTAAATATCAGATTTTATCATCTTTAACATATTAAGAAATTATCAAATAAGTTCCAAATCTACTTTATATCTGATACATTAAAAGTAAAAGTGAAATAAAGTGTCATTTGTAAAATTAAGAATTAAAATGTATAACAGGCATATCTGTATGTGTATGAGTGTGGGTAGTAGAACACAACTTAAATAAAGAATCTAACTTAAAAGTGAAATAGGATAAACACATTTTACATTGCCTTTGATCTTTAACTTGTAGCCTTATCTCTCAGGTCAAAGGACATATTATTCAATTTCACCATATTTTGTGTAAAACCACTGTAGCGTTGAAGATGACTTTCTGTACAAATGTCATGGTACTTAAGGCTAAACTGGACTCTAGTTTTGAGCTTCTTAATTAAAATAACAGTTTATAATGGTCTGACAATATTATCTTTGTTCTTTCCAGTTGAGCAGCAGCAGAATTTTCACAGCTTTTAGTCAATCAAGCTTAGCAGTGTTTGAAAAGCTCTCTTTAAATTCAAACATGATTCAGAGTGGACTGTTCAGGACTCTTATTTTTCTGCATAACAGTGGAAGAAGAAGAACACTACAGTATTTTATATTCCCTTTTTTAAAATCAAAATTCAAATAAAATGCAGGTCTCATATGCATATTTTAATTATAAATACTGCCTTCCAAATAGAAAATAAGATTCATCAAGACACATGTCACTTTAATTCATGTAGCTCTTGCTAATAAAAGATTATTTTATAAATAAAGGTGGCAAATGAGAATGCACAAATGAGAATTTCACAAGAACAAAAAAAAATCAAATACTGCTTGGATAAATAATTTTAAGAAATATTGCGGTAGCATTCAATAAAAAGCTGCTTGAGTTGCCTACCAACCAATGTCAGCGATATACGTATAATCTAATTGTTGCCAGAGTTCTTAATTAGAATTACTTCACATAAAATGCAAAATGTTTGGCATACAGTTCAGCTTTTTCTTTCATGACCAGAGGAAGAGTTATGCTTCCAAAATAACACCTATCCATAAGCTCATAGGATCTCATAGGAATAGAATTTTCATTCATTGAACAAGAGATTAATATTCTGTTTTTTCCTTATAGCACTTACCATTTCATTAAGCTTCTTTTGCAATGTGTATTTTGAAATCTGTTATAATAAAAACAAATAGTTTTATCAATATTTAATTAGCATAACTAATTATGTTAATGCATTTAATATCAGTTAAAAATTATTTGTCATTATACTATTTTAAGGAAATGATTACAAATTTAATATTTTGATGGGAGGTTTAGTACCAAGGTCTAACAGCTTGCAAGCTATTATGCACAACCAAGTCTTCTCTTTTGTGATTAAAAAAATAAAGAATCAGTGACAAAACAAGTCCAACATGAATGCAGAACTCATGACAAAGAAATTTCAGAAGTTTATAAAGTGAACCCATAGCAAGATGGGCAGCAAACAAATTTAATTACTAAATAATAATATCTAAATAACGCTGGCTAAACAATGGTGAATCATGATTAAGAACAGGTAGATTTTTGACTTGCAGAATTTTCAAACAAGTCTCTCCAGGACCAGAATTATAACTAGTCTTGTTAATTTAAAGTATCTATAAACAATCTGAAACAAGGAAAAAGCAATTCCAAACTTGGAATCATAGAAAAATAAATGGACAGGACAGGACCTGACAGGACAGGACATGGTAGAATACAAGATGGACATATGGATGACCAACTTTTCACACTTTTGCATTAAAAAATGGCAGACCATTAGTGCTATCAATCCTATATTGTGATCAGCAGCTGCTATATAAGCAGAAATTTTACAAGTCAATATCTCCACAAACAATATGTTCAAAGAAAGCTAAAGCTAAACCCATTTACCCAAATAAATGTCAGATGTGTCAATAAAATAATAATTAATCTATATTTCAGATATTTTTTATTCTTAAATTGAAAAAAAAGATTTCTCTAGTCCATGTGCTTAGAAATGAAGAACAAATAGCGCAAGAAGGAAACAACATGCATTGGAGGAGCAGCTCCTTCCCTTGCTAGTAAGTGGGATTTAGTTAATATCTATGTTGTAACAGGGAAGAAGTGCAGGTTCTTAATAGCTTTTGTAAAACCATCTGCTTATAGTTGCTGCTATCAGAATTGCATAAGAGTGTGTTTCTATTCTGAATAAAAGAAGCCTGATAACTTTCCTGATCAACTAAGAAAAGAAGTGATTCTGTATGTTTTCTGATATTCAAATATGTTCTATAAAATAGAATATGTGAACTACTTTAGTGCAACTGAGCTGGCTGAAATAAAATTAGAAGTATTTCACTCCAAAGCCTTTGTTATAATCAGTTTAAATAAGATTCCACCACTAGATGATTTTTTTCCCAAGTTTATCTTAGTTAAGAAAAGCTAGGGAGCATTTATTACTTTAAAACTATGTAACATGCTCACCCAACCATGAAGTACACTATATATCACTTCTGCTGTGTCATGAATTGAGCAGGGCATAACAAATCCTTTCAGCCTTTTGCACAGAAGGTCAACAATGTGAAGGAATTTGCTTTTACAATAATCTCAGCATTAACTGGATTATTAAATAAACAAAGAATGACATCAAAATAACCAAGCTATTTATAAAGTTAATGGGAAAAGAGTAATCAGTACAGAATTAATGGCAGATAACATTTTTCCCATTGCGGCAGAGTAAAAAGAAAGAGCATAAATAAATAATGCTTAAAGAATAAGTTTTTAGTAAAATGTCCTATATTCATGTCAAGGTGTGGCTTAAAATTTGGGAATAAATATTTAATAGTGAGAAGTTACTCTGGTTTCATATAGTTCCAAAAGATGTTTCAGAATTCCTTTCTACTTTTTTGCTTGACAGATTTTGTTTTTCTTAAACTTAAAACAGAAGAAGCACATCCAGGTAATAATTTCTATAAAGTAGAGACTTTAATCTAAATTTAATTATTCTAGCATGAATGTTTTGGAAGTTAAAAAAAAGTCTCTCTGAAGTTTTACTCTTGTTGGCAAGAAAAAAAAAATATTTACTTCAGGATTAAGTTCCAGATACAACTGGATTTATACTGCAATTCACAAATTGTAATAATCATTTTATGTCTACTTCAAAAATAAAAAAAGCAAGATAAGATTTCATATAAGTCCATAAGAGATGACTTCTAAAATTCTGTATACAGAGCTGCAGCGGAACAGTTCTCATTTCACCAAGAAGATTGAAACGTCACAAAAAAGTAAGTCTTTCTTTGGTTGTGGTGGTGGTGGTGGTGGTGGTTGTTAGGAATCAGCAATTTCCTTTATGTCCTCAGAATCATTTCTTATTTGTCCAGAACATTATTTGAATGAATGGGGAACTAGTACTTAAAATGAAAATGTTGCAGATCTTGTCCACCCTACTATTGTTTCTTAAAGGTTGCTAAAATTATGTCTGTTCTATCTCACTGCCTTGTTGAGAAACAGCTTTTCATTTTTGTAAAGCGATCTTGAAACTAGAAGTCCTCAAAATTTGAAGACTGTAATCTCTTTAAATATTACATGGATTTCTAAGCTCCATCTCATGAATAAAACACATGAATTCACTGGCATAAGGGTAGGGCATGAAATAAATATAATATTTCCTAAAGCTTTCATCATATTTTGATTTAACTTTACTTTTATTAGTAACAGTAAATTAGCCATATTTAGCTTTTCTCATACTATCCAAGAAGTTTGATTAACTTTTTTAAATGATCACATTAATCTGTATTCTAAGCAATTTAGCTAAAGTGAGATGAAGATTCTCTTTCCCATAGTAGACGCCTAAAAGAAACTCCATATTTTAATCTCATCAAATGAGTAAATCTCAGAGGAATATGATCTGAGTCTATGAGAAGAATCTATGCTTGATTTTATCTGGCTTGAAATATTCTACATTTGTTATATCAATCAGATTTATGATTCATCTGAAAGCAGTCCAAGCACAATCAGACTTACATGATTGCTTCTGATCACAACCTATAGAAATATTTTATAAATTGAAGGCATTGCGTTTGTCCATTCAGAATCAGTTAATATGCTTTGGTATTTAGAGATTCTTGCTCTCAGAGCTTCAGATTGGGAATCTTTCCATCAAAGGAAACACCTTGCTTCTATGGAAGACAATTAGAAATCTCAACTTGTACTTCTGGGTTTTCCAAATATGAATCAAGTGCTTTAATTTACACTATGTGTTTTTTGTCTTCAATTTACTGTTGAACAGATTTGTATTCATTTTCAAATTCAAAAAATAGCGAAAAGACAAAAGAAAAATCTTACTGATGCATTGAAGTTAACTTTAGTTCATGGTTCTTATAGTTCAGACAGAACTACTTGGAGATCTACATATATCCTGTACTACTCTGTGGCATATAGGCTTGACATGATAGTTGTTCTGCTGGTGAGTCAGCATACAGTACTTGGTGAATAAAAGGGGAAAGCAGTTTTAGCCTTGAAAAGTAGTTCTGCCATCACAAAATCTGATGGGCTGACTTGGCTCCTTGCCAGGGGTGGTGTGTGAAGATTCTGAGAAAGGTGTCCCAGTGGTCCAGCCTGATATATGGGTGTTAGGGACTAGAATTCTGGGGTGAATCCACCTCTTTGGTTGCTGTCAGTCTAGATAAAAATTAGAGAAAAAAGGAGAAGAGAGGAAAAGTCTATGCATGGAGTGAACAAAGTGGAGAAATGTTGAGAAAGAAGTTAAGTGTGCAGACTTGTCAGTTTCTGGTCAACAAGGGAGAAGAAAAATCCAGGGACAGCTTCCTTAGAAGAAAGGAAGGGAAGACAACAAGAGTTAGAGCTCCACCCAAGATTCAAAAAGATCCAAAAAGGGAAGAAGGGGATCAGCTGTCAGTGGCAAAGCCCTGATCTCTAGAGAAGAAAATCTTGAGAAACATCCTGCCCCACCAATGGAGAAGCAGTGAGTGTTTGGCTAAGCAGATCCAGAAGAAAGTCAAATTGTGCTGAACACACTGCAGTAATTCAGTCAATTCCTTTCTTTTTGCTCTCTCTCTTTCTCTCTTGTTAGCCCAGAAACAGGGGAGGGAATTGGAGGGAAAAGGGAAAGAAAACAGAGCAACTAAGTAGGACAGTTGAAGGAAGATATAGTCTCTGAGAGGGAGATCTAAGAGGAAACCTGACAGTGAATGAACACCTGGACTTTGTGGTAAATAGTAAACAAACAACAAACCCAACTGTCTTTTTTCTGTGTCCATTACCACTTATATAGATCAAAATATATCTACAGTTCAAAAAGAAAGCGTTATATTGCAATACATTGAGCCAACAATGTACAGGAAATCATGTGCTATGTATCATTCATGACGAAAGTTGTGTGTCTGATTCTGACCAAGTCATGTGTATGAGCTTTTCTTTCTTTGAGAATAGAATTATGTCATGTTCAAAATTTATCAGAACAAGCTCTAATATGACAGAGATATATCACAAAACATCATCCTTTCCAACCTGATGGTAGAGAGATACACTTTCCCTCCCACCTGGAATGGTTTGTGAGGGGCCCGCTTTTTGTCTGCTTGGGCTTTGAATGCTTTCGTTAGTGCTGTTTTCACAGCGCTCCATACACTTTGTATGGTATCCAATCATTGGGCCGGCATGGGGAGGGCGGTTCCTGCAGATACTTGGGAATAGGCATGAAGTCTAACCCATTGACCACCCGGAATGGGGTGAACCCGGTGCTACTATGCACAGTGTTATTGTATGCCACCTCTGCAATTGCCCCTGTGCATTTGTCTGCCGAAGGATGGCACCCACAGCCACATCACTAGCATCAGCCTGGATGATAAATGGCCGTTCAGGGTCTGGATGTTGCAGGACGGGCTCCTTCGTGAACAGAGCCTTTAGAGCCTCGAAAGCCCGCTGACAGCCTAGCGTCCATGGGAGTAACTGGCCAGGTCGGAGCTTAGTAGTAGCAGGCTTGGTCTTTAACAAATCGGTTAACGGCAAAGCGACCATTAGATAGGATCCTATGACTCTTCAAAGAAGTGAGAGAAAATGAAATTTTAAGAGGTTGGCATTTTTTGGACTTGGCCCATTATAACACTGCTTTGAAGGACATTTACGTAGTGGTAAGTTAATTGTTCTTGAAAGAAATAGTGATCTAATATCTCCCAGTATGAAGAAAATAAAATATCTGATACTAGAAATCAGAAGAATTTCCTGCTTTTCCATGCTGACATAAAATTTACAGCCACAATAAACCGTGCTTAAATTTTCAAAACCTACAAAATATATGTTAATGCATGTACTATTACATATTTCTGCATTTATTGTATGTATTGGGGAACATCAGGGGTGTCAAACTTGATTTCACTGAGGGCCGCATCAGGGTTGTGTTTGACCTCGGGAGGCAGGAGTAGGCATGGCTGGGATGGGTGTGGCCAGCTCATCACTTAAGTCAGGGGCACCTGTGGAGGCCCGAGCGTTCTACCAGAGAAAACCGGCTCCCGAGCTCCATTTTCACTGGCAAAGGCCCCACAGGCCAGTCCTTTCCTGTTTTCAAGACAGCCCCGCGGGCCAGATCTAAGCACCACACAGGCCAGATCCACCCCCCAGGCCTTGAGTTTGACACCCCTAGTGTACACTGTATCTGTTTGGAGAGGACCGTCCCTTTAATGTCATTCTAATCAGTTGTACACATTTGTTGCAGTTTATAGAAGTTGGCCATAGCAAAAGCTGCTGAGATCAAAGATTCCATGAAAGTTATGACATAATACATTTGAACATTTTGTTGTGACTGACAATGGGAAGAGGATTTCTTATTTTCTTTTTGAGTTAATACATTGTTTTCCTTAGAACATACCTGCAGAACAGATCTTTTCAATCTAACACAGGAAACATATAAATAAAAACTAAATCTACTAATCAGATGACTGGGAAAAGAGTAGGGATTCATGTTATATTATTTTTCATTTAACCGGCAAAATCAGATAATTCACTACACCCATCACTGTTGTACTCTATAGAGATAGGGCCTAAATAAATAAATCTTGAATTCAATGTTAATGTACCTGTAAGTTTTTAAATGTTTCTTTCAGTCCTTCCACTTCTCTTTCTTTTGATTCCACAGCAAGCAGGTGTTTTCCCTTCAAAGAAATTTTTTTTATATCATGCACTTCTTGATAAGTCTTCTAAAATTTATTTATCATTATGTATAAATAATAATAGACTGAATATAGATGTGTACATTTATTTTGTAAGCACACATACTTGAGAAAGGCTAACTCCCAAGAGATCCAATGGAGAATAACTAATAAAACATGTATAAGGACGTCATGTTGCAAACTCTGTAATTTACATACTATACAAATATGTACAGACAGAATTTGTATTGTGATGTCACACATGTCATTTTTCCATCATTGTAGCCAGTTACAGGCACAATTGTTTCTCTGTGTTGAATACAGTTACTGAATGGGATTTCCTATTGTACTGATTTAAAGGATGGAAATATACTTATTCCAAGGACATTGAAAATGATACTGAAGAATATATCTCGCTTTATATTCTTCTAATCTACAGTAACTTATGGTCTCTGTTTGAAATTGTTATAAAATGATCCACAGATTCTGTCTTAATATGCAAGGAAATTATTACTCCAATTTTATTTTTTGTTTTGTTTTGCAAAATCTGATATTTTTACTTTTCATATATGGCATTTTAAATAGCACAATATGCAGTCAGCTTCTAAACTATATTCACACATTCTACTATTTTATAGTAACCTGCCAATTGCAAAAGTTAGCTTAATCACTTCTATCAAGTACCGTATTTTTCGGAGTATAAGATGCACCAGACTATAAGACGCACCTACCTTTTTTGGTGAGGAAAACAAGAAAAAGAAATCTGCCTCTGTCTCTGCCTCCCAGAAATTTTGTCTCATTGCAGCAAACAGCAAACAGCCTGCTTTACTTTCATTTTCGTTTTCAGTATAGCTTGATTAGCACAAGAAAAAAAAATCTGCTCCAGCAATTTACCTCCTTGCAGCAAACAGCAGAGGCCTGCGCAAAACAGCTGAGAGCAAAACTGTTGAGAGTCGGGAGGCCGATTTAATCAACTTGTGCTAATTAGGCTGTGCTGAAGCTGAAACGCGCTGTTTCTTTTTGCTGTTTGCTACAAGGAGGTAACTGCTGGGAGGCAGAGGTCAAAGGGTGGGGACCAGTGGGTAGGTGGGGCTACATTCGGTGTATAAGACACACCTAAATTTTCACCCCCTTTTAGGGGGGAAAAGGGTGTGTCTTATACGCCAAAAAAAAAACAGTAATTACATACAAACTTCATTAATTAAACATTGTATAATTATTTCTTTAGACTATATCTTAATTGAAATATAGAATGGCTGATTTATTAGTATCAATTTATTTACTTATTGCATTTATTTAGCTTCCCATCTCACCAATCAAATTTTTACAGTATGTATCATACTATGTTAAAGAATCCATTGTTTACAAAGTAGAATATTTTTTTAAAAAATAGACCCTAAACTATAAATAACACAAAATCATTTTTTAAAAGATTATAATAGTACCCCAGATTCATTGAAGCATTTCATGTACTCTTAGAAATATAGCTGATGTTTCCTTCTGAAAGCATACCCATGAATATTTGGGAAGCTAGGTTGAAAGGCCATCAATATTCTTAGTGGGACTTATCAGTTATTGTACACATTGCTATTGGAAAGTAAGAAATGAGCCGCTGCCAGTACCTTCCATACAAAGCACTTAAATACTCAACCGCTAACTGAACATTCATTAATTGAACAAGTAAATTATACAAGTGTTCATATTACCTTTTCTTCTTCCATAGCAATCATTTTTGCTTGAAACTTGTGTCAAGAAGAAAAATAAATAAACAGTATGTTCAAACAATATTCAACATTTTAGCCAAACCAGGTCATTTTTATTTAATTGATATAAAATATAATTACATTGTAAGCTTCCAGAAAAATGTATTAATTTGCTCTGCAAAGGAATCTGCTTTCCCAAATGAGAGCAGAGTTCTCATTAAAAATTCTACAGGAACAAAAACTTCAATAACTGCTTCAGATATGAATAAACCTCAACGTTTTATTATTCCAAAATTGGTTTTTTCAAGGAAATGGAATAGAAAGAGTGACAGGAAATAGTTTTGCTAAATAATAAAACAAATTTCCAACTACAATTAATGATTTTATCAGATTATTATCAGACACATGTGGAACAACAGATGTTAAAGCAATATATTATAGGACTGTTCCAATATCAGTTCTTTCTGTTTAATCCTTTCACTTTAGTAGGAATGTTAAAACAATGTTTTATGGATCTGTAAGATCTTATTTAGAAAATTGTAGTTTTTAAGTGGTTCTGCCTTTGCTACCATATCTACACATTTCTCCCATTCTATTTTCTATGACATTGGTGCCCTTTGATTATAAAACTGAAAAGTCTGCTTTTCATTAGCTAGAATTTAACAACTTAATTTTCTTTGGGCTTCCTACAGGAAGAAAAAGAAAGAAAGCAATTTCCCCTTTCAAATTTAAAGACTCTGTCTTGAAATTTTGAAGGTTTTAAACTAAATAAAAACTATATTACAATAATAGACCAGCATAATGTTTAAATTATTAATATCCAGATGCTTTATTTTAATTTCATGACAGTTAAATTGTATATCATAAATAATCTTTTTTTAAGAATCTCCTAAAATTCTAAATACTGCTTTTCCAGGGGAGAGAAAAACTTACTAAACCTCATTAACTGATTGGATGCTACCATGTCAACATTCAGGTCCACCAAATCATGTTATAATTGTTTCTTGATATCTAGTGAGAGGGAGACCATGGGACATGCAAAGAATTGGTTTGCTAGGTAGAGATTTGGATTTAGACCCTACCCCCCCCCCCCCCCTTGGAATAAAGGGTTTCTGAGCAAATTAGACAATTTTTTGATTACCTGCAAAATGTCTGAACCATATTTTGTGATCAATGTACACTGTATTCAAGTCTAATAGTTTTGTGCTCATTTTTACTGTGCCGAGATTAGCCTCCCTGCTGCTGGACTGAATTCAGAATTTTCAGAGTAATTATTGACATAGCTCCTTGTGGCAGATGAAGAATGCAAACCATGCTAATTATCCTCACTAATTCAATAAAACAATTTAAAGGCAGCATATATTGTGTGCTATTGGGGCATGCAGTGTAACTAGGATATTCTCCGAGGCAGGGGTTAGTATGCAGGAATTATCTATATTTACATTTTTTTTAATATACTAGATTAGAAAGTGATAGACTGTTCTGATCCTATTAAAAAGTGCAGGATCTCCACTCTGTGTCTATATGTAACTTTTATTTTAATACAGTAATGATAAACAATAAAATAAAAATTACAGTATTTTTTTTCAAAAATATTGAGAGGATATTTTAAAGTCATAGTACACTGAATCTGCTTAGTATGTCCAGCAGTGTACTTCTGGATGAATAGAAGCTTTCTCTAAAACATGACTGCTGAAATCCTGAAGCTTACTATGACCCATTTACTGAGTACTTTGCTAATGTAATCTCTTGACCAAGGATTATAGAATCACATTGTCTTGTTATAGTGTTATAGACAATTGTTGTAATCTGACAACTTTAACAAACTGCTTGGAGGAGTGAGGCTTGTTGCTTGTTCTTTAGACCATTGTTCATCCTAGCTTTTGCAACAGGTTAGAGTTGGGTTGGGTCTCTAGGTCTTTGAGATCTCTCCTTCATAATGAAAGTCCTCACAGTTGTAAAGGTGGTAATGATGAAGCATCAGCTGAAGAAGACAAATTTGGTCACAGAGCTCTGGATAATTACTATTTAGTCTCAAACCTATGTTCCTTGGACAAGGTGTTGGAGTCTGAGGTAATCTTTTAATTCCAAGTAATGTTGGATACTCTTATCTATTTAGATAAATTCTGATCAAAATTTAGGCTTGGTTATGAGAGAGATATGATCCTGCTCGACCTGTTGTATGACTTATATTGGGGAACAAATGGGAAAACTGAAAGCTCTTCTGGATCTCTTAATAATTTTTGATACTATTGAACATGAAATCAACTACAAGATTCTTCAGCCTTCTAATCTGAGCCGAGCATATATACCCTTCCCAATGGAATGGTCTTAAGTATGGATACTATGATCATCTATTGTACCACATTGCCATTAACCTATGAAATTCCATTCCCTACTCTTTTCAACATATTTATTTATTTGTAAAATTTATTGGCTGCTCATCTTACCTTATATATATAAAGTTGACTTGGGCTGAAATATTATTAGTATAAAGTATAACTCTTGATTTGTTACTGAAGGGTTTCTTTGCTATGGATGAGAGTATACAAACTTACACTTAATTTATATAAAACAAGCTACTTCAGACAGAAGCTGACATTTGATCTTGCAAATACTACCTTTTTGCTTTTCTTTCAACTGAGTTCAATATAACTTATTCCCAGGAAAGTGTCAATTGTAGCCAAATTCTTGTAAATTCATATGGCAATATTACTTTCCACATAAAGCTAAAATTAATCTGTTCAGAAATATAATAATTATTGCTGAGGAAAAAAGTATCTTACTTGTTTTTTTAAAGTTGTAATGGCTTCTGCATGCTGCTTCTTTAATGCTTCTTTCTCATGCTGAACAGCTTCCTATTTGTTGACAATAATTTAAAATCTAATATTTGAAGCTGACCTTTAAGCACATTTTTTTAAAAGTGTCATTGATTAAGACATTTATTTATTTAGAGAATTTATATGGCTGCCCACTCACTTTCAGTGATTCTAGACCAAGGCCACATATAAAATATAGAAGTCCATTATAAAAATAGTAAACACATTAACCTCTCACCCTATCATTATCACCATACCACTAGTACATTATATTTAATGTACAATTTAATCTTAGTTCATAATAATGATTTTTTAAACGATAATAAAGAACGGCTTAAGTAAGCCATACAAGGTAAAAACAACAATTACTTTCTAATCAAGGTGCAATAGGTTTATTTGTGTGACAAAACAGGCATATATTTTCTATAAATTAGTATGAAAGAGAAGCAACAATAGGATAATCTTTCAAAAAGTATGAAACACTTTATATTTTTTCCTTTCAGTTCCAAGATATGATTTGTTTTGCAAAGTAATTAAATTATTCAAAGCAGTAGTAATCTTGAGTCTTGGACTATATTCAGAATTTTCTGGATTAGATGAAAATAAAAAAAGGCATTGGAATACAGCTTCTTCAGATTTAGTTTTGCCAGATTCTAAACACATGTAACAGTTTTAGGATTCAGTTGATTATTATATCCACTAAATTTAACACTAAATATTTAGTGGAAGTATATTAAAACGTTCAAATATCAGTTTTTCCTTATTCTTAAATTTCAATGATAAGATCAAAAATTATGACAGTCACCAACCTTCTGCCATACAAGGTCCTGTTTTTCAGCAACATGTTTGCTAATTTGTTTCTCATAAAGATTTTCTGAATCCTAATTTCAAAATTAAAACAAAATCATTGTTGTAATATATGATAAGTTTTATTATTAAAATATTTTCAAAGGATTAATAACTGACTGAAATTGTTTTAGCATTGAAAATTATTTCTTTATGTCAATGCATTTTCTTACTCTATCATCCTAAAAATTTTAAAAGTTGTATTTATGCAAATGAGAATACATTTAAGACCATGGTGGATTTTTTTGATTAAAATAGTCTACGGCTGGGTTTGACAACTTCCCCCCAACATAACATCTGCAAATGAATTTATGGAAACCTGTTCACCTAATCTTTCTAGGAAATGGAATGGAGGGAGATTACTAGTCTTTGAAGTTCTTTTTCCAACCTGCATGCATTTTCACAGTATTTCTTTATTCAGGACAACCTTAGAAGGACAAAAGGGATAATACATATGAAATTTATACATCAAGCCCTTTCCACAGCAAGACAAAAGGTATAATTCATATGAGATTTATATATTCAGCCTCTTTCATAGTCTGAAAGCAAAATTTTGTTTTGCTGCTATCTTCAGTGGTGGAAGGACAGTTTTATTTTTAATTCACTGTAGATGTAAATAACATTTTTGCAAAAGTTAACCCTCAATATTACAAATAAGTGATCTTTGTAAAGAAAAGTCCGTTTTCAGTATCTATTCATCTTTAGGCTGCCCATTTGCTATGCCCACAGATGAACTCCTAAACAAGGCTGCTTCTCATGGGTCTGATAAATCTACCCACGAATCCTGAAATGTTCACATTTTTTATCAGCTGCCAAGAATTCCCACCAGTGCTTCAGTAAGAACTCAGGAAGCTGGCCTGGCATTGTCTCTTTAAAAAAGTATTTTTTAAAATATTTTATTTAAAGAAAGATTAAAAACAAACAAAAACTAATATGAATGTCTTTCACAGATCTAGGTTTTATGTGCTGTAACAAAAATGAAGGAATCTGCATTGTGACTACTAGTCTAGTAATTCATGTTCTGTCTGACAGGTGACAAATCCTGCTGTGTTTCCCTCAAATATCTGAAAGATCCAAAGTGCCTCTGTGAGTTCCGTGTGCTAGATACACACACGAAACTTACAGAGGTGCTTTGGGACATTTTAAATATTTGGGAACTGCAGGAATAGTCTGGTAATGTGCATGTATGTCAGTCTTCTGATGAACAGAAGATGGAAGGTAGAAAAACTTTGTCAATTTCTCCCACAATCCCTTTGGAGGAGGAACTGATGAATTATCAAACCAACATTTCATTTAAAGGACTTGAAACTCAAGCCTAGATGAGAGGTGGAATGTAGCCAAAGATCAACTTGAAATAATTTATAACTTCTAATGCCTGATGCATATTTAAATTCTTTAAAAAAAATTAGTTTAGTTTAAACTATAGAGAAAGCAAATAAAGCAAAACAAAAAAGTGGTGCAGTGGTTTCAATTACATTGCATCTCAGCCAGTGGTGGGTTGCCCCCGGTTTGGATCGATTCTATAGAACCGGTAGTAAAACTGGTGGGAGGCTCCGCCCACCGACCCCGACATCATCAGGAAGCTTCTATGCAGGCACGCGTGGCCCCATTGTGAACCTGTAGTAAAGGTAAGTAGAACCCACCCCTGATCACAGTAAGTAATAAACATCATTTAATCTCAGCCAAACTTCAACACTGTTAATTCACAAAAATACAAAATGTCCAAAGCTCCTTCCAAGCTGGCCTACAGATTCTAGAAATTCCACAAAATTTCTTGCATTGTGTTGTCCTTATCTGCAGGTGTTTCAACCTTTGTCTGTAGCTTACACTAAATATTTTTCTGGAATGTAAATATGCATGAGGTATTAGAAGCTATACATTATTTTAAATTGATCTTTTCCACGGCACCATAAATCAGTACAGTGAAATTAAATTTATATCATTAATCTGTTAATAATCAGATATTTGAATAGAAATTAACAAGCATTAATTTTTTTACAATTATGCATATATTTGGATTAAACTTGTTAAGTAAAAAAAATTGGAAACTTGGAGCTTTAAAATAGCAAATGAAAATGAAATATTGTCCTATTTGAGGGGAAAAAATTCAGTAATTACATAAAAGATATCTCAAAAAGTTATTTTTTTAATAAAAAAAACCTAATCTTGAAGTAAAAGTGAAAGGCTTCTTTAAAATCACCAGTATTGACTGCTTGGTTGTTTTTATTATAAATACAACACTTTCAATTTCTTTTGCCTTGAAACAAACAGTTCTGTTGCTCTTTAACAGGAAAACTTTCTTCTGTTTAGGAGAAAAATGTATATCATTTTAAGAAGATAACAAGCAATATAAAACCTTTACAAGTGTTGCTGTTTTATTAGCTGCCTTAGGACTACAAGGATTTAAGTGTTTTTTACAAAAACACCACCATAACAATAAAAGAGGAGTCATTTGATGGTTTATTTACTCTCTATAACCTTTAGAAAGTGTCAAGCCTTTTGTAAAATGCTTGCTTCAGGCTGTAGTTTTACAAGAAAGGCAGTGTATTGTCCAAACCCCCCTGATTGTTTGACCCTGAACAGATTTAGGAATACCGTACAGCTGGCTCATATCCAAGCAGCCCAAACTAGGTACTTTTACTATCTTTTTCAAAATCATAATCCACCTCCTACAAAATTGCCACATCTATTTCTTTTTGTTACCCAACCAAACAGTTTCCAGACTTACAGATTCATAGTCTGTTTAGGGTGCCCTACATAAAGTAGTTCCTCAAGTGAAATTTTCAAAGTTTAACATCCACTATGGTATGTCTTAAAAGAAGAAAAACAGGTTCCTTCTTGGATCTGTTTATACCAACAGGATAAAAAAGAAGCAAAATATTAAACAACCAATGTGGCCAGTGACTAACACAGTTAGTGAATCTGATTTTCTACACGTTACTTATTTTTGATGTTTTATTGGCATCATTGAGGCAAATAATTTAATAAGTGTTTTTGCTCCATGAAATGCTCCGTGAAATAGTGGGGTCACTATAATAAAGGGGAGGAGGAAATATCCGGGTTAGCGCATGATTTTTGTGTATTTTTGCAGTACCGTAAGCAGTAAATCCTCAAGTGGTAATACTTTTGATAGTACTTTACTAGGGGTCTTTTTGTCCTGATTTTTTAAAAGATTATTTTAATTACGGCAAGAATGGAAAGACAACATGTCACAATGTAAAGCATGAACCCTCGTGCACAATGTGTATTTCCAACAATATTTTTCAGTCCCACATAAACTGAAGTTTAGAAAATGAAAGGATGAGCATCTGCAAATCAGTTATTTATCTACCCAGACAGTTGCCATTTAGAGGACATTGTCTCTCTGATGTTGTAAACTGAGCCTGCTAACTTTTTGAGCATTATCTTGGTGTCACTAACTTTAAGCATATCATACACTTCTAGGAAGGTGTAATAAACATTACTATAATTTACAAATGAAGGCAAATATACATGTCCTAGGATAATGTTGCAAGATCCAATCTGGGTCGGTCACCGGGATCAGTGGTTTAGACTTCTGTGCTTTCAGACTGGTGCTGGAGCCCATTCTCAGGGAACTTCTCTCTACCAGAATGGATGCTTTGGGCTATTCTATATATAGTACTTCTGTGGTGCCTGATTGGCTGCTTACTGATTGATTGAGATGTTGATGGCCAGCTATTCAGTCATCGACTGTTGTTTCCTTGTGCTACCAAGTCTTTGGCTCCTAAGTACTTGATAAGCTGGTGGCAAATCAGCACTCCTGTTGACTGACAAGAGACCCATTTCCCAGTCTTCAATCATTTTCCTGGCTATCTTTGTACCTGCTTGGCCAACAATCTTAGTAGCTGCAAAATTGAATGTGTCCTTGTTCATTGCAATGTAAAGCAACCAATGAGTAGCTTTACATACTGACTCCTCATCAGACCGCTCACTTTTGTTCTTGCAGTCTGGTGATTAGATTCATATTCACCATTTAAATATTGTCTTTTTGAGGATTTGATTTTCCATAAGTTTATTACAGTACACAATGGTTCTATAATTGGGAAACTGATCTTCAGAAATGTTTTGTGTCCATGGAGGCCTGATAATTAAAATAATCAGTTGGAATGTAAATGGACTTCAATCAAAAAGAAAAAAAGGACAAATTGTCAACAAGTTCAAAAAATTACAAACACAATATTTCTATGCAAGAAACATATATTCTGCCCTCTTTTTAAGGTCTAGAAGTTGGATTGGATATTGGATATCAATTTGTAACTGGGAATAATTATTAGGCTTGAGGACACTTGCTTGCTGGACACTTTTGCGGTATCTCTGGCAGCAATGGAAGGCAGAGACACACAGGTGAGGGAGTGAGGCAATCCCAGCTGCCTGGATTATTGGAGTAAACGTCCATTTATGCAACCGTTTAGCAAGTGTACATCGGGGAAGGTCTCGTCTGCTCATCTGGCATGGTTAAAATCTGAAATCTGACTAACATTCCAATCAGCCAATTCCTTTGTTTTTACTTTCACACACACATACACATACCGGTACATGGGGATGTAAGTGGGCACTGCAGAAACAAAATACAATCCTATGAAAAGTGCCTAAGAAAGTGTCCTCTAATGAAGTGTCCTCATTATAAACTGTCCCCTATAAAGGTAAAACCTTAAACATGTCCCCCATAACAGTATGTCTGCAGCAGATCCCCTATAATAGTGTGTCATTCCTTGATGTTCTCAGCTACAGTGCTCTCATAACAATAAAGGACACATTGCTGACAGTTCTTTCTTGAAGAAAAATACTATGGTACCTCCTCACGCTACATACAAGGATGTCAAACCAGAAAAGACTAGCATATAAAATTTCTTTTACACTGGAAGTAGTAAAATATGCTGAGGAACATGGAAACAGAGCAGTGGAGAAACATTTTGGACCACCTCCAATTGAAAAAATGATAAGAGAGTGGAGGAAACAGGTGAATCAGCTGCAAAAAGTAAAAGATAAAAGTAAACACAATTTTCTTGGGCTTGCTGCAATGTGGCCACAGTTAGAGATGGACATGAAAGAATGGATTACACATCACCGGAGTAATGGCTTTGCAGTGTCTACAAAAATGGTAATAGATGAAGCCAAACACATTGCTGTAGAGAAAGGCATTCAGGATTTTACTGGATCACCATCATGGTGCTACAAATTTATGAGGCGATATGGCCTTGCTTTGCGCACCAAAACTAATGCAAAAAATGCCAAAAGAATATGAATCTAAGATTCAGTCTTTTCATACACTTGTAATAGATGCTAGGAAGAAAAATAATTTTGAAATTGGCCAGATTGGGAATATGGATGAAGTCCCGCTAACCTTTGATGTACCATCTAATAAAACTGTTGATCTGAAAGGTGCCAAAACCATAACCGTGAAAATCTCAGGATATACGAAAACACATTATATGGTTGTGTTGTCCTGCTGTGCAGACAAACCAAATTGTCACCAATTTTAATTTTCAAAAGGAAAACCTTTCCAAAAGAAGTGATTCCATGAGGAGTTGTTGTGCATGTTCATGAGAAAGGATGAATGGACGAAAATGGAATGAGAGTATGGGTTGAAAAAGTGTGATTCAAATGTCCTGGAGGGGTTCTGAAAAAACCTGCTTTATTAGTGCTCGACCAGTTTAGAGCCCATATTAGCGAAACCACAAAAAAGAAATTTAAAGAAGTGAACACTCCTATAGCTGTAATTCCTGGGGGTCTTACCAGCCACTTGCAACTTCTTGACATTTCCATCAACAAACCATTTAAAGTCTATATGCAAGAACAGTGGAACAAATGGATGGCTGCTGGTAATCATGATCTAATACTACTGGACAAATGAAGAGGCCCACTATCACTCAAGTTTGTGAATGGGTTAAAACATCATGGCACTCAGTGAAGGACGAAATTGTTGCATGGTCATTCAAAAAATGTGGCATTAGCAATGCATTAGATGGAATTGAAGATAGTATCATAAATGAAGATAGCGAAGAAAGTGATATCAGCGATTGTGAGCAACTGAGCTTCCTAAATTCTGACACTAGCAATGATGAGTTCTTAGGGTTTCCAGAAAATTAGAAGAGTGCTTGAATCTTAAAGTCTCTTCTCATTTGTTAATGATAGTGATAATGGTTCTTAATACTGTTGTTGACTTTACATGGTTGAAATATTATTCTGCTATATTTTATTAAATATATTACTACACCATTTGGTTCAGAATATTTTTTTCTTGTTTTCCTCCTCCAAACCTAGGTGCGTCTTATAGTCAAGTGCATCTTATAGTCCAAAAAATATGGTAATTCCAGATTTCTACCAGTTTCTTTCTTGAGACAGATTCTGTAAGTTATTCAGTGGCTCCACAAGGATATTAGCATTTTTTGAAGGCAAGCATATATGTCAACAGTTTTTCTCATCTATGAAAATTAACATGTTGAGGTCAAAGCTGACTGATGAACAATAGCAAGTAAATTGAGATTGGTTTCAACTCAATACATTAAACCAAATAATAGTTTAATGAAAGACTGCTAGATAAGAAGCCAGAACAATAGTGAAAAAAATTGTTATCCTTTTTTTAATATAGTAATTTTATTAAAGATTATAATTTACAAGATTAAAAACTAACTGAAAATACAAGGTATGAAAAAAAAAGAGAAAAAGAGAAAAGAGATAAGAAAGAGAAAATAAGGAGAAAATAAGAATATAGTAAAGAAAAAGAAACATATAAAAAGAAACTACTTCTCCCTTTATCACAAGTATAAACAATATTAGTAACTTGTCACCTCTAAAATAAAAGAAATGCTCTTTCCTTGTCATATCCCATCTCTCATCTATAAACAGTTCCATAAGATCTCATCATTTATGTCCTGAGGTCTGCAAAAGTCCCTTAATGATTATCAGAGATAACAAAATATCTATTTTAACACTGTTCAAATAAAATAACTTTATATTATTTCCTTTTACTTTTAACAATCTTGATCTTTAGTCCTTTCTAATAATGTTCTATTTTTTTTTTCTTTATCACTTCTCACAAAATTCTTCAAACCTTTAATAAACACTCTGGTAAATCCAATATAATATTTTGAAAAAGCACCTTTGGGACAACCATGACCTGGATGACTGAGAATCTTCATAGAAAATTAAGTTCTTAACTTTTATTTAAAATTTCTTTCACTAAGGTTTGAAGGAAACTCATCTGGAAATATAAAACATGTTGACCCAAAAGTTCCTAAAAAATCAATTAATGAGCAATTTTTTGAAAATGATTAGAAAAGAAATGTGTGAATTTAAAAACATTGAAAATGGTTTGAGCAAAATAGCTATTTTCTCATCTCCCACAGCCCTAAAGACCAATGTCTTGCAGTTTTCTCATGGAGAGCAACTGTCTGGAGCACTTGTGAATGATCTCAAGTTCTCTCCTTATTCAGAGAAGTTACAAAATATTTCAATGCCTTTTCTGTGTTCTTTATATTCAGGAATCGTAAACAGCTACTGCAATAGGAATTTTATTTTAAATTGTTATAAGTGCCACATGAAAGCTAGTTATATTATCTAATACAGTATTTAACTGAATAAATTTACATTTAACAGCATATCTTATATTGTTCATTTTCTTTATTATTGACTCAATACAGATGTTTATTTCTATATATGAAAAAGCTGTAGTGTAGTAGCCTCCTAGCTGCAGAATGGGACAACTTGCCCCAGTCAACTCACTGTGGCCAACTTGTCATGGGACAACTCACCACAGGAAAATTTAACAGTTCAATTATTTAAAATATTTTTTTTTTAAAAAAAATTGTCATTCACATTTCATTCTGTCCCTCCTTTCACATCCTTTCTTTAATGATTCTATTCTACCATTTCTTTAACATTAGTGTAACTCTTGTCCTACAGTGAATTATCCTGCAGTCAGTTGGCCATGGCAAGTTGTCCCGTGGAGAATTGGCCATGCTGAGTTGGCGGTGGCACATTGGCCATGGTGAGTTGGCTGTGGCAAATTGTCATAGACCCTCCTGATTTATAATGTAGTTCTCATGTGACACTTGCAACAACTTTAGCTCAAAACTCCTATTGTAGTACTATATACTGAATATGAAGAACAGAAGAGAATTGAAAACACTTTTCTGCCAGTGACTACTCTGTTTGGTTTGGGTTTCCAATACTTTGAGATGGTTAGGAATGGAGTTTTTTTAACTCATTTTAATAGATCTTAATGACTATTTCATTTTATTGATTTTACTGCATTAACATTTGATAATAATTCAAAAACTAAACATAAATAATAAATGCACCTACCCTTCTCATACGCAACTCTTCTATGGCCTCCAGAAATGTTGTTTTGAAATCTAGCAACTGAATAGAAAGCAATGCTTCTGAGGAGTTTTGTAAGGAATACGCTGCTATTTCTTTATTTAAATCTTCATCCATTTAACCTATGGAATCTAAAAAGAAGTTTTTAATTACTAAATGTAATATTAATATTATTAGGGCCAATGTTTGACCAACTCCCCACTCCTGGATTAATTGGTGCAGAAAGAACAAAGGCAGAGAAGAAGGGAAGCTCTTGGTGACCCCTTGATTTCAAACTTTGCATGACATTAACTAATGTGCCCAAGGTTTATGCTTGTTATTCAGATCAAAACTGCACTTGTCTTTGAATGTTGAGGCTTCTCATATAAAAGTGGCCAGAACCAAAGAGAAAAGTATATATTTGAGTGAAATATATGTGAAAGGAAAGTAGAAACAGATCCTGGGTGACAATGAAGTATGTGGAGTGTAACAAATATACATCAACCCACACTAAAAAATGAGTTTGGGACAAATGTGCCTCTAATTTGAAGATCAATTTAACAATCTCCAAACTCAACACTATGACAAGTATTCCATCAATAAGTACTAAATAAGTATTAAGTATTAAGTATTAATATAAGTATTAATAAGTATTAAGATTTTCTTTCTTGTTTGGCAGGTGATACAATGCCCTGAACTTTCCAGAGCACTGAGCACAAGATTCCAGGCACATTCTGGAGAGAGAGAAGTTCCCTGAGGATGGACTCCAGCACAAGCCCAAAAGCTTGGAAGAATAAACCTTTGGTCCTGGTAGCCGACTCAGAATGGATCCTGTAGACACAAGCCAGTTCAATCTCCATCAACACAGATGTCAAATTAATGACAAGCACATATAATATTTAGAAATTGTTTTCATGTCTCAGAATTAAACAGAAAAGAATATTTAAAAGAATAATAGATTTGGAAGGGACTTTGGAGGTCTTCTAGTCCAACCCCCTTCTCAAGCAGTGATGGAGCACCCACAACTTCTGAAGGCAAACCATTCCACTAATTAATTGTTCTAACTGTTAGAGAATTTCTCCTTATTACTAGATTAGTTTTCTCATTTCCATTCATTACTTTTTGTCCTGCCTCCTTATATAAACAACACTCCTTCCTGCTGACCAATTGGCATATACTAAAACTGAGACTTGATGCCTTTTGGCCCTTTCACTGTTTTTCATTTATTATGTTTGTGGGGTTTTCAGGTAAGAAAAATCTGCCCTTTCCCAAAGCAGCCATGTAATTTATCTAAACCACTCCTCGGAATAATCAGAAAGCTACAGGGAAATGGCGACAAGATGCATCTTTGATTTATAAAATGGAGAGGGAGATCAAGGGATAGAGATCAGGAAACAAGGGAAACTACACCAAAATTAGAGGAAAGAGGAAAAAATGAATTTCTTGAAGCTCTGTGTGGAATTTAACACCAACCTTGCATATAGAAAGATCCATAATCAAATCAATAATGATTTTATATGCTTATCAGTCTGAAATGATGATCAGTTTTAGAAGGTACCTTACCACCTATTAAAACTTGTACAATAGCCATAGTACGTAGGTATCAATAAGCAACACAAGACTGTAAATATAAAATTACATAAGTCAAAGAAGATGATTTTAAATCATTGGTACGTTTATATGTAAGGAAGTCTTAAAATTGGGTCTGGATGGGGAGAAACAGACTTCGACTCAACCCTTCCAAGACCGAGTGGCTGTGGCTGCCGGCGTCCTGGTATAGCCAGCTGGTGCCATCGCTGGTTATTGGGGCGAATCATTGGCCCCCACGGAAAGGGCCCGCAACTTGGGCGTCCTCCTGGACGCACGGCTGTCTTTAGAAGAGCATATGATGGCCGTGGCCAGGGGGGCTTTCTATCAGGTTCGCCTGATACGCCAGTTGCGCCCCTTTCTGGATCGGGACTCCCTACGCACAGTCACTCAAGCACTCGTCACTTCTCGTCTGGACTATTGTAACGCTCTCTACATGGGGCTCCCCTTGGGGTGCACCCGGAGGCTCCAACTGGTGCAGAATGTGGCCATGCGGGGGATTATGGGAGCGACGGGATGCTCTCATGTGACTCCTCTACTGCGTGAGCTGCATTGGGTTCCAGTGGACTTCCGGGTGCGCTTCAAGGTGTTGGTGATCACCTTTAAAGTGCTCCATGGCTTAGGGCCGGGGTACTTACGGGACCGCCTTCTGCCACCAATTGCCTCCCACCGGCCAGTTCGCTCCCACAGAGAGGGCCTCCTCAGGGTGCCGTCGACCAGACAATGTCGGCTGGCGACCCCCAGGGGGAGAGCCTTCTCTATGGTGGCACCTACCCTCTGGAACAATCTACCCTCAGAGATACGAGTGATCCTAGACCTCTGGACTTTTTGTCAGGCCCTTAAAACCTACTTTTTTCAGTTAGCCGGGCTGTCCTGATTTTATGGTTGGTTTTAAATTTGATATTGATTTTAATTGAAATGTTTTAAATTATGGGCCAAATTTTATCTAATTATTTTAAATCTATTTTAACTTTTGTGTATGAATGTTTTATATTTGGCTGTTCACTGCCCTGAGTCCGGAAGGAGAAGGGCGGTATAGAAATCTGAAAAATAAATAAATAAAAATAAAAATTGAAATATTTTAAGAATTTGCTGATAATCCTGATAGTCTTGTGTGAGATACTTCACTTCAGTAAATCACTTCTTCCACCTTAATTTTTCTACTCATTAACATAGTGAATGAAGCTTTTATTTTGTGTTCTACTGAAGTTTGATGAATATAGAGCTTGGATAGATACAAACAGAAGTCTTATCTGTAGTGTTGCCTAATCGGTTGATCTCCTCCCTAAGGAAGTCACCCTGTTTGTCTATGGTGGCATATCACATTGAATTGTTTTTTGTTTGTTTGTGGAAGACTTTTAGGTTATGGTACTGAATGCTAGAGCAGTACTATAGAAATAGATTTTTTAAAAAATATTGTATCTGCTGATCAGTATTAATCTGATTTTTCCTTTAGCTCTGCGTTTTTTCTACAGTGTAGTCAAAATTATTATTGCACTTATTCTAATGCAATAATACACACATCATGCTCAACCATAGTTTCTTTAGTTATGATATACTGACTAAAGTACAATTGATGGGCTCACACAATATTCTAAACTATATTTTATTAACTGCAGGAACTGCATTCACACAATGCATTAAGCCAAACACAAACAAGTCAAATTATAGTGTGATGTGCAAATGTAGTCACTATTAGCTGCTTTAGATATTTGAGTGAAAACTGGGCAAATATTTTTAAAGTAAATTAATTGCTTAGGAAACAAAATTTAACATAAAAAGTAACTATATTTTAGATTAAATAACCTAACTTTAACTAGAGATCAAATATTTATTCTGAAAATCAAACAATAATTTACCTTTTCCTGAGCTGATAGTCTGTTGTATACCTGATTTATAAAGATATTTCAAAAATGTAATCTCAATATTCTGCAATAGTTAAAATATATATTTAGCTTTACAAATTGTTACGTATGGACGTACGGAGCACCCATTTTCATGCCTGCAGCTGATTGGCTAATCTAGTGGCAGGAAAAATAAACCGCTATCAGTGGCTGGCAAGACTGCCAGGGCTCTATAAAAAGAGAGCTCCGGCAGCCTGCCTCCTCTCTTGCTCCTGATTGCAGCTGGAAATAAAGTACTGAAATGAACTACGGTGTCCTGCCTCTTCTATTTGCACCCCCTATCTAACACAAATAAAGCAGCAATTCACAATATTGTTTCCTGATTTTAATCAAATATTATGACCAAATAGTTTGTACCTATGTAGAAAAAATTTATAGCATTTAGTAAGCTATCCAATAATAGAAATACCACTGGTCAGACGCATTATAAACTTTCCAAAGCAATGAAATAATGCCTTCTGACAGCAAAACAGTTAAAAGAGAGTCACCTCGAAGCAAAATGAGTGACAAACAAATCTAATAAATAAATAAAAGCTAAAACTGATTGGTGTGAAATATGCCATATTCAGTGTCCTTTGATCATATTAAATAAATGATTTGATTATGTTTGCACTAAAGAATGCTTTTCTATACGTTATTTGAATTACTGGCACATTATTTTGTATAAAAATATAGCAAAAAGGGCAGTTATAAAAAACATTTTAATATAGCTATAAAATATATAATTATTAAAAGGAAAATGCCTATTATAGTTTTAGACAATTATTTTCTTGTTACAATTTTTTATTTTACATGAATATAGCAAAAGAAAAAAACAGTTAAAATTGCTGCATTAAAATATCCATTGCATATACCCTTTAATTACCAATTTTGAATTTAACCAATAGTTCATGGTAGAAGTTTTCATTTTACAATGAGAATGCATTATAAAAATATGTTTTACCACACCCATAAGTACTGTGTATGTTTTCATATATTTGAACAACACTTATTAAAAATTACATATTAAATAATCTGCACTAGAAAGTAAGGCAGTAAGCCTGATAGGGGTCAAGGTAATAACACAGGATGGACAAATTATACTGTCATTTCACTTAAATTATTTAAGTTATTTAATTTGACCTGTAGATAGACTCTTGTCATCTCATCATGCCTGACTTTTAAGTGGGAGGTCTTCACTCGTGATGATCCTTTAATGGAAGCAAAGCTTTCTCCATTTAACCCATGGTATTATCAATCATGTACAGGGATAAATGAGCCAGTAAGATTTTGCCAGTATCACAAATGACACGGTGACCTGAGGCCAACATCTTTATTTGCTTCTCCAGTGATTCACTTCAGCAGATATTAACCAATTTTATAATCCATGAAAGGCAAAATTAAAGGACACCATCCATAAAACAGAATAATTCCTATCAGCAACAAAGTGATGTCTGTATTATCTTATAAATTATATAGCCATATAGTGTGGAAATGTAATGAAGTAAAGATGGTAATAATCAAATGCCTAGGGCAAACGCTAATATGCATTTAATCACACAGCATGAAACCATTTGTCACTACAGTTGAATGCATGTGTACATAAAATACATGAGTCACGTCCTTATTGTTATACTATAACAGCATCAATTTCACACTATCGTTTTTACTACTATAACAACTAGAAGGATTTGATATTATTTTTAAAACCCAAACACAATAGGTGTCAGCACTTAAAGTTAGTTTAAAGTGCAAGTTTTCATATACTTCTATTTTTTTTAAAAAAAAAAAAAAACATGCTGTGACATTTAAGCCATTTACCAATATTTTCTAAAGCATTGTGGCATCTTGGTATAACTTGAATAAAATATTACGTGTTTAATATTTTTAATGAACATTTATTTGCTTTTCATGGATAACTGCTCATGTTTATAGATTTAAATTGCCAAAGAAAATATGTATCGATGTGCAGATTGCAATCTTATACACAATTTTGACTTTTTAAATCCTAATATTTTCAATGTGACTGATGCAGCCTAAGGGGAGGATTGCCATCTTATTTTTTAAAATCAAGATGGGAGAAATCTTTAGAGAAACTAATGAATATAGCAATAGCACTTAAACTTATATACCGCTTCCCAGTGCTTTACAGCTCTCTCTAAGCAGTTAACAGAGTCAGCATATTGCCCCCAACAATCTGGGTCTTCATTTTATGGACCTTGGAAGAATGGAACACTAGGTCAACCTTGAGCGTGGTGAGATTTGAACTGCCAAACTGCTGGCAGTCAGCAGAATTAGCCTGCAATACTGCATTCTAACCACTGCACCACCATGGCTCATATATGTAACAATGTAATGCTTATGTAACAATGTACAACAATGTAATATTGTTGTATATCACTAATGAAAATATTCAGTACAATATATATTATTTACTCACTTTCAAATATATTGTTTACACTATGGCGAAATTTAAATAAGCACTAATTTTACTTCAGATACTGCAATTTTTTAGAAATGCTGTAAACTCCCTCCTTCTAGACAACAACCCACCATCTTCCTCAGTATAAAATGACCCACCTTTTCCTTCACTATGTTTGCTTTTAGTGGCCAAGAAAAAGATACCAAAGTGGACATTTTATAAGGAAATTCCATATCTACATGGAAGAATGGAATCAATCTACTTATGTGCCTTTCCTTTAAAAATAAAACAGGAACAAAATGATTGCTCAAAGTAGAAGTTGAAAATGTGGCCTTTTCAGCATGGGTGATTTAAATAACTTGTTTTTAATTTTTGTGTATATTTTGAAGCATTGTTGTTATGCTACATCAGAGTTCCCCAACATTTCTGGCTTTGCGGACTGGTGGGTAGGGGAGGGATGGTTTCCTGCAAGCAGTGGACAACAACACATGCAGTTCCATTTATACCAGCAGCAGGCAAGTGTGCCTGCTGCTCACGCAAATGGAGCTACACAAATGCACGTTTGCCCACCACTTCCGTGACCCAGTTCCCAACGGGCTGCAGCCAGTGGTGGGATTCAAAATTTTTTACTACCGGTTCTGTGGGCGTGGCTTGGTGGGCGTGGCAGGGAAAGGATACTGTAAAATCTCCATTCCCACCCCATTCCAGGGGAAGGTTCCTGCAAAATCTCCATTTCCTCCCGATTAGCTGGGACTCGGAAGGCAGAGAATAGATGGGGGCAGGGCCAGTCAGAGGTGATATTTACCGGTTCTCCAAACTACTCAAAATTTCTGTTACAGGTTCACCAGAACTGGTCAGAACCTGCTCATACCACCTCTGGCTGCAGCCCAGTACTGGGTTGCGGCCCGGGGGTTGGGAATCCCTGCTCTATATTATATAATTTTAAAGGCATTTTAAATGGTTCTTCTATGCTGCGTTGAATCTTTGGCAAATTAGACTACCCTTGAGAATTGAATTATAGTAATAGTAACAATATAAAAAATTGCCTGCCTCATGATCCCAAAGAAACACTGCAAAATTATTTTCACAGCATTTCTCCAGAGTTGCAGTTAATCAAAAGTTTGCATTGGTTATCCACAAAAGTGTGTACACTTATCTCAAAATTATAGCGGAACAAACTGTGCAGAAAACATACTTTTTAAAAAAATGTTATTTATTTAAAGATACAAACAAAACAAAACAAGTAAAAACAAGACATACAAAACATATACACAGAAAAAAAAGGTATAATCATATCGAAGTTATCGCAACTGTAGTCTGTTATGTAATTCTCATTTGTATGTTTGACTCCTCTCTCATTGGGTCCTTTATGTTGTATTTAAACTTTTTTAAATCCCTGTTGGCCTACGGTAAATAATTTGTGTTTCTATGTCTATCTTAAATTCCACTAACCACTTCCTAGTTCTGTTTTTTCCTTTTCCTATCTTCCAACCAAGTGTACCACTTGTCCCATACTAAATAGTAATCATGTTCTTCCTTATCTTGAAGTTCCTTTGTGAATCTGTCCATTTCTGCACACTCCATGATCTTGCTAATTACTTTCTCCTCGCTTGGTATGTCATTACTTTTCCAATTTTGTGCAAAAGTTATGCGTGCTGCCGTTGTTATGTGAATTATTAGGTATTTTATTTCCTTTTCATATTGTCCAGATATAATGCCTAGTAGGAAGGTTTCTGGCTTCATTTCTATTCTGTGTTGTGTGATTTGTTCTATTTGTGTTTTGATCATTTGCCAGTATTGTTTTGCCTTTGGGCAGGTCCACCATGTATGATAGTAAGTTCCTTTATTTAACTTACATTTTCAGCATGTTGAAGATGTGTTAGGAAACATTCTTGCCAATCTGGCCGGAGGGAGATGCCATCTATAAAACATGTTAAGCAAGTTTTCCTTATAGGGTACAGACATTGTCAATTTGTAGTTTATTGTCCATAATTTTTCCCACTTATCTAATTCGATGTCATGGCAGAAATTCTTTGCCCAGCTTAACATATTATCCTTGACTACCTCCTCTTCTAATTTATATGCTCGCAAATAATTGTAAACTTTTTTTATCAATTTATCCTGTGGTCCTTGTAAAATTTTGTCTAGCTCGTTTTGGCCTTTTTGGAATTCAAATTGGGTCAAATCCTTCTGATATCTTGATTTTATTTGTAGGTAAGGCCACCAGTCAATGTCTATACCCATCTCCTGTAGTTCTTGTCTTGTTCTTAGCTCTCCTTGGTTGATGATGATGCTAAATTACAAATTTCATTAGTCCCAACATAATTCATGATCAGGGATGATAGGTATTGGAGTCCAATAGCATAAGCAGTGCCATAACCTTCCTATTTGTTTTCTACCTTACTGTTGCCTAGAAAATTATTTGAAAAGTATACAATCTGTTTTGGAAGTAATTCGGTAGAAAAATATCATACATATACAAGATTATTACAAGATTATTTATTTGTAGAACATGCATGTAGAATAATCGCTGTGTTTAATTTCCTCCTTATTTAAAGATCAGAGAATATTTGTGAGGCATATGCTATATACCTTTGAATATATTCTAGGTACTAGGTTTTTGAAAAGGAAACCAGCCAAATTTATTCTTAAACATTTTTTAAATTTCAAATACACAGTTCATTAAATTAAATATCATTTCAGAGTGTGTTTAGACATAAAGGGCAGCACTCATTACTTACTGTGTTAAATGTTTTAAAATTCACATGCTGACAGATATCAAATAGAATTTCCAATACATTTCATGGCAGTTTTCATGCTTTTTAAAATACTGCTCACTGAGCATCTTCAGCAAAGTCATATCAAAATTATGGATAAGGATAATAATTTAAACTGGAAATTCACACTAGAAGTAATTTAACTTCTAATGAATTTAAATGTTAAAGGCTATGTCTATTTTTAAAAAAATATCAGATGCTATTTATATAATGACTAAGTTAGCTATCAAGGGAATCATTAACAATGGTTTTACATAGGTCTGTATTGGAATGTGAACAAAAAACAAAAAACAAAACCCAATGCAGTATATAAGAGCCTTGGTAGTACAAGGGTTTAAGGCACCCTGTTATTAAGCTGCTTAAGACCAGCTGCCTGCAATTACTGCAGGGTTCGAATCTCGCCAAGGCTCAAGGTTGACTCAGCCTTCCATCCTTTCTAAGGTAGGTGAAATGAGGACCCAGTTTGTGGGGGCAATAAGCTGACTTTGTATAAATATACAAAAGGATGAAGGCTATTGCTGAGCACATTGTAAGCCGCCCTGAGTCTTCGGAGAAGGGCGGCATATAAATCAAATTAAAATAAAATAAAAAATAAAAAATCTGTAGAATAATAAAACTGTATAAAAAATAAAAAAGATCTACAATACAATAATAATATCATGGTTATAATGATAACAACACAGTAAAATTTATACAACTGGCAATTATTAAAATTATTTTGCCATTTTAGGGATAATTTTATGAGTTCCCCAAAATTATCTTCCCCTGATTTTGCCTGGGATAACTGTAATTATATGTAGTTCTGGCCTTAGTTAAGAGTTAATTACAATTATATGCCAAATGCCATTAAAAGAAATGGGAAAGAAAATAAATTATATGAAATGTGTAAGATAACAGGACAAGAGTTATATACAAGATGGGCAGGCTATTTCTGAAATAGCAGTGTAATTCATTGTTATGCATTCCATGTAGAAAAGGCTTTTAAGGCACTGCTGCAGTATTTTTAACCAGTAGAGTAAAAAAATACATTTCCTGGAAAATAGGTAGAAGCCACCAGACCAATGTAGAAACAATTAACCTTTTAATTTTGAGGTAAGGATATTGGTATTGCAATATTTATTCTGAAAAATACATCATATTTTGCAAATGTTTCTTTAAAATACTATGGGTTTCACCTTGTTGCTGCTTCACTGGCATAGTTTTGGACAATATTACTTGGGTTTTCTCTTCCTCGACTAGCTACACTTTGACCCCATAATTAGGCACTAGAGCTGAGCAAAGTGTTTGAAAAAAGTACTTTATACAATATGTTATTGCAATAAAACTCTTCCCTTCAAAATGCTCACGTGGTTTCTTTGAAAACTCCCCCTGTCTATCTCCAGCTTCTTCAGTCCCAGTAGGTGTCTGTGCCTGCAGAACGATGTGCCAATCTGCTTTCAGAGTAACTTTTATGCTCTGAACAGAGATGACTCACAATGATGAGATGACTAGCAAAACACAATTGTAAATAATCGATCATATAAAATTTATACTAGGAATAAGTTAATACTATTCATAAGAACATTTTCACAAGAAATGGCATATAATTAGTAAAAAGGTAAAAAATAGTAAAGGTTCCAATCTAGCTAGAAAAATGTACTCTGTTCCTTCCTATGTTATAACCAAATCTAAAAATTGTATTATTCTTTATACCAATCAATTAATTCAATTAAGAGAGAATAAAACGTCTTTCAAAACTCATTCAGCTGTACAAAGTATAAGCTTCACTGAATAGAAAATAAAATTAGGAATCTACCTGTATAATAAAGATACAGGTTAAGGCCATGATAGGCTTCACTGAAAATAAAATAAAATTAGGAATCTACCTGTATAATAAAGATACAGGTTAAGGCCATGAGAAGTTTTCTTTGTGTAGTAATTATGCATTAAATTCAATAATATATGGAATTCCATATAACACAAATATATCTGAAATGTTTGCTATTTCTTTATTTGTTATACAAGGAAATCAACCCTGATTGTTCTTTAGAAGGACAGATACTGAAGCTGAAACTCAAATACTTTGGCTACCAAATGAGAAAAGAGGATTCATTGGAAAAGACCCTGATGCTGGGAAAGACTGAATAGAAGGGTGATGAGGTGATTAGAAAGTGTTATCAACGCAATGGGCATGGATTTGAACAAATTCATAGAGACAGTGGAAGGCGGGGGAGGGAGAGCTGGCATATTGTGGTCCATGGGGTTGTGAGGAATCAAATGTGATTTAGCAACTGAACAACACATTTGTTATACAAATAGTGTACAAACACATAGCAATTTGCATGAACAAATAAACTCTTTCTCTTCTTTCTACACAATATTTCCTTAGACACTTCTCTTGTCACATTTCACTGCAGGAAATTTCTACAATTGTAAATTATTAATCATGATGAGATTAATCAGAATTCCTATTTAACCAAATTTGGTACACAAACATAATTTCACATCACAGATCATAAAAGAATTCTGGTTGGCTTTTTGTTAATTAATACTGCAGGTATTAAATATACTTTAATTTAAAGTACTTTAAATTTAATATAAATTAAATATACTACATTTAGCTTAGAAGAGCAAAATTCAGAGTCTAGGAAGTTAGAAGTAAAGTTAGGAAGAACATAGTCTCTTAACAAGTTCTTGATGGCTTCTTTAAGCAGGAGATGCTGCTGCTTTTACATGGGCCCTGTTTCCACATTATTAGTTAATCTCACTGCCTACTGTGTAAATCACAACCAAAGAAATTCCACATTGTAATACCATTCCGGGAGACATTTCACAGGAATCATTTTTTGAAAATGTAGCTTCATACAGGTACAAACAACTTGGGAGACATAATTTCTATTTTCTTTACTTACACCAATATGATTTTTTTAAAAGAAAACATTAAATTGCAGTTCTCTGCCTAGAATATTAAACATTATACTGTCATCCAGTGGTCATTATAATGAACTACACAATTTCTTTGTTTTTATATGTAGTAGTATAGTACTGTTCAAGAATATCAATTATGTAAATTAAACCCAGATATATTATAAATACAGAAAATTTCTAATTTGTTAGTGTTTAAAGTCCCATAAGACTTTTCACTACTGTAGAAATATTAAACAACTACTCCTCTGAAATAAAATGAAAGATGTTTAAGTGAAAGAGTGATGTGTTATAAAATACAAACAATTAAAGATATTGTACTAAAATATTAGTTTTCAAACATATACATTGAAGCAATTAGCTAGTGAACAAACATTAAAAGAATGAATATGAGATTTGACCTTGACAATATGGAGACACTGTGGATTGGATCGCAAAATTTATAAATTAGCATTTTCATTGTTTTTGAATAGATTTCACTTAGCTTAAACAATTCTCTCTCACACACACACACACACACACCAGTAGTGGGTTGCTCCCGGTTTGGCCCAGTTCAGCTGAGCCGGTAGTGGTGACGATGTGATGTTACCGAACCGGTTCTCTTTGACTGGGAGCTGGGCCCTCCCGCCCTCCCCACTTTATTCCTACCTTTATTTCTTGTTTTTTAGCCCAGCTGATAGGTGTGGCAGAATGGCTTGCCGCACCTCAACTGGCCAGAAACCTAACACGCGCAGAGCGCAAGTTCAACGCGCATGTGAGCGAAGCGAGCATGCATGCGGCGATCGTGCGCAAAGCACGTGCACGAAGAGAACCGGTGGTAACATCAGTTGGAACCCACCACTAATACACACAGTATGAATCTTCATTCATCGTTCCTATTCAAGGTAATTAGAGGTATATATAGTAGAGAACAAGAGTAAGAAAAACCAGAGAACTAGAAGAAATAAGAAAGCGAGAAGGAAATACATCTAAAATTATTATGTTCCATAGTTGTACTTAATTGAATATATTGTATTGCTTCAGAAGACTAAGAAAACTAAGATCTGCCATGGTGGGTATGCTAGGTATCATCAGGTGGAATCTTGGAAGCATGCCTTCTGTCACGAATAAAGGCGAATATACGTGTGCAGGATAATGTTGCACGATCCAATCTGGGTCGGTCACTGGGACCAGAGGTTTTGTTTTCTGAGCTTTCAGACTCATACTGGAACTCATCTTCAGGGAACTTCTCATGGTATTTGCTTTATGGAACATCCTTCCCCCAGGAATATGGTTGGCAGTGACCTATCAGCCTTTAGGAAAGTGGTAAAGACCTGGCCAGAATATTGATAGAGCTAGCACAAGGTGACTGTGAATCAATATGAGTTTTATTGGGGGCCACAATGCTGTTTATATCCTTTTTTCTCTTTATTTTAGAAGAGTACAAAATGTAGGCAAAATACCAAGATCTACAACAATAACATTGTAAATAACATGTAAACAATCCTTAAAATAAAAATATTAATAAACAAAAGAAAGTAGAAAAAGGGGAGATTCTACAACAAAAAACCTCTTATCGTATGTATTATAGATTTTCATTGGTTTATTAAAAATACCACATACTATAGTATAGTCAGAAAGAAAATATCATTGTAAAACATCATAAAATATATACCAAAAAAGAACAATTGCTATATCCATAATTAGAAGATATCGTATTTTCCAGAACTGCAGTATGCAATTAAAATCCAATTTTGTACAAGAATATTCATCTTTTTCTAAGCAAATAGGGATTTCTAATCTAAGGTCACAAGAGAACATTTCCTACCTGCCACCAACTAGGCAATATATGCAATGTGCTGACAGCACTCTGAGTTATCTATAGCTATTTGTATTTGCTACCACTGTCTAACAATAGTATCTGACGTCATACTTAATATGGGTGTAATCTAAATTCTCCAGATTCTTAATAGGCTGCTTGACAAAAGGTTCATAGGTATAATTCAGCTAGAGTTATGTTATAGATAACTTAAATAAGAAAAGAATGAAACAATCTACAAACAGATCTGTTCGCAGCAGCACACACCAGTCAAGGTTTATATACGGGAGGAGGGGTATCTGTGTGTGTGTGTGTGTGTGTGTACTGTATGTATATATAAATATATATAGATTTATGCTCCAGGATTTAAATTCTATTCTTTTTGATCCATTTAGTATAGCCTAGCACATAGAAAAGTAGAAATAAGAAATTGCTTAGTGCATATTTTCCTAATGCACATGCTTATCTTATTATGACTTCATCTGTATCCAGGTATGGAAGGCTTGATACCTATCTTATAAGCAATAATCTGTTTGTAATTTGAGTTTTCTTATTCCTGGAAAGTAGATACACCTTGCATTTGGGAGGGGGGAGTTCTTTCACCTTGGGAGTATTGCTAACATGTTTTATGTCTGACTGACCAGACTCTGCAGACCCTTAAACTAGTGGGGAGTCTGAGTATTGGGTTTGTGTGGTCTTGACTAAGTGGAGAAATGAACCAGGAAACCACATTGAACCTTTCTGTAAAAGTTGAAAAAGAAGAGACAGCTTTAGGGGTCATGAGTGGTAGCTTAGTTTCTCAACATGGGTCAGACCAAGCTCTTAGGAGCCTTAGTTGGCCCAAGAAAAAAAGAACATTCTTCCCCAACAAATATAATGGGAATCTTTTCCTTTGGTTCATCTCTACCAGGACCTGATTTTATCTTACCCAGGAATTAGGTAATTGAAAGTGAGTGAATGACAAGAGCAGAAAGGAATATCTCATTTGGATTTGAATCATTCTCTTGCCTGGAGAAGCTCTCTTGCATTGGGAGGAGCTGCATGGCAGAACTAAAAGAAACGCCTAGATTTGAAATCACAGATGTAGAAGGGAGGGGTGCTTTAAGAATACCATCAGTCAAAAGAATAAAATGCTCCTTACATTCACCCGCTAATTATATTCTTGAGAGAGAAAAATATAAACAGTGAATCCACAGTTTTCCAGGGTCAGCAAGATTGATAGGCCTCAGACCTCCTGCAGGCTATAATGAACTGTTATAAAACGGGGAGACAAGGTGAGAAATTAAGTTCTTGTCTGGTCCCATTACTAGAATAGTATATTTCTCTTTCATTCACATTCGCACACAGACACCCCTTAGTGCAAAACCTTGAAGGCCTAACGTTTTTATTTCCTGCTGCTGCCCCCTGACTGGCAGTACTCTGAATTGTGTATTCCTGAAAGTGTGAGTCAAATTTAATTCATCACAGCTAGGATTTCCAACCCCCATCAGAGTTAATTTAATTAAATCAAGATAAATACATTTCTTTCACACACACACAAAACTGATTTAAGCAGGACAAGATTAATTTATCAGCTGAACCCAAATGGTAACATGCCAGGTTTAAACAATGTGGAAACTTGTGCATTCTTATTTTTTACAAAATACGAAATGAAAAGTGGACTGATGAAGAAAAGTTAGATGCTTCTTACACAACATGCTGTTTCCCTGGTGATCTCTCCTGAGGTGATGGATCTTCTGAGAGGAATGGAAAGAGATTTAGGCCAAGAACACGTGGGTAGAATTTTGGCGGGAAAAAGAAAAAGAATAACATAAAGGAAGTCTTAAAATTGGGGAAACAAGAAAGGTAAAACAAGGAAGGAAAAGAAAGAGAGTGTTTATAAAAGCAGTCTAATCAGCAATCTTTTCTAGTTTTCCATTTTGATAGAGTAAAAATGCAGCATTTCCTCCTTGTGTGTCAATAGCATAGGAGAGAGCAATGGACTTGACTAGGGGTGGGGGAGGGGTAGCCCAATCTGCTGCTCTTGGAAGCTGGAATGGGGCTGCTCAATCCATGAGCAGCTTTGCACCAGGGATGGAAGAGATGCAATATAGCAGAACGTAAATGGAAAATTATATTTCAAATGCCTCATGTTTGCCTGCCATATAGTTATTTAGAGCATGCAGTTTTAGCAAGCAGAAGACCACATCCATTCAATTGCATTTTATAGTGTTTTATATTAAAAAATGTGTATTGATCATTCAGGTTTCTTTTGACTTGAAGCAATGCAGTAAAAGTATGGACTGTAACTATTTCTCTGCCTTTATTGTGTCTGCCCACAGTCACCCAGCAGTTATGTTTTGGATGACTTGGTCCCTCCTTGGAGAGATTAATATGGAAATTCACATAAAGCATTGCTGTGAGGAATATGCTGTGCATTTGGCAGACAATAATTGCTTGTATTTGCTCTGTGTTCGACTTCAGCCTTATTGGAGAGTCAATGGAGATGGTTGCAAGGTGATTTGGGAAAAGTTAGAGCCCATGGAACCTGAAGAAGTGATAGGGCCCCCTCAGCTGCTAGTTCAGCCACTTGTGTGTTAGATTGAGCCTTTGCTAGTTAATTAAGTTCGTGTAGGAGAAGACATACGTGTGGATCTGGATAGTAGCTAACTCTTCCTTGAAAGAGGGAGCCCTTTGAATGATGATATGGACATCCTACCTCAATGTCTACAGCTGTGATGGCAAACCTATGGCCCGTGTGCCACAGGTGGCACGCGGAGCCATATCAGTGGGCATGCGAACTCAGCTCCGACGAACATGTGTGTGCCTGCCAGCTAGTTTTCAGGCCTTCTGGGCCCACCGGAAGTAAGGAAACAGGGTGTTTCTGGCCTCCGGAGGGCCTCAGGGTGGGGGTGGGGAAGGCCCGTTTTTTGCTCTCCCCAGGCTCCAGAGCCTTTCTAGGAGCCTGGGGAGGGCGAAAATGGCCTTCCCCACCCTCCCAGGGCCAGAAACGCCTGTTTGCCGACTTCCGGTAGGACCGGAAGACCCATTTTTTGCTCTCCCCAGATTCCAGAGTCTTTCTAGGAGCCTGGGAATGATGAAAATGGGCTTTCTCTGGTGTCACTGGAACTCGGCAAATGGGCCATTTCTGGCCTCTGGAGGCCCACCCGGGGGGGAGGTCATTTTCGCCCTCCCCAGGCTCCTAGAAAGCCTCTGGAGCCTGGGAAAGGCAAAAAACAGGCCTACCGGGCCCACCATGCCATTGCGTGCCAAAAGTGGGGGGTGGTGTTGGTGGATGATCTCTGGAGGGCTCGGGACAGGGGTTGCTGTCCTGGTCCTGTTAGATCTCTCAGCGGCTTTTGATACCATTGACCATGGTATCATGCTGCAGCGGTTGAGGGGGTTAGGAATAGGGGGCACCGTTTTGCAGTGGTTCTCCTCCTTCCTCTCCGACCGCTCACAGTTCATGTTGACAGGGGGGCAGAGGTCGACTTCGAGGCGCCTTGCATGGGGAGTGCCGCAGGGGTCGGTCTTCTCGCCCCTTCTGTTCAACATTTATGTGAAGCCACTGGGTGAGATCATCCGTGGTTTTGGGGTGAAGTCCATCTGTACGCTGATGATACTCAGCTGTACATCTCCACCCCAGCCCCCCCAACGATGCCCTTGATGTGATGTCTTGCTGCCTGGAGGCCGTGCGGGTCTGAATGGGGAGAAATAGGCTCAGACTCAACCCCTCCAAGACCGAGTGGCGGTGGTTCCTGGCGCCGCGATATAGTCAGCTGGTGCCATCGCTGACTATTGGAGGTGAGTCTTTACCCCCCACAGAGAGGGCCCGCAATCCGGGCGTCCTCCTGGATGCACGGCTTTCTTTAGAAGAACATATGATGGCCGTGGCCAGGGGGGCTTTTTATCAGGTTCGCCTGATCCGCCAGTTGCAGCCCTTTCTGGACCGTGACGCCTTGCGCACAGTCACTCACGCCCTTGTCACCTCCCGACTGGACTAGTGCAATGCTCTCTACATGGGGCTCCCCTTGAAAAGCACCCGGAGGCTCCAACTGGTCCAGAATGCAGCCGCGCAGGTGGTTATGGGCGCAACTCGTTGTGCTCACGTGACACCCCTCCTGCGCGAGCTGCACTGGCTCCCAGTGGTCTTCCGGGTGCGATTCAAGGTGTTGGTTACCACCTTTAAAGCGCTCCATGGCATTGGACCTGGATACCTTCGAGACCGTCTTCTGCCACCAGTAGCCTCCCACCAGCCAGTTCGCTCCCACAGAGAGGGTCTCCTCAGGGTGCCATCGGCCAAATTATGTTGGTTGGCGACACCCAGGGGGAGGACCTTCTCTGTGGGAGCCCCTGCCCTTTGGAATGAACTGCCCCCAGAAATTTGTAAAATCTCTGATCTCTGTGTATTTCACTGTGCCCTCAAAACCTTGTTGTTCCGCCAGGCTGGGCTATCAATATAAAGATTTTAATTGGTTTTAAATGGGATTTTAAATTTGGGCTTTTATAAATTGGGCCTATCATTTAATAATTTTAATTATTTTTAAATTTTGTCTGTCTTTGTGTTTTTAATTAGGCTGTACACCACCCTGAGTCCTTCAGGAGAAAGGCGGTATAGAAATAAAATTAAATTAAATTAAATTAAATTAAATTAAATTAAATTAAATTAAATTAATTAAATTAAATTAAATTAAATTAAATTAAATTAAATTAAATTAAATTAAATTAAATTAAATTAAATTAAATTAAATTAAATAATAAATAAATAAATAAATAAATAAATAAATAAATAAATAATAAATAAATAAATAAATAAATAAAAATGCTGAGATTTTCCCAAGCTTACTGATATCCTCACTCTGCTAAGTGGATGCATTTGGTGATATAAATAAGACATTAACTTATGAACTCCAAAAAGCAGAATAATTAAGATGATTGTATATCATGATAAATTATTGGTGAAATTCTTCAGTTTCATAAGAAGTTTCTTGCATCCTATGCATAATTGCTTTTTAACATAAACACATAAGGTGCCTTTGAAACTGTGCTTTCGTTGATCCTTGGAGTACCAAGGCTTCTCTTATCTGATAAGAAATCAAAGTACCATTCTGAGTTATTCTCAGATATATCAAAAATGGCATATATGTTAGAACAGGAAAGGAAAATGGCTGCTTTATTTCTTCATTAAAATGTGGGAGTGAAACTAATTTTCTATTGTGGTTTTCAAATTAATGAAAATAATTCTTCATTAATATAGGAATGTCTTGTCAAAATAATTTTCTAAATTAATTTTCAGTTTTAAGGTTATGACTCTACATATTTATCTAGAATAAGCCCTATACAAATATTAATTAGGAAAGGCATTGGAATGCAGATAAATCTTTAGGATTATCTTAAAGGCCTATAGTTAGACGGGTGGTGGTTTGACAGATTTCAAGTAGAAAAAGGCTTCTCTTTCATACAGGTTTTCTCACACTTTTCAAAGGCAAATAAATTAGAAGAACCTCTGCTGCAAAATTTAAACAGTTTAGGCAGAAGAACATTGGCATCCATCTATTTAAGACACCAAGACCCAAATCAATTCTCAATTTTTCAGTTTGGTTTGGAAATATGCAATCTGTAAACAATATAGTGTATGTGTCATACAATCCAACCATCTGACTCTTCCATCTGACTCTTACGTTATCTACATTGCTTGATTTCCTCATTATCAAAACAACTCAGCAACTATTCTTAGAGGGTAGAAACAGATGGAATCATTCACCCTCCTGCTATTGCAAATGCAATGACTGGATATGGTTTCCTGCTGCAGGTTTAAAGTGCTCCCCCCCTCCCTCTCCTTATGTTGCTTTGAGCAATCCTGTCCATTTTGGCTGGTGCACTTTTCTTCATTACAGGTTAACTCCAGAGCAGGAATTCTCTTCAACTGAGTCAATTGTTGAAATGATCTCTAATGTCTTTTAGAGCTACCTCCCTTACATCAAAGACATTCCAGAGTCCACCAATAGTTACTCTGACAACTCAGGATAAGTGAAGCATATAAACCAACAAATCTGTGCAAAGCTTTCTGACTGACACATAAACCCAGTACCCAAAGAAGCAAAACAGGAATAGTACATAAAGTAGAATACAAAAACTGTGAACCCATTACATAGAACAAGCAGGCTGAAGATTAGCAGAGAACCCAGAAATACTAATGGGCGGCCCAAAGACACAACTTGTATAAAATTCTAATACCCTAGGAGGGGCTTTGCACACCTTCATGCTATGTGCCATTGCACCTCTTCCTACACTGAGAGGCTCTTGTACCAGTATGCAGAAAAGATAGGGAGATAGGGTGAAGAGATGCTACCTAGGGAATGGTCAGATAAGAGACAGCACAGTTTGCACCTGGATAGTGAGCTAGACAAGAGGCTCAGCAGTGACTAATTCTTGGACTGTAAAGGAGATGACTTTAAAAATTCTGTTAATGTAGCTTTACAACAGAGTAAAATTGGCTTATCTGGATATGTTTCCTCTTTGGTCTATCTCAGGGGTGTCAAATTTGCGACCCGCAGGCTGGATGCATCACGTGCTGGCTCCGCCCCCACCCAATTTAGCAAAGGGGGGAATTTCCGATAGTCACATGATGACACCATGATGATGCGAGTTTGACACCACTGGTCTATCTGGTAAGACTGACAGCTCTGCTCAGGGTCACTCATATCATGGTCACTTCCTGGATCAACTGCGGTAATGTGCTCTACATCAGACTGTCCTTGAAGGGCATCTAGAAACTTCAGTTGGTACAAAATGTAGCAGTGTGGACAATTAAAGTGTGCTCCTAGAATGACACATATTGTGACTCTGCTCCGTGAGTTCCATTGGTTGCCAGTTTGATTGTACATCTAATTCAAGGTACTGATTTTGACTTTTAAAGGCCTTGTGGCATGGGATCAGGTTTTGACAGACCACCTCTTTCTGATCATGTATGCCCATCCCATCAGTTCTGACAGGAAGGCGTATACTGCAAGTCCTGTCTATTAAGGAGTTACATCTGGCAGGAACCAGGAGACAGGCCTTTTCTGCTTTGAAGTCCTCCCTGTTGAGCATCATTCCTCGAGAGGTGAGATTGGTTGCAACCTTGGTAACATGTCAAACAGCCTTGGCAATCTCAGAAAAATTGAGAACTGGTGAGACAGCTACAGTGTAACACCAAAGATGCTTTTGAGAATCATATTTGTAAGATAGGCAGTTATATCCTAGGGCTGAGAGAGAATAACTTGCCCAAACCTATAACTGGGCTTGTGGCTCAGGCAGAACTAGAACTCATGGTTTCCAAGTTTCCAGCCTGGTACATTATCCAGTATACCAAACTGATTCTCCTTATAAGCTACTGTATACCATCAATCTATACCTACAAGATAGAACTATATTGAGATACCTGCTGTTGGTATATTTTATTTTATAATATTTTTTTAAAAATCTGCCATTCAATCATATCCAATTCTCTGAGGGTGCCTGGACGAGTCCATGTAGTTTTCGTGACAAGGTTTTTCAAAAGTGGTTTGTCATTGCCTCCTTCCTAGGTCTAAGAGAAAGTGACTAGTCCAAAATCACCCAGCTGGCTTGGTGTTCAAGGCAGAACTAGAATTCACAGTCTCCCAGTTTCCAGCCTGATGCCATGACCATTGCAGCAAAATGGCTCTCATTAAAAGTATTTAGAGTATTTTAAATTGCTTTATAAGCGTAATTTTAAAAAATGAAAGATATCGGAAAGTATCTTGTGAATCAATAATGGATACTTAGGGAATTATAGTACTTTGCTGTAAACTGAATCCAATTAAACAATCACAACTGCTTTAAAATTTCACTAGAGGGCATTACAATTCCAATCAGTTCTCAGTGAACATAAGTGTAAAAAAAACCATACATAGAGAAGGAGGATGATAAGATGGGCCCACTGATCACAATGCCTTTGTTTGCTCATAACACAGCCATCTGGAGTAAGTCAAAACAGAGCAACCTTAAATCTTGACCCTTCTATATAAGCAAAGCCATGGAAAAACAACCTAAGGCAGTAGGAAAGGACAACATCCCACAGTAACAATATCCTAGCCCAGTTCAATCTACACATAACCCAAAATATGACCCTAAAATGTTTCAGAATAAAGGAGGGAATTGATTCATAAAGCAAGCATAATACATTTGATTCAGCTAGTCTACAAGCATTGTATAATTCAACAAAGTTGCACAAAAGATAATTGGTGCAAATGTCATTATCTTTTACGTATACACTCGCCCTTATATCACGACTAAATTAAAACAACATTGTTGATTAAATTTTCAGTGGGTCAAAGGACAAAATGCAGATCACACATGCTCATATTTATCAGAGCTAATGTAAATAATTCAGTATGTGACCACTGCATTTCCAGTCTTTGGATTAATATAAATTGTACAGGAAAGAAGTTTATTGGTGGTGTTTTCAACTGGACTAGTAAATAATTCCAGAAGATTTGGCAACATCAAGAAAATGTAATGTATTTCATATTTTTCATAAAACACATTCACAGGAGCAAAACCTAGTCCAACAAGGCTGAAGTATTCCAGCAGTTTATATTTTATGCTGACCAGATTTTATTGTTCCTCAAACAGCATGACATGCTCGAATACATCCTAAATTTAAAAGTTAAATTGCCATGGCAACAACATAGTCAAAATACTAGTCAAATCAATATAAAGTGAATTAGAAATAAAATCGTAGTTTATTTCAGCTAGTAGCTAGGAACGTTTTGCAATTGTACGAACAACCTCTTGAATGAGTGTTAAACTTATTTGAAATTACAGTCGTATCAAATCACAGCAAAAGGCCACCTGAATTCAACTTCCGACCAGCGTGGGTTGAACGTGTTGCGCAAAGAGAGGAACAAGGACAGCAAAATGCCTTGTTTCCCAGGAGACAGTTCTGATCACGTTAAATTAATCTTCGTTTCGCACACTGACTACGAGCTGATTTAAACGTTTAAATATGCGCTCCCTTCCGCAGCTGAGTCTTCTTTCCAACCCTCCGGAGCCTTCCCGGAATTGAAGTGGGCGGTTACAAAGGCAGCAGCCGTGAGATTATCGAAAGCGGGTTTAGGGAAGACAAGATGCCTTCGCGGAGCGGACGAGACTTCTAACATCTGAGCATTGAACGCAACAGGTAAGGCCGCGGAAAGCGGCCGTACCCACTCGGAAAGGCCACTCGGGGGAGGGAAGGTGAACAAAAAGGAAATCACTGAGCCTTTCTCACTCCCTCGTGGGATTTCCTCGAGTGACGAGATAAAGTCTCTCCATCTTTCTGGGACTTTTGCTGTGCTTGTCCGATTACTTGCTCTGCTTCTAAATCATGTCGGCCAGGGCGGATGAGTTAAGCCGAAAGATGTTTTCGTTTCTCTTGCCTAAGGTACTCGCTTACTTTCCTTTGTCCGGCTTGTTCGAAGTATATGCTGCCCGTCCGAATCGGGTTTCTGACCATTAAGAATTACGATTTGGCCGAAAACGAAGTTAGCTTGAGAAAGAGAGCTAAGAAGTTATGAGTGGGCGTAGCTAAGTCTTCGTTTCCTTCTTGCAGAGTTGCTCTGATACAGTCAACTCTTGGGAACCCCACCAGCCAGCCTCGAAAAAGCTTGTTGTAATTGCAGCTAGCCCAAGAGTCCTTGGGTTCTTAGGAAAGTGTGTTTAAGCACCTGGCTATGTTGAAGCCAAAGTATTTTTGAAAGAGGAGAAATCAGCCAATCCATAGACAGGTCATAATTCTTGGCTGTGTTTTCTGGTTTAACAGCATTCAGTAAAATGCTGATTAACTATTTACATGTATGTCCTTTCATCCCTGTAGTTCCGTATCTCTTGCTCTGTGAATGGGATTTTGTGAGCCAGGCAACTTTGCCATGCAAAATTCTATGCAAAGGAAATGTGGTAGCAGATGGGTGTACAGATGCTTGGCCTATGTCTTCAGTGGTTATATTCCTCTTTCCTTCTGATTCTTGTGTAATTTCTGGGAGCAGTCTAATGCCATTTATATTATGAAACCGCAATGGTTGTACAGGTTAGGCTAGTTTGTGAGAGTTCTGTAACCTGTTTCCAATGCAGCGTTCATTGTACTTGACTTGTGCTAACTTGTGTCTTATATTCTTAGAGCGAGATTAATCCTTTCTAAAGTCTGTAGTGACTAATCTATTAATCTTTTCTTGACAGGCACCAGGCTATGTTATTTTTTTACATTTTGCTATTTCAGCTGCTTATAAATTTGTCTGCATTTCCTCACTGCTCAATACCAATCAAGGAATCAAAGGGTGCCATAGAAGAAGGTAACTTATTTATATTAATCATTGTATTTTTGTATTAAAATTGATCCTAATATGAAGGACAAAATTATGATTGTATACTGTAGCCTAATCTAAATGTTGTTGCTCAAAATGGTTCAGTCAGAGTTCAAGTGTCATTGTAATATACACACACACACGTGTATATAATCTCCACAAATAATGGTTTGTCGTAATCAACATAAGAGAACGAAACAAAAAATTAATTGTTCTGGATTTAAACCAGTTTTTCCCCAGATAATTTCTCTTTAGCATATTTTGTTAAACATCACAATGATATGTTACAGCCAGTTATATAAATATATGATCTACCCTTCCTAGAACATCATTTTCCTGTAATGAAAGTACAATTCACCAACATCATTAATAATCCCTTAATATAGCCAAACATTTACCAGATTTCTTCATCAGGTATGTCTGCAGCTTCTAGCTAGTTCTGAAATTGTGAAGAAAACTTCTGGGTCCTGTCCAGCTACCACAGTCACCAGGATTTAAGGCTGATTTAAAAGCACAAATCAAACAGACCAAATTCAAGGACTAACCAGGTGTAACCTCATTACCTTTCTGAGATCAAGCCAAGTTGTCCAATAGATGATAGAAATTTGCCAATATTTCTGCTGACCATATCCCTAAACTTTTTAAAAAGTTGCCTTGACAGACTCAAGTCTTACCAAATTTGATAGCTCTTTGGGCAAGTTCAGCTTCTTTTTAATAAATTCCTGCTCATTATCTTTTTACAATATTTTTCTAAGTTACTTTATCTAATAAGTAACTTAGATAAAGATGATGCACTTCTAAAAGTCCTTACAGATCTATATTGATGCATGCTAATGTAACATAGATATTGGAAGAACATGGGTATATTTTGTAAAATTAGACTTGGGTGAGATTTTGCCTCTTCCCCCTTTAAAAAATGTAATTGCAATAGTTTTGTTGGCTGGGGAATTGAGGGAAAAGTGGGTGATACCATTACAGTAAGGGGGTGATTCCATTCCTCAAGCTAGAAGTGACCTCCTTACCACTTAAATTCTCAGACAAGCCAGCCACTCATGGTATAAAGGCAAAACTGAGAAACATAGAAACTCAGCTTTGAGACCTCTAATTGCAGGAGACACATTCCACACTTGACTTCCAATTTTTACTGCTAAGTGACTTTGCAAAATTAAAATATAAAAGTAATACTGGGTTTCAATAAGATTAAACTACAAGACATGCTAAGGAACAGTCATATCCATAGTATCTGTATGTCTTTGATTATAACTCTAACATTCTCTGACTTTTGGCCAAGTTGACCTTTTGCAGTTGTAAACTAGCAGATATCTAGGGTACCATGTCCATATATTCCAGTCGTGTGGTCTTACAGAACTGTATTCCTTGATTATGGGAAATAGTCACATTTTCCTAAATATCAGAAAATATCTATGTTCAGTTATTAAGATATCTGCATCCCACTGCAGTGCATAAGCTTTCCTATATAAAATTTCCCTTCAGTGCTATGAAATAGGGATTAAAAACAATTAGCTTTTTGCCTTAACAGTAACAAGTAATGTATGTATATTTTTTCCTTGGGAAATCCACTTATATATGTTAAAATATAACAAAAGTCAATGAAGGCAACAATGAATAAAATAATGCTGCCAAACAAAGCTTGTCCCATCTTTTGCATTTTATAGAAAAAATGAAGATAGTTTTAAAAAGAGACAAGCACAGTATTGTTTAATAATCAGCTCTTCTGTTTCTATTGTTTTGTTTGGTCAGAAAATTATGTCTTGTATCTTTTGAAACTGCAGGTATTTTTTTAAAGTGTTTTTATGGTATTGTATCTTATAATATTTAAGTAAAAGATACTTTAATTCACAGAGTTCGGTAATAATAAATGACAAGCTAAAAAGTGGGTTCTGGCATGTAGGCTACATCTGGCATCTTTCTCATGCTGCCATGGTTGCAGGAATGTAGAAAAAATAATGTATAATTTAAGCCACAATGACCACATGGTTTTCTGGTGTGACTTGGGAAACATCGTAGATTAAAAATATATAACATGATTAAAAATATTCATTGAATGATATCTTGACTTTCTCAATGTAGCAGTAATAAAAGAATGAGCATACAAAGAATTATATAACAAAGTGGGGAGGAACTTTTAAATATTCTAACAAATCCTTGGCATTCTAAGATATTAACATTATTTTAACTATATTTTAGTATTCATCCTTGCAGAGAAAGCCAATTTATTCATTGGACGACATCTTCTATACAACCGATTTGACTTTGAACTAATAACCCAAGGAGATCTTGAAAGAGAATGCTATGAAGAGCAATGCAATTTTGAGGAAGCAAGGGAAATTTTTGGAGATTCAAAAAAGACAGTAATTATTTAACTTACAAATGCTATTGAACATTTGACATGTGGATGCCTTTTGATTGATAACAAGTCAACTGCATACTCTGCATAGGAGCAGCTGTTAACTTTTCTTATATACCCTAATAATGAAGCCTTCTAAGTTAGCCCTGGTCATCTTGTTCTTCAGTTGTTTGAACTGATCCTTTGAGAGCTGTATGTAATGAAATTTCATTTTAATCTATACCGATTAATGTACATTCAGGGCAGTGGTGAAATGTAAAATTTGTTACTACCGGTTCTGTGGGCGTGGCTTGATGGGGGGGAGGTTAATGTGACTGGGTGGGCGTGGCCATTTTTTTTTTTTTTTACTTTTAAAAGCATTTTATCGGTTGCAGAAAAAAATGCTTTTAAAAGCCTCTGACGATCAGGCAACTCAGCTGGGATCATCAGAGGCTTTTAAAAGCATTTTTTTCTGCAACCTCTTCAGCCCAAGAGGTTGTAGAAAAATTGCTTTTAAAAGGCTCTGCCGATCCCAGCTGAGCCGCGCGATCATCAGAGGGTTTTTTTTTTTACTTTTAAAAGCATTTTTTTAGCCAAAGAAGTTGTAGAAAAAAATGCTTTTAAAAGTAAGGAAAACAGCCTCTGATGATCACGCGGTTCAGCTGGGCATGGGGGGGCAGGGATTTTTGCTACTGGTTCTCCGAACCACCCACCGCCATCTCTACTGGATCTGGCGATCCGGTCCGAACCGGGAGCATTTCACCCCTGATTCAGAGTGACAAAGTTATTCTAAGTTCCGTCATGCAGGAATGGAAACCATCCCATTTAGAAAGCAGGCATCAAATATACACATGAATGTCTATAAATCCAAACACATGTGAAATAGGAATACATACTTTATTTTTCTTGGGACTAAGAAAACTGGTTATTCAAACTTTGTGTGATCATTTTAGCAGTGTCAAGATACCCACCATTTCATTTACCAGTCTATGTTTTACAGAGAAAAGGATTTGAAATGTGTAGTGGGTATGTGGATATATATTTTTATATTTATCTAGAAAAGTATGGATCTCAACTCATATTGCAAATGTATGACAGCACTAAGGATGTGATTTGTAAAAACCGTATGTGGATGATGTGAAAAAATCCTAAACGGTATCCAGTTAATGCCAGCGGTGTTCATACATATTCTATGCAGTACTTTTTCTAGGAAAAGATGTGCTTCTTGTGGAAACAGTTTCCTTTTTCCAGCATCACATTATGGTATCCTGGATGCTGGTAAAATGTAATATCCCTGCAATAGTTTTTGAATATTCACTCAAGTATAAAGACAGAATGTAAATTAAATAAACATAGCTTTGAGAAACAAACACCACTGTTCAGTGCAACAAATGTGTCACATTCTGGGAACAAGATTCAATAATTGTCACGATCCAACTATTTCAATTTGTTTCTAAAGTGACTCAAAATAATTTATTTAAAATATAAAATCACGTCTCTCCTGTCTTCCTCTTCCCCAGTATCAAAGACAATTGAAATTTCAAATTCAAAAATATCAATATCAGTTGAGATAGTTAATGTCTAGTTTTAACATTTGAAAGCAAGTACAGTTAAAAGTTGATCTGGCAAAATCTGTCTACTTTAAAATAGATAGATAGATAGATAGATAGATAGATAGATAGATAGATAGATAGATAGATAGATAGATATTAGCCAAACTTGGTCAGGCTCATGTAGACATAATCTAAGCACATTTGTTTTTGTTTTCTTAGATGTCTTTTTGGTCTGAATATACTCTTAGAGGTCCTGGCTCAAAAACAGGTAAGACAAAAATAACATAGTGATGTATTAAAATTATTTTGACATATAGTATCTTGGTTTATTCTTCTGTCTGTGATTGAGTACGGTTGTTTTTTCAGTGGATGTAGCAGACGAGATCCAAGCTGTAATCAGTGTGTTCTTCTTCAATAAGAAATTTGTTGTGGTTCTTCTGATAGACACAGCAGAATAAAGGAATTGTTGACGCTACTATTTCAGCAAAAATGATTACATTTATATTAGAAAAGGGTATTTACAGTATTATGACTTGGCATTTTCTCTTTTAGATGCTATATTTTATATATGGAAATGTGTTTTCTATCAAACTAGTAATGCATAGAAGGGCAAGGTTTTGTTAACTCAGAGTTTAATTTCCTGCCATTATCTGCTCTGTTGTGATCATGCAAGTCATATACTACATTAAGTTCTGAATTATCTGTGGACTAACATATGGAAATTTTAAGCATTTCCAGAAATTTTAACATTGTGTTAGCAAAATGTCTGCTTCTACAGTAGTTTGTAGTGTTCCCCCATCTGAATCTCCTACCCAAATCTTTCCTAAGTTACTGGTGCAAATTTGAAGAATATCAATATAAAACTTTTTTGGTTGACCCCTTCCAAGAATTTCTTAATAGAAGATACTTAAGATAGGCTACCACTGGTCAGGTTGAATTTCCTGACATGTCCTAATCTACCCAGTTGGGCAGTTTTTAGATATTCTTCAAAGAACCTTCAGCTGGAGCAAAGAAGGAATTTTTTGTGTTGACTGAGTAAAGGTTAAGATACTTTATGGGACATGACCTACTGCTGCAGGAATCAATGAGAGTTCTACTTACACCCCATAGAAAGGATCTTTGGATCTTCCTGCCTAAAAGCCAGAAAATTGTCATACAAAATCATCAAAATTTTCTAGAAATGGAAGCATAGAAAAAAATAAGACAACCATCTCTCTCTCTCTCTCTCCCACTCTCCCTCCCTCTCTCTCTCTCTCTCTCTCTCTCACACACACACACACACACACACACACACACACGTAAAAGCCTGTTAAAACTAGTCACATTACCTCCATGAATAAGTTATTGGGTTTCAGCAAGTTTTGAGAGTTTCTCGTACAGAAGTCACCTCTGACTGTTACTTGTCACCTAATTCTTTAGCATTTAATTGTACTTCAAAACATGCATAATGGATATTACTTTTATAAATCTAGGGAATAACTTAAGGAATTTGTTCCTTATATTTATTAGCATACTGTGATCACATTTTCTGGCAATACTGGATTAAAATGTGATTTAGGGTAGATCAGGAAACACTGAGATGGTTGAATACACTTAACAGTCTTTCCTTTATGTACAGACGGCAAAGCAGTAGAGAAGATTGACGTTATAGGACTTTTGACTGGATTGATCGCAATTGGAGTACTATTGATAATACTTGGATTGCTTATTTATTATCTGTGCCAAAGAAGATGCAAACCAAGATTACCAGGGTAAGAAAATAAATGTTATAGTTATCAATATCATTTTCAGTGTTGATATCAACATTAAACATATTATAGTATCAGCACATACCATAGTTTGTATTTATGTTTACATTTACCAGTTATATCCTGCATAGATTTATGCTGTATGTACCTGATAACGTCTGGAGAATTGGTGAGATGACAAAGGTTTGAAGAAAAAACGTAATTCTAATATTCAAAAAGGTAAAGATGATTGACCCAGGAAATTATAGCTAGGTTAATGTCTCTATTGGGCAATCTATAATAGAACAAATTGTCAACAAGCCATGATGCCAAGAATTGCTACCATTATCTGAAGTCAGCATGAAATTGTCAACAAGTTAGGTTTGTCTTAGTTTTTTTTAATGACAAAGTGACTAGTTTGGCAGATGAAAGGAATTCTGTGGTGTAGTATATTATATTGTTAGGATATTGGGTGGTTAAATATGTACTAGTTAGTAATAGGATCTGAAACATTTGCAACTATCTGAATAAGTACATCCAAAGAGTGTTCATAAATGGTTCTATAGCTTCCTGGAGGGGAAATATTGATAACCTGGTGCTGTATTGAATGGTCCAATGCTATTTCACGTCTTTATAAATGACTTGGAATATATGGAGATGGAATGTATACATATTAAATTTGTAGACGACACTGGATGATGGGGATTGATTAATACCCTAGACAAAAGCACAATTCGAAACAACCTCAACAAGCTCAAAAAAAATCTGACAGGAAGATATTCAAATGTAAGGTCATGTGCTTGAATAGATAAAGCTTTGGAAGACTGACTTGGCAGATAAGATTCCAATAAAGGAGAATATTTGTAGTTCAGGATTGAAATGAGGGGTCCTTGGTATTCTCTGAGCTTGTTGTTTTCTTCCAGACATTTCATTATCCAAACTAGGAAACATCATCAATGCTAGTAAGGAGTGGGTTTGCTCTCGATTTACATTTTAGTGGATTGCCTATCAGTGTTGGTAGGGATGGTCTTAGAGATTCTTTGGTTGGGCTGTTTGCTTGCTTGGCAGTTCCTTGATTGGGGTATTTACTTGATTTTAGTCTGATGTTAATCTTGGAGTTAATCTATGCTCCTCTGAGTGCTGATGGCAGGTCAGCAGGTGTTTTATTCTTTTTATTACTTTTTTGGCTTGTTGATTATCTCTTTTGCATAATTTATAGATATTGTTTATGTCTGTGTATCTACTGATAGCTAATTTGTCAGAATACCAGGCTTCTAGAAATTTCCTAGCATTTTTGGACTTGGCTTGGTTTAGGATGGTCACAGTTTCCCAATTGAAACTTTGGTTAAATCTGTCTATATCTTGTGAAATTAAAGCCACTAGAATAAAGAGTTTTCATCATGTCTTCTGACTGTTAGTTGGTGTTCATGGATACATTCTTCTGTTTATCCTATGTAGTGGCTGTTGCAGTCATTGCACTGTATGTTGTAGATAACTCCTGTTTTTTCTTCTGGGGCTGCTGGATCTTTTGGTTTACTTAAGATATTTTGAAGGGCTTTAGTTGACTTCTGTGTCACACCGATTCCATGTGTTTGTAGTCTGTTGGTGGTTTCTGAGATGTTCTTGATGTATAGCAATGTTTTTGAATTTCAACTAATTGAAACACCAAGGATTATGGACTCATAAACATCTGCCTAACCACATACTTCCAATTTTATGGACAAACTTACCAACAAATTAAAGATAGACCTATGAGATCACCGCCTTTAGGACTTATAGAAAAAGTCATTATGCAATGTCTCGAAGTCATAGCACTTCCGCAAATACAACCCAAAATAGGGATCAGATATGTAGATGATACCTTCACCATGATAAAAAAGACCTTTATCAAAAGGTTCCTGACCATTCAACCCAATAAAGCACAACTAACACAAACCCTAAAAAAATAACACTACCAAACATCGAGAAAATCTTAAAAACCACTAACAGATTACTACAACTACATGGAATCGGTGTGGCACATGCCAACAATAGCACTTTAAAACCTCTTCAGGAAACCAAAAGACCAGAAGAAGAAAAAACAGGAGTTATTTACAACATACAGCATAATGACTGCAACAGCCACTACGTAATGACAAACAGGCAGAAGACTGGCAGAACGCATCCATGAACACCAACTAGCAGTGAGAAGACATGATGAAAACTCTTTAATTTCACAACACATGGACAGGCTTAACCATAGTTTCAATTGGGAAATCGTGACCATCCTAGTCTAGACCAAACAATGTTCAAAAATGCTAGGGTATAGACATAAATAATATCTATATCAGAGGTGGGTTTCAGCAGGTTCTGACCAGTTCTGGAGAACGGGTAGCAGAAATTTTGAGTACCAGTTCTGGAGAACCGGTAAAAATTCTGACTGGCCCTGCCCCCATCTATTCTCTGCCTCCCAAGTCCCAGCTGATAAGGGAGGGAATGGGGATTTTGCAGTAACCTTTCTCTGGATTGGGGAGGGAATGGAGATTTTACAGTGTCCTTCCCCTGGAGTAGGGTGGGAATGGAGATTTTACAGTATCCTTTCCCTGCTATGCCCACCAAGCCATGCCCACCAAGCCACACTCACAGAATTGGTAGTAAAAAAATTTGAAACCCACCACTGATCTATATACTATGCAAAAGAGACAATCAACAAGCCAAAAAGGGAACAAAAAGACCAAAACACCTCCCCACCTGCAATCAGCACCTAGATTGAGCATAGATTAACTTCAAGATGAACATCAACTAACAATCAAGTAAGCAATACTGGAACTGCCAACAAGTCAGCAGTAAACAACCCAACCCAACAAAGAATCTCCAAGACCACTTCCACCAACACTTGACAGGGCAATCCATTAGAATATAAACTGGGAGCAAATCCCACTCTTACTAGCATTGATGATGTTACATATTTTGAGTAATGAAATGTCTGCATGCAAATAACGAAGGTCAGAGCACCCCTTCACAAATAAGATTTAAGTATTTAAGAGAACTTGTAGTCCACTAATAATTAGGAATTGAAGAATAGGATAAATATGGATAATAATAAAGAGGAATTTAGAAAGTGAGTCCAAATTTTGGTTTATGTAATTATGTAATTACATAATTACATTTATGTTTATGTAATTCAGTAGGAACTCTACAATTCTACAGGGATTTATTTGGATTATTTTCATCCCTAGCTTGATGTGGCAGGTCTTGAATCTGTGACTTTTTCTTATGCACTGCATAAAATCTATCTCAGTCATAATTCTTTACAGAAATTTCCTAACAAATTAAATAAAACGTAGAATCTTGAAATTGTGTGATTTTTTAAAATAAAGATTAAATAACATACCATTTTCCCCCCAAAATAGGACACGTCCTGAAAATGAGGCCAAGTCTGATTTCTGGGCTGGGCCTAAATATACACCTTCCCCTGAAAATAAACCTTTCCCCCCCCTCTCTCTCTCTCACACACACACAGGTCCCTCACCCCCTCAACCCTCCCAAGGCAGCCACATCCCTGCAAACTACTGCACCCCCCGCCCCTTTCACCACCCATGGCACCGACCGTAGACGTCAAGCGCCTGCTTCTGCTCCTGTGCCATGGTAACAGCCCACCCGCTCTCGCCCCCACGCCCAGGCACTGCGTCCGCATAGCCTGCACTACCGAGCGCCCACCACAGCAGCCCCAGCGCAAGCATTGCTGCCCTGGGGCTTTCTTCACAGAGCGGCCACCGGTGGCCCAGCTCAGCTGTGTCTGTTGGCGCTGCCCTCGGCATGGCTGCCCAGAATCTTGCTGCTAGGCACATGGAAAGAGTAAACTGAACCTGCAGGCTTGCCAGCGGGTGCTCTGCTCAGTCAGCGCTCAGGCAATTGGAGATGAGAAGAGCAGGGGGGTAAGGAGAGGCCTCAGGCCACCATCACCATAGAGTGGGAAGCACACTCCCAGAACAGCTGCTGCCTTGGCTGGGGTTTGGAAGCCGCAGAGGCAGAGTTTGGGGGAGAGAAAAAAAGACTTCTGCTGCTTCTGCTTTTGGCTGCATGCAAGGAAAGCAGCAGAAGTCTTTTTTTCTCTCCCCCAAACTCTGCCTCTGCGGCTTCCAAACCCCAGCCAGGGCAGCAGCTGCTCTGGGAGTGTGCTTCCCACTCTGTGGTGACAGCTGGAGCTGGAGCTTGCAGGGAGAGCTGGTCCAGGCTGTGGCTTCTGCGCGGGTGCTGGTGGTCGGTGCCAGCGGCATTGGCTATGAGCTCAAGGACCTGGTGCTCACTGGCTTCGCCCACATCGACATGGTGAGGTCTGGGAGGCACACGAGTGGGGGGTGGGGACAGTCACTCATACAGCTTGGCGCCTTCAGGTTGCTCATGTTCTACACACACACTCCGCAGCAGGGGAGGGGCTTGATGGCAGGGCGTGAAGGGAGCCTCTCTTGCTGGAGTCCCGGCTTTGAGTGCACAGGCCGCCCAGGCCTCCACCCCTGAAATAATACCACCGATAATAAGGCCAAGCTCTTTTTTCGGGGTTCAAAAGAAAATAAGACCTTATCTTATTTTCGGGGAAACACGGTTTTAAAACTTCTATATTTGTACCCATGTTTCCTTGGATATTGCAATATGAGTAGCAAAAATTAACAATTCATATTTTCTGGCAATAAGGGGGCTGGTGTTCCAAAACTGAATAAATGGTATATATATATATATATATTATAACACAGCATTACAATGTACATCTTGACACATCAGTTGTCTTCCAAAGGAGTGAGAAAGCTTATCCTTAGTGCCATCAGTTTGTAAAGCATATCTAGAATAGGATTGTTCCTAGGACATTGATGATTTTAGAATGTACTGTTATTCAAACAAGTATTTATTGTTAGTTACTGAGGTCATCCCTTAACATGTTCTTCAGTAACAAAACATTGTGGGAGAGAGCTTTAATCCTTGCAAATAGTTTTTACTTGATAGCCTATGAAGGTATGATACGGCTTCTTAGAAATTGGATGAGTGGTTATTGAGCAACAACATAGCATGACTGTTCACCAATAATATTTTCAGGAAAAAGGAATGAATGTTATTTGTTTGTAATTAATTCTTTGAATAAACTACAGCAACCTCTAAAAATCATGGCATGCAGTATAAATATACCTTCTCAGCTTTTGTGGAATATTACCTTTTCAAATTGTTACAAGGTGTACAAGATATGCCCATATCTCACACCATTGTCGAACAATGAATTCAGAGTAATAACTTCAGCAACCTTCAGTATGTTTGATAATAGAAAACCTTAACTCTTTTCATAAAAGTAGCATTTCACTTTATCCTTTTGAGAATGACCACTAGTGATGGCAGAAATTTACTTCTTTTATAATTGTCATTTGGCTTCTTAAAATAGCAAATGGCAGTTTTTGTCTCCAAATAGTATGAGATGTTGTCGTCTGGAAAGATGACAATATTATAACTCATTGCCCGTATCTATTAGTCTGTGCCATTTTAAAATTTATTTATTTATTTAATTTGTTCTTATTTCTATACCGCCCTTCTCCAAATAGGACTCAGGGCGGTGAACAGCCAAAGTAAAAAACAATACATACAAAAAAATGTCTTTTTAAAAATGTTTTTATCTTTTTGCATAACTATTTTCCTTTCATGCTTCTCCTATGCTCATTATTGCATAGAACAAATAAGTACCTAATTAATAAAGTTATTTGTAAGGCTATATTAATCATATTTGCATCACATGGTAGTAGAAATAGAGTGTAACTATTTCATTGGCTGTGTTTTGTCATAATTCCAGTTGGTTGTTATTTCCCCTAGAAAGATTTGCATTGTTGTAACAAGATATCATTTCTTCAGAACTTCATAAGAGTTTAAAATGTCATGTGAAAAAGTGAAATGAATGTTTAATTCAACTTAATCTCTACTTTGAGCTAATGTATAAAATACAATGAATTGCCTATTAACATTTTATTTTCAAATGCAATGCCTTTTTTCCCATTAACCCAAGAATATGTGAATATATATAATTGTTCTGTATTACCTGCAAGCAGTGTTATATGTCACGAATGAAGGCAAATATACATGTCCCAGGATAATGTTGCAGGATCCAATCCAGATCGATCATCTCTGGTCCCAGTGATCGACCCAAATTGGGTCCTGCAGTGTTATATTTCTTAATAAATTTCTGGAATAACGTTTTACCCATGATCAGATTTGTTATTCTCATCTCCCACATGTAAGCTACTTGCAATGTAAGTGCAATGTAACCATACATTGTGGTGGGTTTCAAATTTTTTTACTAGTGGTTCAGTGGGTGTGCCATGGCTTGGTGGGCATGGCAGGGGAAGGATACTGTAAAATCTCCATTCCCTCCCCAATCCAGGGGAAGGTTACTGCAAAATCCCCATTTCCTCCCAATCAGCTGGGACTTGGGAGGCAGAGAATAGAGGGAAGCGGGGCCAGTTAGAGGGGGTATTTACCGATTCTCCGAACTATTCCAAAATTTCCGCTACCGGTTCTCCAGAACTGGTTAGAACCTACTGAAGCCCACCTCTGACCCATACCATAATAACCAGAAAGGAGAAATAATCAGTGAAAGCAGATAGTTTTTGTTGATCAAAAGAAAACAAAATGATATGAAATAAACCTGAAATAGAAATATTTGAAAGCTTCTGAAAATTGAGTTTAGACATTAGAGCAGTATAGTATGTACTTATGAGAAATGGCCTGCATAGTAATGGTGATGCTTTGTGAATCTGTTTTCAAAACAACTATGTTTAAGTTGTCCATGTTCAAAAATGTTACTGAGTGACTTTGGACCAGTCATTTTCAATTTAATCTACTTCAGAGGGATTCTTCTGGGATAAAAATGAAGGCAATCCCCATTTTTGGATGTCTTAAGCTCTGGTGCAGAAAATAAACCACAGACTTTGAGAGTTAGGTTGCAAGAACCTGGAAACAAAATCACATTTTGAAATTTTTATTTTCATTTAATGGTAATGGTAATTAAAGACAGTAATTATAAAGAGGCATCTTTAAAAAACCCATTTCAATAAAAACATTCCATTGTCCCATATTCAATATAAAATTGTTTCAAGAAACAACACTACGCTCCAAATGCCCAGAATAGTTAATTTTTATCCTAAAATCCTACTGCCATTAAAACCTCTGATGGGTTTATAAATAATTTATGGAATTTGACAGTTTAACAGCAGAGATGGCCTTTGCTTGGAGATTATTGTCTACTTGTTTCTGTGTCTTCTGTTCCAGAAGCTGCTTGGAAATCTTGATAACTCTTAAAAGTGGATAAAAAACTCTAAAATGAATTTTCATTTCATTAGAATGAAATGTGAAATTTTAACATAAATTTTTGGATTTAAGGGGTATAATATCCATGACCAAACTAGAATTATAATTGTGGTTTATCTGAAAACAAGCCATTTCCTGGTTCATTTCGTCACTCTGATTTGGCTTCTGCTGCTATTTGGCAAGGCAAACAAATCTGGTGATCTCATCCATGTTTTGTTTAGTATTACACATCAATCAGGAATTTGGGCTTGCTTTTCTTGGAATAAGTAAACTCACAAGCATTTTCCCCTTGGTTTGTGCTCTGATTTGTATTCAGAGGTTACCATTGTTGCAATTTAACTTCATGGTTCTTTCCATCAGCAGACGTTAAGGGAAATAGAGGGTTGCCTCATTCAAGACATTTTTTCAGAGTATTGATTCACTATACTATAATGACCCTGATTTCATTGGAAGGACACTTCATCTCTCAAAAAAAGTATCTCTACGACTTTCAAATTATGATTCCATGGTGTATCACAGAATCTAAAGAACGGATGTACAAAGGAAAATATTGGGAAGCTAATTTTTTTTTTTACCTTTCTCAGAATAGACAATTACATTTCCCAATGTAACCTCTTTTAGATGTATTGGGAATAATGTTTTCAACATTCCCACTCTGGAAGATGTTAATTTGTAAGGTTGTATTAACGAACTTCTAAACTAGGAAGCTGAAAATATTGTTAGTGATTTCAGTTGATCAATTAGCCTGACTTTTAGTTGTCCTTATTCATCAAAGGTGTTTTTTTTTTTTTTATTCTAGGCACAGAAGCTGCAGGAGGCATAATTCTTCCATCGTCTTCCAAAGACAAGAAGAGTTTTCTTTAAATCCTGTCCCTCCTCGTACTATGGGACAGATAGGATTGCCAACTTATGATCAAGCAATGGCATTAAGAGAAAATTATGATTCTCCACCTCCACCATATCCTGGACATTCAGGAAAGCTCAAAGTATTCAAAAAGTCTCTCTCTGTTCCGGGTCCTTGATGAACAAATATGGTCCATATGAAACTCTTGAAAATTAGTCTTAATAAAAGATGTGCAGCTGAAATGCTATAATATAGCACTCTAAGACAGCCTGAAGTTGCCTGCCCATGATGGATTAAAGGGTAACAGGAAGGAACCCATTTCTCCGATGTTCTAATAATTCTAAAAGACTGTGTTTATATTTCCATTTGTGTGTGAACTTGGCTTCTATGCATTTTGAGCCATTGAGTATAACTGAGTTTTATTTTCAATTCTGAAAATTACACGTTTTCTAGCGTATTTTTCTTTTGAATTTTCTCCCATGATAAAAATGTGTTTACTAGTGACTACGTGGTCCAGTCCTTAGTTTTGTTGGCAATAATGTTGGCAGAAGTACTTTGCCATTGCTAGCTTTCTAGGGCTAAGAGAAAGTGACTGGCTCCATTTCATCTTTGTGCCTAGGGCAGGATTACAATTTAGTTTCCTGGTTTCTAGCCCAATGCCTTAATCACTACACCAAACTGGCTCTCCTATGATAAAACTGCTAACACATTATAATTTCAATTATCTAATTGAATATCTGATGTTTCTTATACTAGGAAGAATATATCCATGTGGGTGTTATCAATAAGTTTTTATAAATAAAATAACTATTTGTACCTAGTTCCATTTTCTTTGTTAATGCCAATTAAATAATGAAACTGAAAGAAAATGTCTGATATCTGAAAAACTGCCTTGCTTTATGAAGCCAAAGATCAGTTTAGATGTTAAACAGACTTTCATGAGGAGCTCAAAAAGAAGACATGATGTAATTGCTATTCTTTCATTACAATATGGCTGCAAGGTGAGGTTGGGTCATAGCAAACAAAAGTGCATCTGGATTTTTAGAGGGGGAAAGGTTTTTAAAAACTAAAGTTAGCATCTAATAGTGCCTTAAAATAAGTCTATCTAGTCAGTAACCACAATTTTTTCACCATGGCAATCTGTTCCTAACTTGGTTCTTCAAGTTGTCCAAATGTGATTGTGACTATCATTTTTGCTTCTCACCTAAGATTGTGACAGAAAAGTGTCTTCAATTTTCAGCCCACATAAAGGAATTCTAAGGAATGCTTGGCACTGCAGTTTACCAATCTTTGTTCTGAAAGAAAATGTTACATGACAAAGCTTTGAGCCACTAAAATATTAAACCAATTTGTCTGCCATATTGACTTATACAAGCTTGCTAGAATTGCTATAGGAGCCATTTCTGCAGACCATTCTACAACAATTTGAATTCTTTGTTGTCCACCTTTATCAAAATAATGAAACACAAGATTGTTTAATCTATTTCCCCTGCACAATTCCTAATGGCAATGTTGTATCACAAAGTCTGTGTCTTTTCAATGAATATAATTCAAACTTCCATATTTGAAAGTAGGTCCCTATGGTACATGCCAGAATAAGTACTACAAATTTCCCTCGGATGTTAATCTCAAACTCCTTTTAACTGCATTTCCTACTATCCCCAGCTGCTCTCTAGACACCAGCACAAAAGTTGGAAGTCAGTAGTATTTCTGTGCTAAAAAGATGCATCTTATTTTTTTTCAGCATTCATTTTTACATTATCTAGCTATTGCTACTTATAATTCTCAAAAAATGTTGAGTGTAGCACTCAAGCACAGAAATATGCAGTGATTCATTCAGCAGACAGAGGATTCTCCTAATTTAAACATTGTAAGCAATTAAAATACAATTTATGAAGTTCCACTGTTCAGGTATTTTACCTCACGCATTCTGAAATAGTAAATATATAGGTAAAGAAAATTTTACACACACACATACACCTTTCTTTTGAACTTTCAGACAAGTTTCCCCACTACCTTGCCTGGATTTTCCATCACGTCCAGGTATACCTAATTAAAAAAAACACTAAGAATTCAAATCGTGTGTAAATACAAGCAATTTAAGACATTCGGCATTAAATTTAAAGCAGGCATAAATAGGGAAGAGTGAAAAAAATGTGTCGTTTTAAGCTGACCGGCTACGTGGTCACGAAGCCATTTCGCGCGTTATTTTGTTAGCCTTTTGTTACATTTCATAATACGCGAAGGCGTAAAGCTACTACACAACCGTCTACAAATCCCAGCGAAGCTTTTCATGTACAGACATTGCAGAGATGGAAACCGCGGGAACGGAGAGGACATTCCCCCCCACCTCGCCGCCGCTTCATTTCGCCACCGCGGGAACAAAGTGAGTCGGAGCAATCCCTTCGCGTTCCCGCTCGGCGTCCTTCTCCTCGCTGCAGGCGCCCTCTTCTTTTCTCCTGCTACGGCTGCAACTCCAGCATACCGGCCGCAGCAGGAAGAACTGCAGCGGCGGCGGGCGTCGTTTCTCGTGTCCTGAAGCCGATCGGGCCCCAGTCAATTGCAGCAGGGTGGGAGGGGCAGCCTGGGAAAGCCACAGCCCGACATGGGTCTTCGGCGAGGTGGCTCGCAGCCCTCGCTGCCAACTTGGCCGCGGCGCGCCGCAGCTCTCCGGGTTCCAAGCCGCTCTCCCGCCTCTCGCAGCGGAAATTGAGGGGAGGACCGGGTGGGGGGGTGGCCGCCGCCGCAGCTGCCCTCCTCCTGCGAGCGGGAAGGGGGAGTCGTCCCACTCTACTCGGTCCCTGCAGCTGACCCCCCCCCCTCCGCCCCGGGTAGCCGCTCCTTACGCGCCAGGCCCCGAGCGCAGCCCGGCGTCCCCTCCTTTCCCACTCGGATGATGGACAGGAACTACCCACCAGCCCCCAGCTACCCTGATCCATTGGGTTCGGCCGCCGCTGCCGCGTCTTCGCAACCCGCCACCGTCTGGGCCTATGAACGGGGCGTCAGCAACCTCAAGCCCAGGTAAGGAGGGGTCTCTTCCCTCGCCAGCCCGGGAGTGGGGTGGGGGGCCTGCGTCAGGAAAGGCCGGGGATTGAGACGAGGCCTGCCGTCCCTCGCGCGCCCGCGGGACCTGCTCGCGGCGCTTTCGCCCTCCTCCCAGTCTGGGCGGCTTCCTTGCTCCGTGGCGTGGCGTGGCGTGGCGTGGGACGGAGAAGTGAGAGGGCGCCTCTCCGCTCTTGGGCCCGCCAGTAGGGGAGCGCTAGGGCCCTCGGGATCCCCATTTTCTCGGAGCTTCAAGCGGGGATTTTAGGGGGGCGTAGCAAGGTGGAACCTGCGCGTGGAGGGAGTTTTAGGGACAATGAAAGCAGGAGGCGTTGCGGGGTGCCATAGAGGAGGGACGCTGGGGAATTCGTGGCTGCCGTGGAACCCCGAGCCCCGCTTTCCTCTCTTGCCCACCATAACACACACGTGTTTCAGTCGGGAAAAGCTCCCTCCCACCCACCCGGGAGAAGAGTTCAGCATGACAGAAGCCCCCTTTCTAGGGTGTCCTCGCCACTGCAAATGCCGAGGGATGAGGGAAAGCTTTTGGCCTCCTCCTCCTCCTCCTCTCGCTTCCAAGGTGCTTGTTGGGCAGGCCGTTCAGGTTCAAGAGTTCATGTTTACTTCCTGCGTTGCCTAGGGAAGGCATTTTTGAGGTCTCTGGGAAAAAGAGGGAAACCTAACTATTCCCCCCCCCCAATGTATTTATACAGTGTAGTTAGTAATGGAGTAGAGTCCCTTAAAGAAGTCTTTAAGGAAGGTGTGGCTCCGTTAATTAACTGAAGATTTAGAGCATACAAACCAAGAGTAAATGTGCCTTCCCCTTTGAAATTAGAATTTTGCCAGGTTATAAAGTGGTAGCCAGGGATGGGGATTGCTAATTCTGGGGGAATCTCATCTGAAACCACCAGAGACTGGTTTGAGCTCACTGACTCTCAATACCTTTTTATCATTTTCTGTCTCATTTTGCCAGTTTGTACTTTTCTCTCTCTCTTTTTTTTTTTTAATAGGTAGAGGTTCTGAAGCCTACGCTTTAAAACTTGATTCATGCTGAAACTTGCTTAAGAATATTTGGCTCCCAGGGCTAGGACACTAACACAAAGAATATTTGATGAGATACTTTCCAAGGATATTTTATCAGATAGAATAGCAATTGGCTTTCTCATCTTGTGAGACATGAAGTAAAAAAATTAAAAACTAATTATGAAATGAATTTTAATATAGATGTAATAAGATGTTTAAGGAAGAATCTGTGTTGCTTCTTTAAGAGATGTTATACATGTTTACTGGTGATTTGTATATTTGGGCTCTAATATGTGTACAGTAAGTGTAAAATAACAAAAATGCAACAAATCTTTAAGCCTGTAGGTCAACAAAAATTAAATTAGCTTTGGTTTCTTCAATAGTCCTTAATTGCTTGGTGGCTTGTATGCTCTATATATTTTTCTTCCTGTTCTGCAGCTATGTCACTTCTGAGATGACTTGTTTTGTAGTTTAACTTAACAAAATGTAGCAAAATATAAATAGCCCAAAGCAAAAAACCACATTTCATTGAAGGAGTAGGCAGTTGTGCAGGTAGTCCAGTAGTTCTACCAGGGTAGAAACTAACAAAACTGTAAGTTTTAGTCCTACCATAGGCATGAAAGCCAGCTAGGTGACTTTGGGCCAGTTACTTTCTCTCAGACCAACCTATCACATAGGCTTGTTTTTGTAGAGAAAACAGGAGGAAGGAGGAGCATTGTGTATGTATGGTCCATTGAGTTTTTAATAAAAGTAATAAAGGCAGGATTAAAAATAAATAAATTATGAGGAAGCACAAAAAGGCTCACCTGCAAGGTGAGAGGGTAGAGCAGAAAGCTGCCTGAATAATGAAGGAAACATTTTTAAAAGGGGAGGGGGAATGATTATACAGTATCTGTTCATTTCCTCTGGGGAGGAATGAGTGGGTTCCTGACTAAAGAGACAAGGTTTGATTCTAATTTGAAGATTAGTGGAAAAGATGACTCAGAATATCTGGAAGAAAATTCACTCATCAGCTTCCCTCAATCCTAGATTTTATTAACTTTTCCTTGTATATTATTGCAGTAAACAAATTTATAGTGAGCTCTTTTAAAATCTCAGAATATATCATTCGTGTTACTGAAGAAAATAGTTTATGGATATTGATTATTGCCCCATGTTCGGGACCACTCAAGCCTCAATTGTTGCCTTGAAATCTGTCTTGCTCTGCCCGCAGCCCACCTCAGAAATGCTATAAAAGCAAAATAATTTAATTCTAATTCATTCCATATGCATATAATGATTTCAGAAAGTCTCTTAATTGAAGAATATGTAGAAGTATCATGCACAAACTTGAAGCAGCCTTCATTATTTTGATACAATAGCTCTTCTATGTTGGTTGATGAGTTCAGAAAGCCACGCATAAAGAGAAGGCCATGTAATAACTTGTTCCAAGTTTTCCACCTGATAATTGGGGGGGGGGAGCAGGACTGTCGCAGCAAATAATGACTTAATAGTTTGCATTTATGTACTACATGTATATAGCCAGAATGCCATATGAACAGAAGGGCATCATTTTTCTACATTGCCTCTCCCTTGAGAAATCAATATTTAAATGACATGTATTTCTACATACCTTGAATATTCTCCCATATATCAGAAAGCCTTCTCTCTTGCTGATTGTCCTGTTTTGCTTCCAAACCAATAACCCATTTTACAATTGTAAGGAACAAGAAAAAAAAATGGGTAAGAATAGTCCAGTCAGCTTGTATACAAAATTATAGCATTTTCTTTGTATAAGGTGGGATGAGGGTGGAGAGTTTTGTTCTAAGAAGCTTTATCCCTAATAAACAGTGTGATGCTGAAAACAGTAGGTTTACATTAACAATTCGTTGCTATCAAGAAGATTGTTTGGGAGAATTATATATAATGTATCACAGACTCTAGTTATTATGTTTTAGCAGATTTTAGTTTTCCGTAGTTTCTGTTTTCCATATATGTGTCAACTTCAGCTAATTCTAAAAATGTGTACCATATATCTCAATTACAATCTGTTGTAGAATTAAATCAGGAGTGGATGACATATCATTCTCCTTACGTTATTGCCAGCTCCTATCAGCCAGTATGACTAAGGCACATATCCACAACCAAGTTGTGACACATTCTGGCTTTATACACTGTGCTAAATCAAAACCAAGCCACATTGTGGCTGATTTAAAAAATAAAGTCTTAAGGCAATTTGTGGAACCATCAACCATTTACCCAATTTTATTTCTTTTGCACATATTCTTCCCTTAAGTTGAAAATAATGCTGCCCATAGAAGACAGTGATTTAGTCAACTGTGATAGGGCACCAACAAATAGACCTCGCAACAGTTTTCCAGAAAGTAAGCTGAATGGCTTTATTATTTTAGATCTTCTGTGGTCCTATCTTTTTACTAATTATATGGCTATTTTCTGGTTAAAGCTTAAACCAAAAAGTAATATTTTTTGTGATTCAGAAAGTTCCACAGTTTTGTAGAAATTCATATCTTGTTTTTTTTAATGATCCAGGTTACATTTAGTTTGACAGTTGACCCCTGAGACCATTCTTGGAAGAAACAAATAGAATCTGCAACAAATTGTTTCAATGTACTGGTAAGAAAGTTCAGCTAGTCACACAAGCACTCTTCAGTAGGCTACCCTATATGCTTAGCCCCATGTTTCTTTTTTATTTTTCTATCTCACACTCCATATTGCATGCCTTAAGGGTCAGGCTTAAGTCTCAATAAGCTATTTTGAATTTTAAGAGGGAAGGGGGCTTAGAATTCTTTTTAACAACAGTCTAGTAAGTTCACTAAGGCTGTTATCTCTTGTTCCTTCCTGTCCTTTAGCTCCATCAAGCACTTTAGTTTCCTGCTTGAGATGAATGATCTTGTAGAATTATTTGGTTGCTAGTCTGCTTAAGTGTTAATGATTGGATTTAGATACCATGCTATAGATGAAAGAACAATCCTAGGCATGCAACATATAGTATTAAGTATAGACAGTGCAATCAGAATGATAGTACAGGTAAACCTCAATTTACAACCACAATTGAGTCCAACATTTCAGTTGCTAAGCAGGACAGTTGTTAAAGTCAGTTTTGCCCCATGGCATGACCTTTCTTGCCACACTTATTAATGATTGCAGTTGTTAATGATTGCAGTTGTTAAATTAGTAACATGGTTGTTAAGTGAATTTGGCTTCCCCATTGATTTGCTTGTCAGAAAGTTGCAAAAGATGATCTCATGATCGCAGAATACTGCAACCATCATAAATATGAGCCAGTTGCCATTTGTTTGAATTTTGATCATCTGACCGCAGGGATGCTGCAATAGTCATAAGTTTGAAAAATGGACATAAGCCATTTTTTTCAATGCTGTTATAACTTCAGTCACTAAAATGATTATAAATTGACTACCTGTAGCCAGATTCACACTATTTGCTGAGCCCAAACTGCAATGCTTATATATTATGTATTGTGCGCAATATAAATTGGTGCTATGTAGAAACCTAGCCATTTACCTTGCCTGAATCCACACAACATGCTAAATCCACCTGTAACTTAGTTTGGGAATTGTTTTGAACAGTGTAGGTTTGTTTTGGGGCAGTAAATTCAATTCCTGTGGTTTATAAACTCTGATATATGGTTCAGTTTAATGTGAATCCAATCATTCAACAGACCATAGTTTACTGTTGGCCCTCATAGTTTAGTGGTGATACCAGTCTTATCATTTTATTGTTGTTAAAAAGAGTTTTGTCCCATTTTACAACCTTTCTTGCCATAGTTGTTAACTGAATCAGTGCAGTTGTTAAATTAGTAACATGATTGTTAAGACGAATCTCGCTTCTCTATTGACATTGTTTGCCAGAAGGTCACAAAAGGTGATCACATTGCAAGTGTTTCATGCGGGGATCACATGACACGACATGGGATACTGCAACTGTCATAAATACATGGCAAGTGTCCAAATTTTGATCTGACGGATGCTGCAACAGTCTTAAGTGTGAAAAGCAGTTGTCGTTTTTTTCAGTGCTGTTGTAACTTTGAATAAACAAATGGTTGTAAATTGAGGACTACTTGTAACAAGGATGAACTATAGGGAGAAAATGAGTAGATAAAAATTGACAGAATTTTGGGAAGTTAGGGAGAATTGGAACTTTCAGCATATATATACCCAACCAAAAACAATGGTAATGAAAAAATATAAAGAAATGTGTTGTTAATTAGCGAGTATAGTATATAAGATCTTTACAGACTTCTGCAGTAGCTTTCAATATATAAAACAGATCTTAATTCCGGTTTATGGAATAGGATAAGATGAAAGATAGACAGCGGTGCTATATGAACTTTGCAAGTCAAAATTCCTAATGTCAAAAGAAAGATATGATTGGATTTGCTGGAATGTTGTGGTCTATGGCATAGTTCTTCCTAGTTTCTTACAGTTTTATAGTGTATAAGAGTTTATCAGGAACAGCATAAATAATAGCTCATCCTACTAAGCAAAACCTGACATTTGGCTAGCTAAAAAGCTACTTTGGATAACGCAGTAGCTTGATTCTGTGTTTTTTTAAAAGGATATTTTTCCTTTTAATTTGAACATTTTACCCAAGGTTATAATATAAAGTATATTTTGAACTCCCTGATTTCCCTCCCCCCCTTGCCCCCCAGAATTACTGTGTTTCATAAGAATTATTGATGAAGAAACTACTGTGGTTCTTACCCTGTATATATTTTCACCAATTAATTAATTGGTCCAATTAATAATTATGAAAAAAAGTTTTAAGGATAAATGTTATAATTATTGACATGTAATCCTATATATATTTCTTTGGAAATAATTCTGTTAAGTTGAAATCATAATGGCAAGGTTCTCACAGCAAAAGAAACCAAAATTAAATAAATTACATTTGGTTTAGTATTTTCCATTCCACAAAAAATATGCTTGGGTTGCTTCCTTAAATTCTCAGTACATAAAAAAAATGTTCATCCCTGTGATCCCTGATGAATTTAGAAAGTATTATTGCATGACTTAAACCGTGAGAGGATTTGGCTAACTTAGCAGTTCGTGTGGTTTATATAAATTAGTGTTTTTGACAAGAAACATTAAAGCTCTCTCTAGTTTGTTCATCCTGTGGGAAGACTGCTGGTGAAAAACAGTACAGTGAAAAACAGAGGACATCCCCAAGTTACAGATTAGATTAAAAAGTGGGTTTTGAGAGAGACGTGCATGAGCAGCATGGCATTCATACTGAATTTTATCTTGCTACAGATCCCTGTGGCTCAGTTAGTGGCATTCCAGACAGTCTCTTGATCGTAACAAATAGTTTGTAGAAAAATAGCAGTAATTTTTTTTTTATCATCAAGCATTGTTCAGATTCTTTTCTGGTTTCAACCCTCTTTATATTTTGCTTTGGGTTCTGTCAAAACTAAGAAATGAAACATTTGAAACATCGACGGTAACTCCGAATGAGACATTTCATGCTTTTTCTGAAATTTTACTTTACTAATTGCTTGATGTCTTAATGTTTTTCATTCTCGACACAAATTTTCTTGTTATAGCACTCTTCGTATTCAGTTTCTATTACATATTGTTTTCCTTTACTATTTTTTATCAGTCGTTGATAAATGTAGTGTCTTTGATAGGTTGAAACATCAGTGAGTATTGTTAAATTCTACATTCTTTGATTTTTAATTCACAGTGTTTTGGTTTATGTGTTATGGAGATTCAGATATATATTTTTTTAAGTTCCTTGAAATCTGCCCTATATCTTGCCTCAAAATAAGAATACCACCAGTACGTTAAAGCCATCAGCTTTCAGTAGTTCTAATTTACTAAGAAGATTAATACAGTCAGATGGTAATAGATATATTTTGTTCAGTTCTTTAAGCATTTAAATGTTTTGTTGTGAGAGAAGATATTAGATTGATATATTAGTTGTCCATCTTACTGTAAATTTTTTATTCATCATTTTTCCCAATTTATGTATTTCTAAAATAGTTATGATTTCTATATCACCTTGTGCTGGTAGAGGTACACAGAGTAACTAGATAAATTTATTGTGTGCATTTGAGCTGATGATTTGGTCCTTCAGGAATGTATTGCAAAAGTTAATAAAAATTAACTCATATTAAAAATTAACTGAAACACATAAATTTTTGTATGGTCAGTTCAGTCTTCAGATAGATGCCTCTAGAGGCTATTTTTCCCCTCTGGCTTCATTTCTGCAAAATAATAAATCACAATAGCCAGCAAATTACTGATTCAATTATGTAAACCTTTACTTAGAATACGTATGTCTGATGCTGATTTTTTCCTTTTGTTTTATTATTGATTGAAATGAAGATAGAAAGCATATGACTTAATTAAGAAAAATATGTTCCAAAATTATATTGATTTTATTTAGATGCAATTGGGGTTAACTTCTTTATTCTTTATTGTCCAGACTATTATTACGTAACTTTTGCCAAATACCCATCTCATTGCAGTATTAAAAGGACATACAAATTTTTATTTGGGGGGGGGGGCATTTTTCTAATCTATTTAGTCATTTAATTCATAGCAAAAGACATTGCTGGTGTTTTTTTTAGTATTAGAAATTCTCAACATACTTTTATAATTAATTGTCTCATTAATTTAATAGCTCAGAAAAAGAGTGGAAAAATATTAGTGTTCTGGAGAATTAAATTATTAAATTATTAAATTATATATATATATATATATATATATATATATATATATATATATATATAAATCCAGTTTAGTAGTTAAGGTACTGGGCTAGAAATCAGGAGATTATAAATTATAGTCCTGCTCTAGGCATGAAAGCCAACTAGGTAACTAGGCCAGTCATTCATTCTTTCCACACAACACACCTTACTGAGTTGTTGTGGGAAGAATAAGAGGAGGAAGGAGTATTAGATATGTTTTCCACCTTGAGATATTTATAAAAATAATAAAGGTGGGATAAAATATCTAATATAGTTGTATATGCCTATATATACATAAATACACACATAGATATTAGAGGTAATTCATAACAAGTCAAATATAAATAGATCAAGAATATGAACAGTGTGTTGATACACAGAACTTGTTCCCTGTTTAGCATATATAAAACAAACTACTATTCCAAGATCATAAGAAATACTCTCAAACTAGGTTGCCTCCATTCTGTTTATCTGATTTTAAATTTTGTTTTCTCATTGAAGAATGTTTCATTTGCCTCCATTTTGTTCTATAAATTTCAGTCCTTTAGTTCATTACAAACTATTGAATTCTGTTTTTGTCTTCTAGTTTATTAGCTGTTCTGCCTAGTTGTGTGTCATCTGATAAGCATGCATTAAAATATTAATAACAAAGTTGAAGAATAGTGACTGTTGTATCACCCGCAGTTGGTACCTTATTTGAGTTTGATCAGGAATGTTTGAGGAGTAGATTTTTAGTAGAGTCAACTGTTGGACTGCATATCATCCAATCAAAATTCAATGGTGATCAGAATATCATGGGATAATTGATCAACTGTTTGCTGAAATCAACATATTTCGTGATTATAACATTCCCACAAACTGCTAAGTAAATTGCTGTTTAAAATGTGTTAAAATGATCATAATCTGATAATACCTGTTCTTGAACAATTACGGCATTATTGTTAGTTGAATAATTTTTATATCTTTCACTATACCAGTGTCAGAGTAACAGGTTTGTACTTCCCTTGTTCCTCTTTTTTCCTTATTTGAAGATTGAGATATTTGCTCCCAGGGATTCTCAGAAATAAAATATAAACATTTGGTTACTTTTCACTTCTGGAATGCAGTTCATTTGACCCAGAAGTTCTAAATTCATTCAAAGTAAATAAACATTTCTATCAGTCTTGGACTTGTATCCTACTGCTTTATTCTGATTCCACAACTGAGAGGTGAAATATTTAGTCATCTTCTCAGAAAAATCTGACCTAAAATAAGGGTAATTCTAGGTTTTCTTACCCAACCAGTCAATATATTTATTTTTTCCTCTTCCTTTTATTTTGAGCATATCCAAAATCTTGTTCATTTTTCTTAGCATCCATTATCAAACGCAACTCATTCTAAGCATTAACCTTTCTGAGACCATATTTTAAACTACTGTGTCTCTGTGTGTGTGTGTGTGTGTGTGTGTATCTTTGTTGATTTAACCCGCTTTCCACCGCCTATATCTGTCCTCCTTTCCTTTTTACTTATTTACCTTTTTCTATTGAGTACAAAAAGCTGTGTGCTGAAATAATACAGGTGAAATTCGAAAAATTAGAATATTGTGCAAAAGTTCATTTATTTCAGTAATGCAACTTAAAAGGTGAAACTGATATATGAGATAGACTCATTACATGCAAAGCAAGATAGTTCAAGCCTTGATTTGTCATACTTTTGATGATTATGGCTTACAGCTCATGAAAACCTCAAATTCACAATCTCAGAAAATTAGAATATTGTGAAAAGGTTCCATATTCTAGGCTCAAAGTGTCCCACCCTAATCAGCTAATTAAGCCATAACACCTGCAAAGAGTTCCTGAGCCTTTAAATGGTCTTTAAATGGTAAGTGGTTCAGTAGGAATCACAATCATGGGAAAGACTGCTGACCTGACAGTTGTGCAGAAAACCATCATTGACACCCTCCATAAGGAGGGAAAGCCTCAAAAGGTAATTGCAAAAGAAGTTGGATGTTCCCAACGTGCTGTATCAAAGCACATTAATAGAAAGTTATGTGGAAGGGAAAAGTGTGGAATAAAAAGGTGCACAAGCAGCAGGGATGACCGCAGCCTGGAGAGGATTGTCAGGAAAAGGCCATTCAAAAGTGTTGGGGACTTTCACAAGGAGTGGAGTGAGGCTGGAGTCAGTGCATCAAGAGCCACCACACACAGACAGATCCTGGACATGGGCTTCAAATGTCGTATTCCTCTTGTCAAGCCGCTCCTGAACAACAAACAACGTCAGAAGCGTCTTACCTGGGCTAAAGAAAAAAAGAACTGGTCTGATGCTCAGTAGTCCAAAGTCCTATTTTCTGATGAGAGCAACTTTTGCATCTCATTTGGAAACCAAGGACCCAGAGTCTGGAGGAAGAATGGAGAGGCACACACTGCAAGATGCTTGAAGTCCAGTGTGAAGTTTCCACAGTCTGTGTTGATTTGGGGAGCCATGTCATCTGCTGGTGTTGGTCCACTGTGCTTCATGAAGTCCAGGGTCAACGCAGCCATCTACCAGGAGATTTTGGAGCACTTCATGCTTCCTTCCGCAGGCGAGCTTTATAGGGATGCTGACTTCATTTTCCAGCAGGCCTTGGCACCTGCCCACACTGCCAAAAGTACCAAAACCTGGTTCAATGACCATTGGATTACTGTGCTTGATTGGCCAGCAAACTCGCCTGACCTCAACCCCATAGAGAATCTATGGGGCATTGCCAAGAGAAAGATGAGAGACATGAGACTGAACAATGCAGAAGAGCTGAAGGCCGCTATTTTTTTTTTATTAAAGAGTTTTACAAAAAAGAGAAAAAAAAATATTTTTTTACAAGTATTCCCCATGCCCCCCTCCCTTCCTTACCCCCCCCAACCCGAACTTCCCAGAACAAAATACAGGGTATAACAATTAACAATCATATGCTAAACTAAGCTAATTAACTAAGGATTCCTATCCCCCCCCTTCACACTTTAACTCCCCTTTTACTTAACTAAATATAAACTTAATTTTTCTATTCATTCATAAGCTATTTGATACTTTTTAGTCCAGTATTTGTTTTGAATATAATCAGTCCATCTTCTCCATTCCGATATATATCTTTCTTGTGAGTGATCTTTCAAATATGCTGAAATCTTTGCCATTTCTGTCAGATTCGCTACTTTTAATGTCCATTCTTCAATAGTAGGCAAATCTTCCTTCTTCCAATATTGCGCCACCAAAAGTCTAGCTGCAGTTATTAAGTTTAAAATCAATTTAGTCTCTATAACCGTACAATCTGTAATTATACCCAGCAAAAACAATTGTGGAGTAAACTTTATCTTCTTTTTAAGAATATTTTGGATAATCCACCATATTTTAATCCAAAATGCTTTAACTTTTTTACAAGTCCACCATATATGATAGTAAGTGGCGTCATCACACCCTGTTGTTCCGCCAGGCCGGGCTATCAACTTAATAATTTTAAATTGGGGTATTTTAAATTTTTGGGGTTTTAAATCGGCCAAATCTATTTAATTATTTTAATTATAATTAATTTTTAATTATTGTTGTGTCTTGTGTTTTAAATTGGCTGTACACCGCCCTGAGTCCTTCGGGGGAAGGGCGGTATAGAAATAAAATTATTATTATTATTATTATTATTATTATTATTATTATTATTATCATCATCATCATCATCATCATCATCACAATCACATCTTCAACACTTAGATTGTAAATTCGGATACGTACAAGCCAACTTTTTAGGATCTAAATGCCATCTATAAAACATTTTATAAAAAATGACCCTGAAATGCCATTACTATATCTTCTCTTATTTCCTTATTCCGAATTTGTATGACTTCTTTAATTTCAGCCATCTTTTCAGACACTCCCTTAATTTTCTCCTCTAAAAAAGAAGTTTATTGCTTCAAAGCTTCCTGCAGAGATTCCTGTAGAACTTCCAAAGTCAATATTTGTGGGTTTGAAGTAGACAAAGATTGTAGTTTTGATGCTTGTGCTGGTGATCCTCCAGCACTTTTAAAGCCAGATTTTATTTGCTTAGAAGCCATTTTTAGCTTTCAATTTATACTTCCTACAGCAACCAAATCAATAAATCAAAATGTTTTTAAATCTTTTTTAAGTATTATAGTTTATTTAAAGTCCAAACTGTAGTCTTTCCACTTTAAATCTTTCTTTGTTGTAGAACCCAGTAATCTTAAACAGCCTTAGAAGCGCTAACGATGTTAACTATCACTTTCACTATAACTTTCACTTTCACGCCCTGTTACAGTTCAGGCGCCATTTTTGCTTTCGTTTTAAAAGTCTTAGAAGGAAGAAGTATAGACACAGAGTTAAAGTTCAGTACTTGCAGTTGCTAGGACTCCTGTTTTTGTTCTGCCTGCTTTAAGCTTATTTTGAATCTGAATGTTGATTGCAGGGGTGGTCGCGGCGTCTTGTTCTGCTTGAAGCAGAAAAGCCTCGGATTCAGAGCTCAGTCGAACTACCAGGGAGCTCTCACCCTCCAAGCCCCAGAATTGCTCCTAGGGCTTTTGGGGAGCTCTACCTTTGTCCTTCCTCTCTTCTCCCAAGGGGAAAGTTTCCAAGCCGCCAGACAGCTGATTTGCGCTGTCTTGGCGGTTTTAACGAAATTGTGGGGCTGATCAAAAGGAGCGTCTGTCAGTGCCTGCGGTGCCACCGGAAGTCCAATCGAGCTGAAGGCCGCTATTGAAGCATCCTGGTCTTCCATAACACCTCAGCAGTGCCACAGGCTGATAGCATCCATGCCACACCGCATTGAGGCAGTAATTGATGCAAAACGGGCCCAAACCAAGTACTGAGTACATATGCATGCTTATACTTTTCAGAGGTCCGATATTGTTCTATGTACAATCCTTGTTATATTGATTTCATGTAATATTCTAATTTTCTGAGATTGTGAATTTGGGGTTTTCATGAGCTGTAAGCCATAATCATCAAAATTATGACAAATCAAGGCTTGAACTATCTCGCTTTGCATGTAATGAGTCTATCTCATATATTAGTTTCACCTTTTAAGTTGCATTACTGAAATAAATGAACTTTTGCACGATATTCTAATTTTTCGAGTTTCACCTGTATATGTAAGCTAACATTAAATGAAAACGTAAATTATATGGACACACTGATCTGTAAATTTAGATTTCCATGCCTCAAGAAGTAACTTTTTGTTTAGTTTATATAGTTGCACAAACAAAATATGAAATAGGGAGTAATGATTGTGTGCCAGCTAATATAGCCTAACTTAAAATATAAATTCCTGGTTTAATCATATATCCTGTATATGCAAGACTATTGTCAGAGAAAATGTTGATCTAATATAATTTTGATTTAAAACAACTGCAGTAGAGATGCATGCTAGTATGTCAACTAATTGGCAGTATTTAACAAAATTTGGGGCATTAGTATTTTGCCATAATTGAAGAGAATACATCTGTGCCATGGGACTTAATTATATTGTCAAATGCAAAGGTTAATACCTATGTTATGACAGCCCATTTTCTTTCATATGACAATTATGCTTCTGGAGCATTAGTAGGCAAAAAAACATATTTAATATGGAAATTATAGTTATATAACAATGATGATTTAGATTTGAATGATATTTACTTTTAAGTTTTTCTTAATTAGGATTGTTCCTAAACAATACTGTGCGGAATATTGTTTTTTATATTTGCCATTAAATTTTACTTTTTTAATTGTTTGGAGAACTAAGGATCACTTTTGGGATTTGAAACAAGTGTTCTGTCTATTTGGGAAACCATACAGCCATCTAATGACTATGACTTTTGAAATAATTATTTCAAAACTATATACATGGTAAAATAAAAAAAGGGACCACCTTGCTGCAGCGTCATGTATATAAGCTTCTTAAGGGGAATTTCTTTTATATTCGTGAAGATATATCTCATTTTTGTGATTGATTTGTGATTGATAGAAGGTCATGTCCCTAAGAAGAGAAATTGCCTTCCTAATGTACACTGAAATAATTTACACACACACACACACACACAGAAAGAGAGAGAGACGCACATAGATAAATGGCTTATCATATGCAGAATTAACCGTTTTACTCCCTGTGATAAATGCTGCTTTATCCAGGTTTCCATCCAAAGTTTGATATATCTTGACAAACCTTGGAGAATATATGGAATACTTCACAGTTACATTGAACATTGGAGGTACTTGACATAGTCTTCTCCTTTAAACTCATGAAAGGGGTTTTTTGGTTTGAATCTGCTTCTGAGATTCTTGGAAAACCTACAAGGATCAAAAACATCTCCTTGTCTTTCTTCTGCTTAGAGATCTAAAGACTGGGGCTTGCTCTGTATTTTGCTTCTAGAATCTTGAGTGTCTTTCAAATTTGAAGTATTACCAAGAAATATCCTTCCTCTTGCTTGAAGGCCAACGGGTCCTTTTACTCAACATTTTTCAGACCTAGCAATGCTTTCTAAAGCTAACTTATCAGAAGTATATTTCTGGTTTCAAAAGGAAATTTCCTTATGAATGTCTTATAGAACCTGTATGCATAACGTTTTAGAAATTGAAGTTTGTTTTGTGTGTGTATGTGTAATACTATTAAAACTGGGATATTCATAAATTTAGCAATGCAGGGAGCAGAATAGTAAATAATATCTTACAAATTACTCTGAAATATAGAAAAGGCAGTCATTCTCTATTTTAAACATGTTAACTAAATTACATTACTTGTGTATTTGTGCAAACAAATCCTGAATTACAATACTCTTGAGGATCAGTCGCTGCTCAACCATTAAAGTCTAAACTTGTAATATTACTACTATCTCTTATTATGTTTTGGTTAATTGTCATATTTTCATCTACATGTGTGTTGTCTTCCTTTTTAATTGCCTTTTGAAGTTTAAACTATGGAGGAGGACATTCATCACACTCTGAAGCGGATCTTCTTAGACAAACATATACAGCTTCTCAGCAACTTCCTGTGTACACTACCACACCCCATCCTTCTGGTAATAATAATTTATGAAATAGATGCCTTTCTTTTAAAAGTTGAGCTGACAAATGATAGAATACAGTTCAGGAGAATTGTTGAGATATATGTTGATATACCTGTTATACCTGCTAAAAAGTTTGGGAGGGAGAAATTTCTCTGAGCACACTGTTTCCTGGAGCTCTAAGCATGGAGATTTACAGAAGAGTAGAATTGGTGAAAATTGCCCATTCCTTCCTTCCCTTCATCCTTCAGTTAATAGTATGTATAGCATAGTACAGCATAAATGAAGGTTTCTGCAGATACTTTGTAATATTATTGTATATTTCCTCTCTTTATTACTTTCAGCAACTTGTTAATTAAATAAACTGTCAGAACCTTGTAATAGAGCTTTTTGGCTATTACCAAAACTCAACTACAATGTTGTGATTGAATGTTTTCATTAGATATTTAAGTGCTGAAGTATATCTAGTATAAAGCTCATATCTGGTGTACTTTTTCTTATAGGTCTTCCTGGAATTTTTGATAATACTACGCACAGTAGCAATAGCAACACTAAAGAAACATCAGTTATGAATTTTCTCTCTGCAATCGAATCTCGCAATACTCAGACTGTTTCTTCGGGAACAACACTTTTACCACAATTTAGGGCGCCTACATGGCAACCAGGTGACATTTTCTTAATATTTTGTAATCATATCAATATATCTCTGTGTAAAAATTATATAACATTGGCTTAGATCTAGAGCCATTAGTCTCTGAATAGGAAGCTTCTATGCAGGGAAGACTTACTTCACTCGATTGAAGTTCATTGTTTATTTCTATCTGTAGCCTTATTATCTACATAGAAGTATGATCTATGTAGGCTTGGAGGATTATTCTAGACAGAAGACAGCTAAGAAAATTTGTGATTGTGATAGTGAAAAAGACGAAGAAATTGCAAAACTGTCAATTCATTCTTCGGGAATATATTTAGCATAATTCTACTTGTTGATGGCATAACAAAATGTGAAGCAAAAAAGATAATTTTCAATGGAAAGTTTCCTCATAAAATAACTTTTAATAACCGAACTGTCAAGATAGAAACCAGTGCAACTAAACTGGTGTGAATCATAATGTCAACAATGATCAGATGCCTTCCTAGCTCCAGGTTGGGAAAAGAATGATCAAGTCCATTGATCATGAGGGTGGGAAGAAAAGGCTTAAGTATTAAACATTGGGATAAACAAACATATAGGACTGGATTTCTGTGTTCTGTAGTAGGCAGTTTTTATTTATTATTTTTTTTATTTTATTTTTTAATTTTGATTTATATGCTGCCCTTCTCCGGAGACTCAGGGCGGCTTACAATGCGCTAAGCAATAGCCTTCATTCTTTTGTATATTTATACAAAGTCAGCTTATTGCCCCCACATCTGGGTCCTCAATTTACCTACCTTAGAAAGGATGGAAAGCTGAGTCAACCTTGAGCCTTGGCGAGATTCGAACCTGCAGTAATTGCAGGCATCTGGTCTTAATAACCAGCTTAATAACAGGGTGCCTTAGACCACTGTACTACCAAGGCTCTTTATTTATTTGTCAAGTTTATGTGGTCTTCTCTCACAAACTGATTCTGGGCAGTGTGTAATAAAACTAGCTAGGCATTCTATAAAACCAGTTAAAACAATGAACGTAAATAAAAGCGAAATCATAAGAAGGAAGCTATTATATATTATACAGACAATTCTCAGGCTTCCTATTACCAGGCGATACTGATAAAACCAAGTGTTAAGGGTTTTCCAGGAGGTCATGAGAGTTTGGGAGGGATGAGTTTGTTCCAGAGGGTAAGTGCCATGGCCGAAAAGGCTTGTCTCCTGGGATCCATCAGCTGGAACTTCCTCATAGATGGGGCCTGCAATATGCAACTTCTGCCGGATCTAATGGGACATGTAGATGTAATTGGGGAAAGGCAGTTCCTCAGGTAACCTGCCACTGTAGGACTTTAAAAGTCAAATCCAACACCTTGATGTTGACCTGGAAGCAGACTGGAAACCAGTGCAGCTCATGGAGCAGAGGTATAATGTGAGTCCTTTCAGGAGTACACACAATTGCCTGTGTCACATCATTTTGCTTCAACTCAGCTTCTGGATACTCTTCAAGGGCAGCCCCATATAGGGCAAGTTACAGTAATCAATTCGGGAGGTGACCGGGTCATGAGTATATATGATTTTCTTATGTTTGCAGTGAAGCAACTTACCTAACATTGCCAAGTTCCTGAAACTATTGTTGTTATCCTGTTTCTGAAGGTGGGATTAGGATTTTTGAAGTCAATTGAGTTTCTGGACTGTAGAAATTTTTAAACACGATTGGTCTAATACATCCCTCTGCATTCCTATGTTAAATATAAAAAGAGGACAAAATGCTTCATCCTCTCTCCACCAGTCTTCTTAGCATGAGATAAAGTAATTGAAAAGACTGTTTTGGTACTACTCAGGGGTGAAATCTAAAATTTGTTAGTACCGGTTCTGTGGGCGTCGCTTGGTGTGGGGGTAATGTGACTGGGTGGATATGGCCACCTTTTTTTTTTTTTTTACTTTTAAAAGCATTTTTTCTACAACCTTAAGAGGTTGCAGAAAAAAATGCTTTTAAAAGCCTCTGACGATCCCACCTGAGCCACGCGATCATCAGAGGCTTTTTTTTACTTTTAAAAGCATTTTTTCGTCGGAAGAGGTTGTAGAAAAAATGCTTTTAAAAGTAAAAAAAACAGCCTCTGATGATCTCGCAGCTCAGTTGGGCATGGGGGGGGGCATAGGGATTTTTGCTACCGGTTCTCCAAACCAACCGCCGCCATCACTACCGGATCAGGTGATCCGGTCCAAACCGGGAGCATTTCACTCCTGCTAAATGTCATGTAAGTTCAAAATCTAGAGAGAACTTAGCACCAAGTCTTTGAGTGCATTTCAAATACTGAGATGAAATATTTTTTTGTGATTAAATTCAAGACTAAATGAAATGATTAGTACAACTTCTATATTTCCTTTTTAATGACTGATTACATCTCATTTTGTGTGCTTTTTTTAAAGCAGGCATGCATTCATCATCTGAGCTTTTTGTTACTGGAACTCTGCCAACATCTGGAACCTTTCCATCAACCTCAGTTTATCAACATCCCAATGCTTTTAGCAGTAGAAACTTTGTTACTACTCCTTCTTTAACACTTCAGGATACAACTTTTAGTGCAACCTCAAATGGGCTTCTAACTGCTCATGACCCTTTATTGCAGATCAAGACACCCCAAGGCACAGTCCCCCCTGCACTGACTTTTGACCGACTGGGCAGTTATGTATTAAGTACCAGCATACCACCACAGTCTTCAACATACCGTTCTGCTCAAGAGTCTGCACCGCATCTCCTACAGCCACAGTTCAGTCTATTGCCTTCGTCACTTGGTGGAGGAGCTCAGCAAACTCCACAGGTGTATAACTCAACGCTGTTTACTGGTTCCACTGCCTCCATTGAAAGAGCACTGCAGCGTGAATGTAGTGTGATTAAACACCATCAGCGGCCTTCAAACACACAGTCTGTTCAGGCACAACTGACTGGTTCACAGCATTCCCTACAGAACTATTTACCAAGTACAAATGAATCTGATTTTCAGGATGCACCTCGCCAATCAACTTGTAGCCCAGCTGGCGATGCTACTCAGGTGAGCAGTAGTGGTCCACAGCAGAAAACCTCTCAGGTTTCAGTGGAACTTGCTCAGTCGTATGCATCAGCAGTTCCGTCACCAGGTTTCCCATCTGTTTCCACTACAAAGGCAAAACAGTGTTCTACAAAGCAACCAACAAGGTCAACAAAGACACCTAAACCACAAAGTGTAGCCCCTTCTGTACAGACACAAAGCTATTCCAAAATTGCACAGAACCAGAACACTGTAATAGCTGGTCAAGCACAAATCTATTCTACAGCACAGCTCCCAAGTCTCCTGTCAGTAAGTCAGTCGCAAAATTATATTTCAACACAGTCACAGAATGTGCCACCTGTTAGTCACGCACAAGTATTCTCAGCCATCAAGGTTGAGAAATTACCATCATTATACAAAACACTTTCTTTTGCTGGGCAATCAGAAGTTACTACGTCCGAAAGCCAGTCGCTACCATACACTTCTGATCAACAGGTATTAACCTCAGTTTCAAATACTTTCTCTGGGCAAACAAGGGATCTTTCTTCAAGCAGCCAGTCTGAAAATTATTCTTCTAGTCATTCTCAGGGTATATCAACAGTTAGCCAACCACAGATTAACTATTCATCTCAGTCACAGGTCTTGTCAGTTGTTGGTCCTTCAGAAACATTTTCTTCTCATATTCAAAACTTATCAACTACAAGTCCTCCCCAGAACTATATTTCATTGCATTCTCAGGTACAAGAGTCATCCTCTCCACAATCTCAAAAATTTTTGCCAGTTGTACAGTCAACTCCTTTTGAAGTAACAGCTAATTCACCAGCATTGCAGAACAACAGATCTTCCTCGGATACAAAGTCATACATTAAAAGGAAATCTGATCCTAATTTGTATCAAACATCTAAACAAGATGATCAGTTTCCAATGCATAATTTTCAGGCACTGCAACAGCAAGCATCTCTTGATTCCTCTCCTCAGAGACTTACTGATGGTGAGATTAATGCTCAGGATACAACTTACAAAGTTTCCAAAGCAGATAATCGCTACTCTCAAAGTGTAATCAGAAGTAACTCTCGTCTTGAAGATCAAATTGTTGGGCTTACTTTTCAAGGGTCAAAAAAAGAGGAAACCATGGTTAACTCTGTAACACAAATCAGCCATATTACCAATACAGCGAATCATGATATTAAAAAAGCAGGTAGTTTACTGTCAACAGCACAAGTAAATGCAGACAGTAAAGAACTTAGCCAGCAAGAGTCTCTTATGCACAAGGTACATGAAGTTAAAGTCTCAGAGCAACAGATTCATGCCGTTAGTTCACCATCTCAGCTTCATACTCAGCCCATACGACACGGCCATCAGCTATGCCTGCCTACTTCACAGGTACTTCTAGAATCCCCCTGTGATTTACAAATGCTTCAGCAGTCAATATTGCAATCTGGTTTAGGATACACAAAAAATGTTCCACAAGTGCAGCACATTATGAATTCTCAGCAGTATCTACAAGTGGATGGTCATATGATTCAAGGTAATGGAAGGCATTCTCAAGAGCAGCTTCATTCACAACATTCTGAAGTTTTGAAAGTTAACCTTTCTGAACCGTCAAAGCCATTACAACATCATTTGACACCCAAAGATCATTTTGGACAGCCAAATCATGAATCTAAGAATCAATTTGTTCCCCTTAGTTCTGTATGTTTTCCAGAATCTGTACTTCTCAATGATGAAAGGAATATATTGTCTAATGTAGATGATATCTTGGCAGCCACAGCTGCAGCTTGTGGTGTAACACCATCTGAATTTGCAAAATCAACAGCCAATGACGAAGAAATTCAGTCAGTTGAAAATGGAGATAGTCCTAAATCTCAGTTTCATACAATAGATGTCAGACACATGACTCCTAGCTTCAACTCATCCCCTGCACTTTCTGGAAAGCCACTTGGTGTGGATAATATTTCTTTAAATGGAGGTCACATTACCCTAAATTTAACAGCAGTATCTGCAGAACAGGCAAAAGATAGGAACCAACAACACATTGAAATTTCTGCCCAAGGTATTCCTACTAGAATTACAGCAGTTGAAATGGAAAGAAGGCAGGAACAGGTTTCTAGTCAAGTTAAACAACAGTCCAGCACTAGGAATGAATCTGAAACTAAAAACAATGTTCATATGGATGGAACATTAAACATTAAAGATATAGACCTAATTTCAAGTAGTAGGACTCTAAATGAAGAGATTGCAGTGTCTAAAACAGATTATAGCATGGCAAGTGAGAATGCTGAAGTTCCACTGCAACAAATATCTATGCAGCATCCAAGAAATGAAAATGGTAATAATACTGAAGACAAGAGTCAACTTTTATCGGAAGAGGACCCTCAAAAGCAAAAGGACAGAGGACAGAATCAAATTAAAAATGTCAATGAAGTTGATACAAATCAGAAGCAATTGAAACGAAGTGGGCAGTGCAAACGTCAGAATTCAAGAGGCATTGATGCCAACTCTCCTGTTCCTGAAAACTGTCACGAAACTTACCAACATCAAGAAAAAATGAGGCAAAAAATTAAAGAGGTGGAAGAAAAGCAGCCAGAAGTAAGAACAGGATTTATTGGTTCTTTTTTAGATTTCTTAAAATCTGGACCCAGACAGCAGTTTTCAGCACCTCCTATCCGTGTTCCTAATCGCGTAAGAAGACCTGTCACCCCACTTATTAGAACACCTTGTCAGTTGCCAATCTCAAAAGTGCATACGGCAACAGCTACTTCATCTTTTGATGGCTTTGTTGAAAATTCAGTTAAGAACAATTATGAAGATCCTAAGATAAAGCCAGAAGTCCTGCCTTTTTTTTCTTTTGATAAAGATAATGTGAGGAATAACAAAGATTACCAAAAGAGTATATATTCTCCATTATCATCATCTGATACAAAGACAAAGTCAGGTAAAGTTTACTATGCTTGTGATGAGATATATGATTTTAATATAAATGTAGCTTTAAATAAAAATATACTTAAACCAGTCCAATAATCAATAGATCTCTCTTTTTCTTTGAGTTACATACATGTTTTGAAAGTAATTTAGTTTTTAAGATTGTCAGGTGTGCTTTTAAATGTTGCTTAATGAAAATAGTTAAATAGTTATGTTGTTTGCATTTAAAAAAACGCTTTTATAAACTGCCAAAATTGTTTGTTTAAACTGAAATTTCAATAACTTAACCAAATGAGGATTTTTTTAAAAAAAAAAAAACACCTCTACAAATAATTTTAGATTTGCCTGTAACATATATATTATATGCTTTTAGAAATTTATATAGGGTTTGTTTGTTTTTTTCATTTAAATATCTTCAGATATGTAGATACATTGCTTTTATTTGAAAGGCGAGGTAAATTTTTTAAAAAATTTTTGTCCCCGCTACTGATTTTTTTTAACTGAAAGCGGATCTATGAAATATATAGAAGATTCTTAGAATCTGAGAAATATGCTGAATTTATTTATTAAATTTTTACGCCACCTATCTCCCCTACAAGGTGACTCTGAGGCCTAATGTTAATCAGAGCAGCTAATATTTTGCACTGTGTTATAAATATGAAAATGAATTCGAATTCTTGAAGTGCTTGTTTTGTGCTTTAGAAATTGACAAAACATATTCTCAAACCATCACTAATATTGTCGTAAAGAAGGAAGCTTCCCAAATGACTGTAACATTGGCAGATGCTCAGGTGAAAACCTGTGTAGCACAATTTGAAACGGAGAGTGTTCTTACAGAGCAGTTAGCAAAACCACAAGCATTGGTTGCAATAGAAGGATATACTGAAGATGACGATGGAGACAGTGACGGCGAAGGCATATACAGAGAGCGTGATGAATTTGTAGTGAAGATTGAAGACATAGAACCACTAAAGGTAAAATCCATCTATTTTAATCTGAATAATCTGTCTTTTTTAAAAAAATTTATTTATTGTTAAAGGACCATAAAAATTTTCCATCAGAATTTGAAAGAAATAAATGAAAGTTATGCTAATTATTTTCATGATTTGTGGAATAATGAACTGGGGTGTCCTGTTCTTGCAAATCAGTGGCAGATAGGTTTAAAATTAAAGTTTTTTTTTTTTTTTTTTTTTTTTGGCTCTTAAACAAAAATTAGAGCACTTCAAGGAATATTTAAATTTGGTTCCAGTTGTCTTACTATACAATTCAGGAGTTGGAACATTAAGTTAGATAGTTTGAGCTTGTGCTACAAAGATGAACTTAGTCTGAAATTGACAGAATTCTCGATTATAGTTTTAATATAGTTAAAGGTAAAGGTTCCTCTCGCATATATGTGCTAGTCATTCCCGACTCTAGGGGCGGTGCTCATCTCCATTTCAAAGCCGAAGAGCCCACACTATCTGAAGATGTCTCTGTGGTCATGTGGCCGGTATGACTAAACACCAGAGGCACACGGAACACTGTTACCTTCCCACCAAAGATGGTCCCTATTTTTCTACTTGCACTTTTACGTGCTTTTGAACTGCTAGGTTGGCAGAAGCTGGGACAAGTAACAGGAGCTCACCCCATTACGTGGCACTAGGGATTCGAACCGCTGAACTGCTGACCTTTTGATCGGCAAGCTCAGCATCTTAGCCACTCAGACACCACGTCCCACTTTTTTCTTTAGCTCTACATTTTTTCTACAGTGTAGTCAATATTATTATTGCACTTATTCTAATGCAATAATTCACACATCATGCTCAGCCATAGTTTCTTTAGTTATATACTGACTAAAGTATACCACGTCCCCTAATATAGCTACTGCTGGGCAAAGATATGTAATCTCTTTCTGGATATCCCAAATTCTTGAAATTGAGATGTCAACAGTCATGGTACTGCATTCATAGGATACCTAAAAGAATTGTTATGCATCAGAAAAATAAATCTACACCTCTATCTGTGGCAGTAGATTGTCAGTGTCTGTTTTTAGTCAGTATTTGACTTAGTTCATTGGGTTGAATTGCTTTGTATTGCTACTGCATTCCCAATACATAGAAAAAACCTTGGAAGGCCAAAAACAACTTCAGAATGCACAACAGTAGGTAGCAGAAAAATATAACTAAGTTTGTGTAGCAAAGGGAAAAAGAGAGTTAAATATAAATTAATATGCAAAGGAATAAGGAGGATTGGGCGTGTGTAGGTTTTGTTGAAAAATAAGAAAATTTTAGAATCAGAAGGGCACAATCAGAGGTTTGGATTGTATGTTTTTTTATGACATAATAAAGTTAAAGTTAATGTAGATTTTAAGAATTATTAATACCCTATTGAGAATATGGAACAAACATAAACCCAGACTGTCCCCGAAAATGCCTTTAAGACTCTCAGCAGAAGAACATTTTACAGGAAACAAACAGTAGGTAAAGAAAAATGTTGAACTTATTGAGAGTTGTTACAACAGCAACATGAAGGATATAGGATGAAATCAAAACAGCAATTAAGTGCAGAGGGATTTATTTTCAATAGTTTCCATATGCAAAATTAAGAGAAAGATTTAAGCAGTCAACAGAGCATTTGGAATTGAGCAGCAGAAGACAGAATTTCAAGTTGAACTGTGTATAAATAATGAACATGTAGCTAAAATGTATACACTTTTATTGAAATTTGAAATGGAAAAAGACTGATAAAATGCACGAAGAATTTTGGACATACTGTATTGATGGGTTAGTGGGTTACAAGGATTTTTTTTTTTTTTAATTTGATTTATATGCCGCCCTTCTCCGGAGACTCAGGGTGGCTTACAATGTGCTAAGCAATAGCCTTCATCCTTTTGTATATTTATACAAAGTCAGCTTATTGCCCCCACAAACTGGGTCCTCAATTTACCTACCTTAGAAAGGATGGAAGGCTGAGTCAACCTTGAGCCTGGCGAGATTCGAACCTGCAGTAATTGCAGGCAGCTGGTCTTAATAACAGGGTGCTTTAGACCACTGTACTAGCAAGGCTCCATTTGAAATGTATACTATGGATTGAAATGTATACTATGTTATAATTTAAAACAGATTTTTTAAATAAAATGATGAACCATTGATATATGCCTCCAGAAAAAAATATCTAGAACAGCGGTCATCAACCGGTGGTGCGTAGACCACTGATGGTCCGCAAGAAAATTTTGGTGGTCCGCAGAAAAATTATTTGCATTTTTAATATTGCACTAAATCGGGGGTCCTCAAACTACGGCCCCTGGGGCAGATATGTGCAATGAACGTTTGTGTTGCTGCAGAGAATCTCCCCTTTCAGGGTCTTTTTGTGCGGGGCAGAAGGGAGCAGAAATTCTGGCTTGGGGTCTGCTTCAGCCTCCTGGTGCGGGGCTTTAGGCAAAGGCTGGAGGGAATTGCCACTGGTGGCAAAGAGCCAGAGGACCTTGTTCCAGTGGGACTGCATCATTGCCTGGAACTGGCTGACCATCTCAGCCCACTGAGCCTCCAGGCGCCAGTACCTGGCCTTGCACTCCTGCAGGTCTTCCCTCTGCTTGGAAAGCCTATGCTCGTAGTCCTCAGTGAGGTTCTTCTCTTAGGCCTCCTCTTGGTCAGATCCAATTTGAACTGAGCTGTTTTGCCAACTTTCTTGTGGTAGCTGCTTAGCTCCAACAACTGCTTCCTGTTGGGGCCCTAAGGAGCCCAGGCGGGGAGGCGAGGAGTTGGCCCTACCCTCCCAATCACATGACCACCTAGCCATGCCCACCCAGCTGGCCATTAGGCAGATCATATTACTGGTCCACGGGATTTAAAATTATGAATTTAGTGGTCACTGAGGTCTGAAAGGTTGGTGACCCCTGGTCTAGAATGTGTACAAGTACTTCAAATACTAACGGAATTAAGTGCTTTTCATTTTGGTCCCTGTAGGCTACTTTAAAAAAAGGAGTGGAGCCTCCAGCCATCTGGAAAGTTCAAAAGGCTTTGCTGCAAAAATTTGTACCTGAAGTACGAGATGGACAAAGAGAATTTGCAGCTACTAATAGTGTAAGTATAATCATTCAGCTTTAACCATATTAACTGGTGAGATGTTTACACTGTATATGATACCAGTGTAGTGGTTAAAGTGTGGCCTGGAAACCAAGAGACAGTGAATTCTAATCCTGCTTTATTAGTAGGCTGGGCTACATTGGAGCAGTCTCTCTCTCTCTCTCCCTCTCTCCCTCTCCCTCTCTTCCCTCCCACCCCCAGCCCAACCCACTTCACAGGATTGTTCTTGTGCAGAAAATAGGAGGAGGAAGGTGTATTAGGTATGTGCACCACCTTAAATTACTTATAAAGTAATAAAGACAGGATTTTTAAAAAGAGTCAAATAAATAAATAAAAGATGGAACCATGAAACTATGACTTGTAGTCACGATTTAGGCATAAAGCCAGTTGAGTGACCTTTGGCCAGTCACTCTCTGTAAGTCCTAGGAAGGAACAATGGCAAACCACTTCTGGGGGAAGGGGGGGGGACCTTGCCAGGAAAACTGCAGGAACTTGTCCTATAGAGTCTGCAATCAGATATGATTGAACAGAAGAAAAAAAACCAGGTCTATTATGGTATAATTTTTAATACCGTTTTTTTATGGTCTGTCCAGATCTATATACTTGAGATGACTAGCTATATAAGTGGATTGAATTAATGAATTAAACTGTTTTCATTATAATTGGGTAGGATTTATTGAAAATAGAAACATTGTTTTGAAGTAACAACAAAACTCCTGCAGAAGTTAGCACTAAGAAGTACTTTTTAATATGATAAAAACAAGAACTCTTAACTACACTGGGCTATAATGATTGGGCTTGTGAAGAACTTCAGATGGTGTTTTATGCCATCTTTTATACCCCATACTTTAAAAATCAAATGACTAAATTGCTTCATTTTCCCTCCAGTTGTTTCATTAGCCAGAAGAGGCTTGTGTGCAGGAGTTACACAAGTGCAAAAGTCTTTTCTGGTGCTTCCAACAGAAGCATTTTCTGGCTAAAGAAACTCTCAGCAAAGTGTTTAAGAAGTCACAAAGTATCTCTTATAGACATTAGCTCACCAATAGCATGCAAGCTACTTGTAACAGAGCTAATCATTAATAAAATCTAAATTAATTTGGGGTTATATTCCAGATCCATCCACTTTTTGTGTTTTCTTAATTTCTTAACAAGGTTATAAACTACTTACAAGGCAAGCATAATACAAGTCTCTTTTTCCTTTTAGTATCTTGGATATTTTGGAGATGCAAAATTGAAGTATAAACGAGTATATGTAAAGTTCATAGAAAACGCAAACAAAAAAGAGTATGTCAGAGTATGTTCCAAGAAGCCAAAAAATTCACTTGTACAATCTGCAAGGTATTTTATTTTAATCCATTTTCTCAGATCCTTGATGTGTCTTTTAATTGTATTTAATGGGGTAGGGATTATTACTAGCTTTAAATTTGTTAAAGGCACATGTTCCATAGATATTTTGAAAATTTACTATCTGAAATAATTGTTGGGATTTTATGCTCTAGAATAATTTCAGAGAGAAACCTACCTTCATTTAGATTATGAAGAGCTGTTAAAAAGCTATAAACCTGAGAGCAGCTGGAAATTTTTGCTTCCAGTTTTCACTCAACCAGTTTTATACTGTATGTAATTTCAGGAATCAAAGTTTAATCAAATGCAAAAGTAAAAGTGTTTACTCAATTTGCTTGCAAAGGATAGAGAAACTAAACATAAACAATCCTCAAACTTAACTCATGGGTTAAACATTTTTTCTCAACCTGCTTCTCAAGAGATGTTGAAACTACATCCCCAGAAGCTATTGACTATACTTTTTAAAAATTTTCTGAGAGCTATAGTCCCAACATAGGTAAAAACAGCATCAGGTTTGGGAATGATACTTTTTAAGAGGATCGTCATTTTGATCAAATCAACTCTATTCTGTCCTTGAATCAATATCATTTTCAAGTATATATATTTTCTAGACAATAATCTACAGACCAATATTTTTAGGGATTTCTTTCTGTTCTCTTTTAAATAATTTTGTTTACTCTAAGCTAAAGACTTTCCTTGCTAAGAGTACATTTTAATCTATTTATGTTTAGAGATACTCTTTAGTTAATAATATAGGCATGAAGATTTTAAGGCTTGCTCCTAACATTGTCTAGATCCTCTAATTAGATGTTTAAACAATTATCTTAATGTACAAATAAATGAAGTGTGGAAATCTATAAGAAAACTAACTCAAGAAGAAAACTAATCAGCTAAGTTGATTCAATTTGACTTATAAACACTAAGTTTATAAAACAGTTTCTTTGAATTATTCCAATTTATAGAATTCCTCACTGTAAGCCAAGCATGAGCATCACTAAAGTTCCTGATCCCCCAGTGCCAAAAACAGTCACAACAAAAGTTACTTCAGTGAAACCCAAAGCAAAACAGCCAAAGACAAAGGCTGAACCACCACCAAAAAAACGCAAAACATGGAAAGAAGAATCGCCCTCTATTCCTCAGCCGCAGAGTGATGAGGAAGGTAAGTGTCCCTATAACAGAAGAAATTATGAAAATCTGGGATTTTGTATAATTTCCATTGTTGTATTGTCACATTTATTAGTCACATTGTATAAGGAGGCACATTTTTAATATTCTATTTGAATTGTACACATTAATCAATATAATAAGAACCCTAATTTATATATGGCATTTGTGCCTTTTTTCTACATATAGAAGAAGGGGGGCGGGGGGTTCCCTAGCATGTTCCAAGTGTCAGTAGCTCCAGTATCTCTAGTTATTTGTTTGTTGATCCCAGTGACTGCAAAAATATGGAGCTGCACACTCTCCAAACAGCCCAATAGCATAGAGCACCTATATGCTTGCTGCTGTAGATGTATCAGGAAGTGTCTTCTGATGTCATATTCAGTACAGAGTCTGAAGGCTATATTCATTGCAGGGCTGTGGGCATATTTTTGGTCCTTTTCAATATTTAGTAAATGTTCGCAGTAACATCTCTGCACAGGAAACCATTGAAAAAATCACACAAATTCCTAATTAAGACATTAAAATGTCTTCAATATAATCTAAAATATAATAAAATATGAGAGATAAAATAATTGGATTAATAAAATATATAACCAGTAGCCATGATGATATCCACATAAAGTCTAAAATATTGTTGTGAATATTAATGTCACAGCTCAGTCATAATTCGAGTAAGAATGAACTGCTCTAAGAGTCACTAAAGCAATAATGAAACCAATGAAAAAATTACAACACGATTGTACAATATATTTATATATTTGATATTCCAGACACTGAACCACCAGCACCTATTGTTGCCCGCTTTTTAAACACCAGAGCTATGAAGGAAACATTTAGGAATTATATGGAACTGCTTGTTAGCCTTGCCTTGGATCCAGATACTATGCAGGCATTGGAGAAGAGTAATGGTACAGTTTGTTAAATCTCTTGTTTGTTGGTTGGTTTGTTTTTGATTTGTTATCAAATGTTTATCAAATGTTCTCTTGTTTAGAAGCTACCTATTGGTCAGGATCTATATTATAGGTATAATGAATGGAATTTCTGAAGCTCCTTCTGAAGTGTTTTCTAATCTTGGCAGCATTGAGATTTATGATCCTATGGCTAAAGATTCTGGGTACTGAAGGCCACACACACAGATTAGGAAGTTGCCATAGTTGGAAAACACATCTCCCGATAATAGTGGCAGGAAGGCTAATAAGGTCCCCATTATTTGAGATGAGAGAAGGGCCACTACTTTCTGCTCCCCCTGCCATGGTTGGTCCCTTCTGGCATACTTTCTGAACAGATTGCTTCTCTGGTAACAATTTAACTCCTAGCCAAGAAACGGCAGTTGTTTGGAAATGGATTCACTCTGAATGCATCATGCTCAGAAGTCTAAGTCTGCTGATAAGAAAACAATGGTTGAAACATCACTTTGAAATACAAAACAGCAGAAAAAAGCAATAATTAAAATATTGAAAATCTCTTACGGTTGAGCAGCACTTTGAATCCAGAGTCACAACACCTCTTTAAAGAAGTTGCTTCTTTTCCTGGACTCGAGCAATAGCCAACAATCTCAGGAAAATATGTGTTTTGAGTTAAAGAGGTATGCCTGTGGCCATTCTGAAGGATCTTGTTGCAATCCTGTCAATCCCTTTTTAACTTAAAGGTGCATTTTACTCAGTTGATGCTGCTATTCTGCAGGTCTGATGGGGGGAACGCTTCTTTAAGAAGGAATCTGTGTTGATATTGAACTACCATTTCAGGTCTCAGTACAAAGCCCTGCATAACTCTAAAACTCTTAGTCAAGTTAATCCAAATCAATTCCTGTTACTCTTAACACAAGTTGCTGAGCACATTGTAAGCCACCCTGAGTCTCCGGAGAAGGGCGGCATATAAATCAAATTTAAAAAAAAAATAATAAAGTTACTTATGTATTTTCATTCAAAGTCATGAGCAGTACGCATGCATAAGTCAGGAAACTAGGGTTTTAATAGAACTATTCGGCAGGTGAGAATAGGAAAAATATATGTACTATATTAAAATTTCTTATAAGAATAGCTAAAAAAATGAAGTCATTAGAATGTCTTTGTTCTGTATCAAGATGTTTCCTGAAAATATTGTTGGGCAGTGGCATATTTGGCTTGTTAAGTACTTTAGATTTATTATGTTTTCATAGACAAATGGTTGCTGTTATTAAGATTTCCTTCACAGTACTTGTTTGGATACTTCTTTAAGGCGGAGGTGGTCAATTAATTTTCTTAAGGGGTCACATGAGAAATAGGGACTGGTGTGGAGGGCCAGAAGCACAGGCACTCACGCGCGTGCACACACATAAATTGGGAAAAAAATAGCAATCACCTTCAAAATAAAAGCAATGTGGTTGAATTGTGGGCACAGTGTACACTTATTTACATTTGATTTCTTATTTCTGATTGCCCTCATGTGGGTTGGGCAGGGACTGCCAAAGGCCCTGGGGGCTATAAAATACCCAGGTCTGTTTTAAAGTTTATGAAAGTTAATGTTAGGGATTTAGGACAGAGTTCATTATTCATAAAGTACCTAGAAAATAATCTATTAGGGAGGTTTTACTTTCATTTTGTGTGTTAATCATTTACATTTGAGGTTCCAGGAGAATTTTGGTCAAACTAGCTGGTAACTCAGCTATTTGACAATGAAGCTGCAGCAGTTTTCAGAACCTAGCCAATCTGAAAGTATCAGCCACTTTTCATATTGTTGCTAATAATATCTCTATATGGTCACCCAGGAATAGGTTCAACTTAAGGAAGGTGGCATGTTTTATTATATTTATAGTATTTCTGTACTAAATTGTTCCTTTTGGTTTGGTATTTTGGAAGTAGGTTGATTATAGATTAATAAAAATAAATCTCCAAGTTGAATTTATCTCTGGTGACTATATGAACATACCAGTGCAATTTTCCTGGCCATGATATGCAACTGCCTTACTGTCTTATAAGTATTTGTTGGAAATCTATTTGCTTGACCTCCGATCCAGACAGCATCACACACTGTGCCATTGATGAAACGTATCTTCACTGTTGCAGTAAAACCAATTTTGTAAAAAAATTATTCACACTGTATATTGAATTAAAATAACATAACATTTTAAGAATATTCTATGCTGAAACATGTATTTGGGGCATAACTACAATTGTTTTAATGATTGCTAACATATTGATTAAATAAACAAACATTTATTAATTATGTTAACTTATTTGAATAATCATAGAGCCATGAGACATAACACATTCAGTAAAAGGCATCTATTGCGTCTCCTTTTTTAGATGAGCTGCTTTTGCCTCATATGAGAAAAATTGATGGCATGCTGAATGACAATAGAAAAAGGCTGCTTTCCAAATTACATATAGAGCGACCATTCAAGGTACTGATAATTATACTTTCTTTATTCATAGTTTGCCACTCTTTTATTAATTCTTTTATAGAAATTGAAAATTAGTGGAGCAAAGCAAATAAGACTTTTTAAAAATTTAAGTTCTTTATTTTTTTTTTGTTCTTTTTCTTTTCTTTGTTCTATGTTTCTTTTTTGGGATTTCCAGCATTTTATTGGTTTATCAAAATATAAAATACAGAAGTACAAAGAAAATGAAATAGCAATTGCACTTAGACTTATATACCACTTCATAGTGATTTACAACCCTCTCTACGCAGTTTATTGGTTTATCAAAATATAAAATACAGAAGTACAAAGAAAATGAAATAGCAATTGCACTTAGACTTATATACCACTTCATAGTGATTTACAACCCTCTCTACACAGTTTACAGAGTCAGCATATTGCCCCCAACAATCTAGGTTCTCATTTTACTGATCTTGGAAGGATGGAAGGCAGAATCAACCTTGAGCCAGTCAGGATCGAACTGCTGGCAGTTGGCAGAGTTAGCCTGCTGCATTCTAACCACTGCACCACCATGGCTCTTAGTTATGGGGAAATAATGAAAAAAAAGGGGAAAAGAGAAAAGTGTAGGGCAGTGATGGCTAACCTTCTTGCCATCCCATGCCAAAAGTGGTGGGAGCATGGGGGGTCGCGATGCATGCCTACACTCATAATTCTATGCGTCCCATGCATGCGTGCGTGACCCCCACGCTTTTGGCACGTGATGGCACGGTGGCCCCGGTAGGCCCATTTTTCACCCTCCCAGGCTCCAGAGGCTTTCTTGGAGCCTGGGGAGGGCGAAAATGGCCTCTCCCCCCTCTTGGAGGCCCTCCGGAGGCCAGAAACAGCCCGTTTTCCGACTTCCTGTGGGACCAGAAGGCCCGTTTTGGCCCTCCCCAGGCTCCTAGAAAGGCTCTGGAGCCTGGGGAGAGCGAAAAATGGGCCTTCCCCACCTCAAGGCCCTTCGGAGGCCGGAAACAGCCTGTTTCCCTACTTCCAGTGGGCCCAGAAGGCCTGAAAACCAGCTGGCTGGCATGCGCAGTGGAGCTGAACTCGCATGCCCACTGATATGGTTCCATGTGCCACCTGTTCGCCATCACGGGTGTAGGGGAAAGGGCAAAAGAAAAAGATAGGCATTGAGTTCCGACTCCTTTTGGTGAAGTAGAATAAGGTAGTAACATAAAACTTCAACTTTTTACTTTTACATGATAATGTATAATAGGCATTTCTATAACAATAAACCTATCTAATTAGCAAAACCCAAAATCAAAGTTTTATTTATTCTATATTTCTAATTTGCTACTCCCTTTGAAAAAGTCTGTATTTTCAAATGAATGCAACATTTTAATAGGTCAGTAAGTAGGACAGAAATCTATAATTGCATTTCAAACACAGTTGCTTCCAGAAAATTTTCAGGAACTGGCTAACAGAATTTTTTTTGCGAAGATTAGTTTTTACTTTGCTTTTATACTATATTTATAATGGACAATTGAGTCCATAAGAGAGACTAACCTTCTCTTCCAGAAATCCTGGATCTTCACCTTTGGCCCTGCCTTTTGCTTTGGAGTATTGGTTTGAAAGTTACTGCTGCCACCTACTATTTTCCAAGTGGCATCTCATATAACAACCATCCCGTAATATGGGTGTGTTAGAGTTTTTATAACCAGTGCTTCCTTCATGACAATTAAAAATGCAAAAAAATGAAATAATTTAATTAGGGCACTCTCTTGGAAATGAAACATTGAAGTGTATAAGTAACTTATTCATTTCTACTTTCCTTTTGGGGAGATGTCAAGGGAAAAACAATATCAAACTTTACTTAAACATTTAGAAAGGAAAAATTCCAGAGCTGCCTGGATAATTACGAAACAGCTGTTTCAAAAAATAATTTCAAAAGAAAGTACAGACCACAAGATGGCACCGCTCTGTTTACAAATAGAGCAATTCAGCCAATACCTCAGAAGAGAAGTTAGCAAAAAATAAATAATAATCCAATTTATATTGTAAATTACAAGAACAGTAGGAAGACAGTACAGATACGACTTATAACCACAATTGAGCCCAAATATTCTTTTGCTAAGTGAGACAATTGTTAAGTAAATTTTGCCCCATTTTATGACCTTTCTTGCCACGGTTGTTAAGTGAACTACTGCAGTTGTTAAGCTAGTAACACAGTTGTTAAGTGAATCTGGCTTCCCCATTGACTTTGCTGTCAGAAGGTCACAAAAGGAGGATCACATGATCCTGGAACACTGCAATCATCATAAATACAAGTCAGTTGTCAAGTGTCTGAATTTTGATCATGTCACCATGGGGATTGGGGCGGGTTTCAAAATCCATCGCTACCAGTTCGCTCTTGGACGCTCGCGCATGCACGTGACGCTTCTGCACATGCACAGAACCATCCGGGCGGGTGGGTAGAGCCTCCCGCCACTGCCGCTACTGGTTTACCCGATCCAGGATGAACCAGTAGCAACCCACCATTGATGTGGATGCTGCAAAGGTCATAAGTGTGAACAGCAGTCATAACTCACTTTTTTCAGTGCTGTTGTAACTTTGAACAGTCACTAAATGAACTGTTGTAAGTTGAGGACTACCTGCATTTCTTCTTGTGTAGTCCGCAACATTAATATAATACCTGAGATTACACGCACTTCTGAACTAATCTGAGAAAATAAAAGAATAAGATTTGATTGAAAAGCACCACACAGAAAAAAGAAAGGGGAAAAAAACAGGTTCCTGGTTAGACTGGTATTTATAGGTAGTCCTTGATTTAGGACAGTTTGTTTAGTGACTGTTTGAAGTTACAACAGCACTAAAAAAATGACTTATGACCATTTTTCACATGACCATTGCAACATCCCCATGGTCATGTGATCAAAATTCAGGTGCTTGGCAACTGACTCATATTTATGATGGTTAGAGTGTCCCAGGGTCATAGGGTTGCAAAGCCTCAGAAGGACTTTGCAACCTTCTGACAAGCAAAGTCAATGGGTAAGCCAACTTCATCTAACAATTGTGGTACTAAATTAACAACTGTGCACTTAACAACTGTGGCAGGAAAGGTCGTAAAATGGAGCAAAATTCACTTAACAAATGTCTCACTTAGCCATAGAAATGTTGGGCTCAAGTGTGTTTGTAAGTCAAGAACTCCCTGTGATTCTACTGAAATAAATAGAAATAAGAAGTTTCAAAAGCATGTATTCTCTGCTTCATTTGCTTGGATTTCTTCTAGTCCCAATAGAGATACTGACTTATTGGTAAACCCCTGCTTTTCTTCAATCCCTCTGTGCCACATCTGCTGCAGATGTCTCCTTGAGTTCTGCTCATTGATTTTAAAATGGCTCCAAAATCTCTTCAGTAGGTGAAAAGATTGGCGTAATCTGACTATGACCAAAAGACGTGCTTCATTTGTGGGTGTGGATTTTGTCTAAGCCTGTCTGGCATGTAGACTGGCCAGTTGTGAAAATCATACTGTTTTCAGTCTGCATGTTTACAGCAGATTTTTTTTTAAAAAAAGGATCCGAGTTTAAATTCTTACCACATTAATAAGGCATACTTTATAATTCTGTTTAATCGCTAATCTGCTGCTTTTATAACTTTTTTTTAAGGCTGCTTTGGAATGTTTTCCTGAACTGACAGTAATAACTCGAGATTCTAAAGCAAAAATGGGGATGAATGCAGTTTCTAGAATCAAGATGAATGGGAAAGCTTATAATAAGAAAACACTGAAAATTTCCAAAGCAACCACAAAATTAGCACAGGTATGTTTGTATAGTATTTGTTTCTGCAGTATTTCTGATGGAATGTTGATCTCAAACTTTTCTTGATTATCTTGAGTGTATTTTAAATCAGTAAATTAGGAACTAATACCTTTTCCATTCTAAAATTTAAAAAAACTAAATTACCAGACAGCAAGTTTAAAAAACCTTGACTTTTCTTTGTTCTTTATTTTTTTAAAGCCAGAGAAAGATTTTTTTTTTTTTAAAGATAGCAGTTTCTTATGGTTGAAGATTCTTACCTGGGAAGAATATGTCGATGAAGATGCTTAATCATCCAAGTAGAATTGTCTGGAAGTTGACAATTCTAGACATGGGAACTGGACTTCTTGTTGGTTACAAACATTTCACTGCTTATCCAAGTAGCTTCTTCAATCTGAACAAATTTGTTAGGAGGATATATGTCCTCTAGGGTGGTATCATTTCACCTAATCCGAAAAGGCTCATTAGGTGAGTAGGCAGAGAGTCATTAGGAGACATGTTTCAACTCCTAAATACCCGAGTGAGTCCTTAAGTGTGGCCTCCCTGATGAACTTGTGAAGTGTCTTAATCTTCTTGAGGACTGATGAAAAAGCAGCATAAAAAATGGGGGACAGGTTGTGTCTGAAATCTCCACCTCTGTTGAGGGAAGGAGTTTCCAATTTGACATAAATGGATTCCTTCACTCCTCTCTCAAACCAGCTGGCGATAGAAGATTTACATCCCAACAACTCTTCTATTCACCTAACAATCTTATTCAGATTAGGTGAAAATAAAACCACCCTGGAGGATATATATATATATGGGGTCCCCCAACCAACTTGTTCAGACTGAAGCAGCTACTTGGATAAGCAGTGAAACATTTCAAACCAACAAGAAAAAGAAGTCCAGTTGCCATGACTCAACTTCCAGATACCCAGGAGGACGTGCCAGTATACCTAATGAGTAAACATGACTAGAATTCCTCTGTAAAGGTCCTTCCTCACATGTTATAAACACACCTTAGACTATAACATCTACATTTTCTTCCTATCTCCATGATTGCCCTTACCTGGACACTTTAAATCTATTTGTATTTACAACTGTAAAAACTCCTGCCACCATAATTTTCACTTCAAAATGGCAAATATGTCAGATTTTAGTTGATACGGTAAGCAACCATGCTACATTTTTTTAATCTCTTGTGTTAAATCCATAGTGGATACTGCACCAGGCTAGAAATCGGAAAACTATGAGTTCTAGTTTCACCTTAGCCATGAAAGCAGCTGGGTCACTTTGGGCCAGTTACTCTCTCTCTGTCCTAGGAAAGAGGCAATAGTAAACCATTTCTGAAATCTTGCTAAGAAAACTGTAGGGACCTGTTCAGGAGTCAACATCAACTCAAAGGACACCCACACACCCACACCCACACACCAAAATTGCTCTATAAATCTTAGGAGAACTTTATTTAACAGACACCTATTTGACAAGAAGGATCAATTCCATATTTGAAACTTCAAACTGATGTTGTTGAGTCGCTAAGTGTTATCCAACTCTTCACAATCTCATGGACCAATAGCATGCCAGGCCCTGCGTCTTCCACCCTCTGTTGGAGTTTGCCCAAATTCATCATATTCATTGCTTCAATGACATTATCTCACATTGATGAGTTCTGGTTTAACAGGAACACATAGCATCCTGTGCATAAAATTCCATAAAGTGCATAAAGACAACAACTCCAGTCATAGAAAAACAAAGCAAATAATTGCAAAAGGAACCAGATTTTCTATTATAGCATTAAATTACACCTGGTTATATCCTAAAAACTTTTCCTATAATTTGATAGAACTGTTATTTCTTCAAATGAAAAATAGACATGGAAATCAAGAACCATGTTTTTAATTTTGTTGTTATTAGATTTTTATTCCCACCTTTAAAAAATATTTGGTAAACTCAGTGCAAGTGCTTAATACTTCTTCCTCTTCCTATTTTTTCCCTTTCCCTGTGAGATGGTTTGAACTGAGAGAGAGTGCCTAGACCAAGGTCAGGCAGCTGCCTTTCATTGCTAAGGGAGACCTAGAACTCCTATTTCTACACTAGCAAGTCAACCATACACCAAAACAACCATTAAACTGGCTATTTTGTAATTATAGAATTAGAAAACAAAATTCTGGTTAATGGGGAGAAATGGTTTATTTACCCTTAAAAATAATATTCTGAAAATCAGAGAAAAAAATCAGGACTAAAAATTGCTAGTTACAAGTAGTAAAGTTAAGGGTTATTTCTCTTAGAATCCACGGCACTTGGGCAGATTGCTCTTTCTTTCATGTCATTAGAAGTGATAGTTCTCTGATTTCTTATCATATTCCTTCTTTCCTACAAGTAGAAACCTACTCCCAACTCAAATTTTCTTAATTATTCACAGCCTTAGATGAAATAATATTACATAAGAAATAAAACATATATGCATAAAATATACTTCATTCTATTTTTGTGTATGGTTTTATGTATAGCTATGAGTAAATTGTTATATTTTCAAATAATTATTAGTATCAAGAAACTTAACTGTATTTAGTTACTAGGGTGGTTAATAAATATTTGTTTCTGCAGGAATTTACTATAGATCCAGAAAAAATACCTTTGTGTTCTTTGTATCATTCACTCCACCATTACAAATACCACATGTTTCTCAGATGCAAAGTAGAGGTGAGTCTTTTTCTAGTTTATGTTATTATTCATTGTATTCATTAGTGCAGTAGAATTTAAACTCAATTAAAATCAGATGAAGATAAACTATTTTCAGAAGATACTGAGCAGTTTTGTATTTAATGAATCAAGTTTTACAGATTCCAAAAAGAGTGCTAGTTTGGTGTCATAGTTAAGAGATCAGGCTACAAATCATGAAACACTGAGTTCTAGTCCCACTTAGGTACAAAGGACTGGGTACCTTGGCTCAATCGTTATTTCTCAGCCCTAGAAAGGCGCCAATGTCAAACCATTTCTGACATTGCCCAAGAAAACTGCTAGGACAAGTCCAGATAGTTGCCAGGAATCAAATATTGATTCAAAGACACACACACACACACACACACACACACACACACACACACACACACACACTTGTAAAAATGTCTTATGTCATGGTAACACAAGATACATAATACTTATGAAACCTGAATGAATGTAGATCTCTGAGGCAAGGTGGATTAAGAGAACTGAAAAACATTACTTATGGTCTTATTGAGTCCTGTGTGTTCATTATCTTAAACAATTCTGGATAATGTGTAAACCTGAAGTGGAATATAAATTTTGCACAAACGAAAAAAGTTTGTTTTTTAATATCTGTTGATGCTTCAGGAGTTTACAGCTGGGGATAATGAGAGTTGTGATCTAACAAGATATATTAAAAATATTGGAGATTCTACTGTAGCAGGTATTCTAATAGCTCTTTAGAACATCAGGAAGCATACTTAGAAAATCATTGAATAACCCTGAACTTCATTTATACTAAGGTTACCTCTGTCACTATAGTAAGTGTAATATACTCTCACAGACCCTAGGACAGGAGTGTCAAACTGGCAGCCTGCATCATGTGCAGACCACACCCACTCCAGCTCCACAAATGGGAAAAAGTCACAAAATGTCACATGATGGCAATGTGACATGGCGAGTTTGACACCCGTGCCCTAGGAGAATGCATGCATACATACTCAGAGTACTAGGAGAAATAATAGAAAGCTAACTGTGTGACATTTAATTTGTTCTCTCAATAGATTTCTTCCGTTCAAAAAAAGAATGCAGATCTAGGTCAAGAAGAAATTGTACAGCAGTGCATGAAAAATATAAAATGGATAGAAGATCTCTTTGAGAAGTTTGGTGAACTTTTGAACCATGTTCAGCAGAAATGTTGCTAACAAATATTGATCCAAATGTGACTTTTTTGTTGTTGTTCTGTTCTATTCATCAAAATAAATGCAAAGGCTGATAGGCTGGACATGCCAAGCTCTATTCTAGGTCAAAAGAAATCATGGTATTCTGGGTTCCTTGGATTCTAATAAGAAAAAAAAATGCTGCCAAGCAAATGGAACTACAAACAAACCTGCATTTTTTACTTGGAGAATATTTTTTCCTATTTTGTAAACTTTTGTTTTGAAATAACTTAGGTTTATTTTTGACAAATGATCGAAGCATGTACTTAAATATATATATTTTGGCTATGATTGAAATAACTTTTTAAATATCATGCCATTTTTTTTTTACTCTGAACACTAGGAAGAGTCACAGTGATGGTAACTGTGACTGAGCTCAAGTAGAGTCTCGAACATTTTGCAGAGAAATCTTAATAGGACAAGAATTACTGTGTGAATAACCTCCATCTACATTCAAGAATACCATTCTCCTTTATGGACTCCAATTACTGATGTTATGTTCAGGAAACTCAATATGGATTTGGTGCAATCCTATGACTGCTATTTTGTGACAGATTATATTGTAATAAAAACAATTACCTTAATTATTTTCCCTAGGTCTTGAGGAAAGACATATTTTTTCTTTACATTTGTGTCCTTTATTTTTCCCTTTTGGAAAGAAATCACTTGTACATTTTATCCCACAAATAGTTGTATTTTTCAGAGGAAAAAGTATTGTGGCTTAAAATTGTTTCATATACCCTTGTAATACATTTCCAATTGTTTTCTTGTTCATTTTATATATTAATTTCATATTGTAAAGTATGTATCTTGAGATTATCTTTGTTTATACAGGTTTGCTTCAGTGTTAACCATGAATGAGACATATTAGACTTCATAAGTTTGCTTTATGTATGGTTATATTGACAGATTGCAACTTATTTTCTGATAAATGAAATGATTTTTGTCTTAAAACTGCTTGATTAATAGAACATTTCAATAAACAGCTACTACATTGGTCTTCAGTAAAGTGAGGATTAGCAATTGACCAGGCTATATGCAGTGTTGAAAACAATTAAGTTTTTTATTTTTGTTATTTAGAATTGGTAATGGCAGAACTGTTTGTTTCTTGGTGCCTTTTCAGAGTCTCAGGCATCTTTTGTAAATGACTTTCTCTGATTAATTATTTTTCAGTAGGAATCAGTAGTCCCACTTAAGTTACAAATGGGCTATACTTGCATCAATAGGAAGATTTTTTAAAAATTTGCTAACAGAATGCCTTACCTCAGCCATTGATTCAATATATGCAGGACTTGTTATTTAGATTTTGTGAAAGTGAAGATCCTGTACTTCCATCAAATAATATATAAAAACAATTCATTTCTCTTTTCACTGCCATTTAGTGCCTTAATTTCAGCCAAGAAAGCAGGTGTCCTCATTCACTAGCCAATCAGGATATTATTATATGTAGCATGATGTATTTTCTTTAGTTATACATGTGTTCATGCACCTTAGATATGTAAAATGCAATGAAGGGCTGTGTTCATGAGCAATTAAACTAGGATTTCAAAATATCAAAAGACAGCATTTTGTTATCTCGATGTGTATGTTACGTTGGACAACCTGTATATTTTCAAAATATGTTTTCATGTTATTGGAAGTAGTATTCATTTCATTCCTCTGATGGGTTCAGTCAAAATACTGATAGAAATTGCTAATTGGACTTAAAGATTCCATTACTGCACTTGCCTTAAAAAAAGGCAAGTTGTGGTACTATAGCTATGAAGCTAGAGTTAATGCCTTGTACTAAGATTAAGCTGAAACAAAGAAAACTACCGGTATATCATGGCCTAGCACAATATGTTAATTCAGTCCAAATATACTGCATTTCCACTGATCCTATGGAAAATTTAAAGATACATAATTATATATTATTAAGACTAAATTTTTGATTTCCTGCTTAAGAAAAATTTGTCAAATGCATTTGGTTACAAGCAATAAACCAGCACTGCTTGAAAGTGGGAACTTAGCATATGCATATTTACTGGAAATAGATATACTTCATTCTTACCTTATAATTGCAATTTTATATTCATCTGGATACAAATCCCATTTATTCATAGGAATTTTTCCCCCAGATCAGTAGGACAGTAGTACTGTTCTGTATTTTTTAAAAATAGAACTTTTTTTTCTGCTACAGATGCAATAGCCTACTTATTTGGGACGGGTATTTAAAGAAGACATAGCTTCCATATTAATTTCTAAAATACCAGAAAATATTTCAATTGAAGGTTTATAAATGTTATCCAAAATAGTTCTTATCCATCAATTTAAAACATATCTTGAAAAAGGCTTACAAATAGAAGTTGTAGGTGGACTATGACTGGTTCGTCAATTATAACATATACTAAACTAACAATTAAAATAACACAATGGACTTAGTTGATAAAACTTAAGAAATGTGATTTTTTAAAATATTTCACAGCCCTATCATTTCACTTCTCACCAATTCTTAAGCCATCTTTGAAATTTGTATTCATTCAATAAACTAAAGAGACTTTCAAGTTCTAATTTCAGACTGCAGTCTTATAACAGTCTCTTCCATTTTATTAAAACCAATAGAACTTACTTACTATTGGCTAATCTAGATGTAACTATACTGCTGTGTCAGATTTCTGTTTTAATTTTAAGTGGCAATTGTCAAAGGATGGGGAAGAGCTTCTCAGGATTATGGAAGTAAATATACAAATTTTTGTGTTTTAATAAATCAGATTTATTAAAAAGATTCCTCCAATTAAAATGACCTCAGTGTTTCACACAGAAACTTAGTACAATATTTGAGAAGATTGTTATAAATTAATTTATGCAAATTATTTATGAGGCCTGTTGAGTTTTGTCATAGAAAAGAAAATGCATTTTGAAAGACACCTATTGCCTTGGGTGGCGTCATATTTTGGGAATAAATTTGTGGTGAGAACCAAAAGTGTTTCTGGTACTATCGCTCAGTCATTGAACTTTTGTTTTTAAGTTAAGTTTAAATTTAACTTTATTGTCATTGTATGTATATACAAAGTATGCCCATGCAACGAAATTCACTTAACACCCAAAGACCAGGCCCAATGCACATAACAATCCCCAAACACACCCCTACCCACCTCAAATTCCCCGCCCCTGAACCACCCAAACATTCACACAACAGACGCAAGTAAACTCACTGATGATGGCCCTTTAATTCATTGTTGAGTGCAATTATCGCTCTGGGATAAAAACTATTCAGAAAATGTGTGATCCGAGTTTTAATTGTTAATCTTCTGCCAGAAGGCAACAGTTCAAAAAGATTGTAAGCAAGATGGGAAGAGTCTCTGAGAATGTTATGCAACTTTCTCAAACAGCGAGATGCGAAGATGTCATCCAGGGCTGGTAGCTGGAGCCCAATGATATTCTGGGCAGTTTTAATGATTCTCTGTAGAGCTTTTTTATCTGCTGCAGAACTGTTCCATGCCATGCAAGAATGCCGTATGTCAAGACACTCAATGGTGCTGCGATAGTAGGACAGAAAATCATAGTAAATTTAATCAGATCTCCAGTATTCACTGAAATATATAGAAACCTGTCATAGTAGATGCCACAGCGTTTATTTTCTAGTGGTATTCAAAAAGTGCAAACAATAGGATAACAGCAAATGAAAGAACAAATATGTAGCAACAATACATTTTATTTTCATTCATTTATTCAAATCTAATTTTTGCAATTTATTTTTATCCACATCTACATTTGAAGGATATTGCTTAGAGATTTAACACTTAAGTACAGTCTTTATTCTGAAAAAAAGTTCCTTCTTTAGAGAATTATTAGCAGAGTCACAAAAATAAAGTATCTAACAATGCCTCATCTAAACATTGAAATCACTGAGGTTTGGTTCCAAATTAATCTTTTTAAAGAGTTTTTCTGTTTAAACTGAAGAACTACCGGTAATAATTTTAGGTATTATACAAGATCAAAGTAGTTAATTTTCTCAAAGGAACATAATATTCTAATTTCACAGTTTGTTAAACTCTAACATTTGAATTTGCCCTCCAATATAATTTAGCATCTGGTTGCAATGAGAAAACATTAATTGATGTTCTGTATAAAAATGATTACATCGTTATTTTGGCATTTCATCAATCACTGTTTTATGTTCTGAATTCTAAAAATGTGAATTACCTGATGTTTTTTATTCCAGATATCACTTGTTTTAACAGAAAAACAAATGGGTTGTACAGCCTGCTCCACCAAAACACAGTATATTTTTCTTTTTCCTTTAATAATATATGGTTAAAAAGAAACTCAAACTGTCTTCCAATAAATGGTTGTCATAGAGAAAATATTTTTAAATATTTAAATTTGTACTACTATTTAAAGTAATTTAAAAAAATGAACAAGCCAAAACTGTTAGGAAACTGAAAATCAGTTTATAGTCATTTATGATTTTTTTGATGAGTGTTTCATGTCATATACTTACATACTTTTTGTGTATTATATAGTGCACATATTTCTTTATCTTTTCCTATTTAAGTTAATGCTCACAAATGCATGGTAATACCTATCCTCTATCTACTACAAACATGTAGGCTAGGATTAATAAAGGATATTTTCTAGCCAGTTTTCATATGGTCCACAATAATGTACAGACTTGTGACTTTTTCATAATTTTTGTATTTTTGATTTGATGTTACTAAATTCATTAAAGTATACAGTTTTTCAAAATACTGGGTACTGTTATTGGTTAATGTGGAATGATTGTAATGTCTGAGATAAATGTGCTGTATTCATTAGGGGGAAAAAAACCTTGCTGTATTTTGTTAATATGATGTTCCAGTTATTACCAGTAATTAATGTACAGGACTTGCATGGTCACCTATCTCATGCAGGGACACCTGAATAACCCATATTTAAAAACATACCCTTCCCTCCGGTGACAGAACCAAACAACCTCACAGCTAAGCTCCTTTCCTAGCCCAATGCTTGAGGGAAGAGCCAGGTATTCCCTACCTAAGGGTAGGGGGTCTCTCTGATCACCAGTGGGAGGCTACTTCAAACGACTGGAATGGCCACTGAAACGGCACATCTTAAAGGTCCTATTAGATGGCAATATTTAAGCAAGGGGAGTGCATACACCCTATCCTAGTAGGATTGGCAGATATCCTCAGGGAAAGATGCTCCCACAAGCCATGCCTGTGTCATGTAGCATCTTGAACACACCAACAGCAATGGTGCTGCTCAGATGAACCACAGGATACCCAACTTGCTACATTCTGTACCAATTGCAGCTTACAGGTGGTCTTCCAGGGCAGCCCTGTGTAGAGTACATTGCAGTAATCCAAGTGGAAGGTGACCGAAGCTCAGATGACCACGCAAGGCCTTCCAGTCCAGTAATGGGCAAAATTGGTGGATTTGTGCAAATACCTCCCTTAACCATGACTGCCACCACCTCTTCCAGCAGGACCACTGAGTCCAAGAGGACTCCCAAATTGTGCACCAGAGTTGTTCAGGGGAGCATTTCCCTGTCTATAGAGTCAGAGATGCCAATGTTCCTGACCCAGGGTGGCTTAAAAAAACAACCATTTCATTTGCTAGGGTTGAGTTTCTCCCTGTTCAGGCCCTTATAGCCTCCAGGCATTGAGCCAGCATCTGAATGGCACCACTTGCCTGGCGTGGAGTAGAGATGTATAATTGGGTATCATCAGCATACTGATGATACCGAACACTATGCTGGCGGATGACCTCTATCAAACGGCTATATATAGATGTTAAGTATGAGGAAAGGGAGCCTTGAGGCAACCCATATAATAGGGGCCTAGGGCTGGACTTCTTCTCCAGCACCAGCCCTGACTGATACTGACCCCAGAGAAAGAAGGGGAACCTTCAGGATGCTTTAATTTTGAGTGAAGCTGTTGTTCATATGATGAAATAAAAAGAAGACAAACCATTAAAACTCAGACCATTTATGCAATGTTTGCAATATAGTCAGTGTTATTTCAGCAAGGTTGAAGCAATAGGATCCAAACAGTAGTAGTATTTTTATATTGAAAAGTCTTCCTATTATTTTTGTATGCCTTTATTTCTGATTGTTAAACATAGACAGTTATGTACAATATCAAGGATGCATATCAAGTATTCAAATGTGTGACAAACTTGTTTGACCTTCGTTATGTGCCACCAAGTTGGTTCAACTCTTAGCGACCACATCGATTTCCTCCATTACAAACTCCAATCTGATCTTTCAGATCTCTGAATAGGGCATCCATGGCCACTGTAACTGAGTCCATCCACCTTACCATTGGTTGTCCTTCCATCTTTCCCAACATTAGTGCCTTCTTTGGAGAACTAGTTCTTCACATAGTATGTCTAAAGTAGGATAAATGGAGCCCAATCATTTGTGTCTGTGAGTTGAATTGTTTGATCTATTTGTTTTCTTATTTCCTGACCACAGAATTCCCAGGAGTTTTCTCCAACACCAAAATTCAAAATCCTCAATACACTTCTGCTCCTTCAATATCCAACTTTTGCTTCTATAGAATATCAAAGGGAATACTATAGCTTTCATTTTTTGATCTTTATAGGTATAGATACATTACAGTATCTGAATATGTTTTACAGGCCTTCATGAATGTTCTATGCTAGTCAAGTGCTAGCCCGCAGCATATTTCTTGATGTTTGATCCTTTGTGGTTGATGGTTGGTCATAAAAGACAGCAACCATATATCACTAGAATTATTCTATAGTTGGCTGCCCTCTTTGGCTTGGTCTTCTTTGTATTTAATTTTAGTCATTTTTTCACCATGCTCCTTGACTTTTCTTACTAGACTTTGCAATCTTTCACATTTTTTACTATTAGAGTAGTGTCATCAGGATAGTACAGGCTATTGATACCCCTTCCTCCAATTTTAAAACCGTACTCCTCTTCTTCCAATCCAGCTTCTCTTAATATATATTCAAATATGTACCTTGAATAAATAAGGCGAGAGTATACAGCCTTATCTTACTCCTTTGTCAAGCTGAAGCTGAAGTCTATTTCATCATGCTCAGTCCATAATGTGGTTTCTCATTAGGACAATGAGATGTTCTCAGATCACCATTTTTCCAAACACATTCCCCAACTTGACATGATCAACACAATCAAAAGTCTTTCAGTAGTCAATGAAGCACATACTGATTTCTTTTTAATATTATTTGGCTTTTTCAATTATCCATTATATATCAGTAGTAATCTCTAATGATCCTCAGCTTTTTCTAAAGTTAGTTTAAATATCTAACACCTCTTTTTCCATGTAGGGGTCTAATCTGTGTTGGATAATTTTAAGCATTAATTTGATAGCATGTGAAATTAAGGGTGTAGTGTGATAGCTTGTACATTCTGTTAAATCTCCGTTTTTGGGTGTTGGAATGTAGACTGATCTCTTCCAATTTATTAGCCATTGTGTCGTCCTGATTTACTGCCATAATTTAGTTAGAACCTTGACTGATTCTTTTTTTGTTTTTTACCATATGGGTATTCTACAATTTGGTAGTGATCTAACTTCATCTTCCAGTATTAGAGGTTCTTTTAAAAGGGAATATTTTCTAACGTATCTTGGATGTTAACATCTCTACTGTACAGTACTTTGATATACTCCTTCCATCTTTGATATCCTTGGAATCAATTACTATCTATTCATTGATATTCTTTATCATACCAATTTGTGGTTGGAACCTCCTCCTGAGTTCAGATATCCATTGAAAGACTTTACTTATGTGTTTCCATTTTCAATGTCTTTGCAGATGTTGTGCAATACTAGTTTTTGTCTTCTAATAGCTCTCTGAAACTCTTTGTTAAATTGTTTTCTGATGTTTCTATCTTTCTTGGCTTTGAATTCTCTTCTCAGCAATTTCCATGGTTAGTTCTAATGTCTACTTTATTTCTTCTCTTCCTTTATTTTGGGCAGCCTCTTTTCACATTCACCCTTAACTTCTTTGTTCATACCACAATTCCTTTGGTTTTTTTATCAAAGAAGTCCAGATTTTAGAGGGATTCCTGATGTACTCCTTGAAAATGGTGGATATATGCACAAGTTCATATAACAGAAACTGATTGGCTTTCTTCTTTATGTTAACTTGCAACTAGTACAAGAGCAGATTTGTTCCACTCTCAGCACCTAGCCATGTCTTTGATATTATAATTGTGCACCTCCTTTTAGCAATAATATAGTCAGTTTGATTTCTATACACTCCTTCTAGTGACATCCATGCACAGAGACATCAGTTTGGCTGCTGGAAGACAAGATGAGCTATGAAGAAATTAGTGAAGTGGCAGAAATTGGTAAGTCGATCTTCTGCTTCTTTTGATTTCTTAAACCACACAGTCCAATTATATTTTTTTCTTTCATGTTTCCAATGTTGACATTCCAATCTCCAATCACAAGCAGCACACCTTACTGGCATGTTCTGTCAATTATAAATTGGACTTGATCATAGAGTCACTTCTAGATGATGGGCAGCACACAGATTAATAAACTCATCAACCTGCTTCTGCATTAGCAGTTGGAGTTTAGTTGAATGATTATCATACTAGAGTGTTGTTATTTTGAAAAGATTTTTTTTTAATTTAAAAATTTTATAAGAAATACAATTTTCTCCCCCCCACCCTTTCCCCTTCCTGACATAATAGAAATTGTACATTTTCTTATACATAAGAAATCCTACATATACATGTTTCCCTTAAAGAAAGCATTAAAATAAGACATTTTAATTACATTCGGAGTTGCTCTTCTTCTCTTTCTTCCCTCATTCCACAACAAACCTTCTTCTTCTCCTCCTTTCTTTCCCTTCCCTCCCTCTTCTCTCCTACTTTCTCCTGCCTCCTCTCCCACCTCATCCTACTTCCTTTTCCTTTCCCCCACTTCTCTCTTCTTTTCCCCCTTCTCACCTTCACTCCTACTCCTGTCCCCTTCCCTTCCCTTCCTCCTCTCCTTTCTTCCATTCCTCACCATCCCTCTCCTCTTCCTACCCCCTCCTCCTCTCTCCTTTCTAACTTCTTTGCTGTGAAATATTTTCCTCCTTTAGTGTCTGAGCAACTCCTGTATTCTACTCGTAGATACTTTCTTCTGCTAAAACATTTCTCTATTCACCACTTTTTTCCCACCCCATCCCTTATCCCACCCTCCCCACCCCCACAACTTCCCAGAGCAAAAACAGGGTATAGCATCTAACAAACGTATGCTAAAATAAACTAACTAATTATAAAGTTCAAAACTCCCACATGTTCTTTAACTCCCCTTGCTCCAATTCATCAACCTCCCTTTTATAAATTCTCAAAACCAATTAAATTCATTCTTCCTACTTATAAAAAAACTTTTTCTTGATGTATAATCCAATACTTTAGCAGTCTTACAAACAGTAAAAATCATGAATAAATTCCATTTCTATACCCTCGAACATCATTCTTTTTGAACATTACTCCCTAGTGAAATTCTGAGTTTAATCCTCTTTCCTTCAAAGAAAAAAAAATTTTTTTTCATCTTAAAATCTTACACATTTTATCTCATATATCTTTTAAAATAATATAGTCTTATGTTAAACATTTTAAAAATCTCTTAATACCTTTAAAACACTTATTTACCAAATATAAATTTCAAAATCTACAGGAGGATGTAATAAACATTGTAGTTTTATATCTATATATATTTGAGCAGCATGGTGGCCTAGTGGTGAAGATGCTCACTTCCCACTCGGAAGAGTTCAATCCTAGATAGCAGTATATATTTCCCTCCTAGGGCACAAAGAAAAAAAATCTGCTGCGAACTCCACATGGTGTCAGGAAGGACATCCGGCCAATAAACGCTCAGCACCATCCAGTCGCCCTACCCCTAATTAAGGGATACAGAGTTGTAAAAAGTGAGTTTTACGCAGACCCTGCCATAGCATGGGAATAATGTTAGGAAGAATACATAAAACTACAGCAATGTTTAATACATTGTTGAAATGTATTTATTATATAAATGTATTACAATTTGAAATTGCACACAGATAATGAATTTGGATAGAATTTGACTTTAGCATTACATTTTACAGAGTGATACATAGATAAAAATTCTGTTATAAATTTGTACACATCCTGAGTATTTTTCAAATAGCCACACTGGTGCGTTAATTTGCTCCTATTTCTCATTCTTACTATTCCAAAAATCTGAGTATCCCAAACTGTTAACATAAAATCTAGTTTCTTCTAGTGTGGGTATCGCTGAATTTAATGAACTTTCCTCCCTAGAAGCCTGGTGAGGACTACAGCCTTAATATTTTCATATTTTGATACTCCTCCCTCCCAATTTCCTTGTTTTCTCTGCCTTAGGCTAACTTAATGCTACAAATTAAGTTAAGTTAGTTAAACCACTTCCAGGTTCAATCAGGTTTGTTTATTAAAAAGTTCCAAAATACAGGAAGCACTGTATCTGATTTTTAATAGAGAAAATATACCCACTGACTCATACAAATCAATGTTAATAAAAATGCAATAGGATAAAATTAATTCTATTTTGGCACCAACCCTTTATGCATTTACCTTAGAGTAATCCCCAATGAATTGGATCTAGATTCATTCATGCATAGAATAAAACCACTGGAATCAATAATCCTTATTGTCATGGGTAACACAAGTTCCATTAATGGGAGCTACTTCTGATAAATTATGCCAAGATTTGTGCATCTGTTTTGCATCTAATGAAATAAAACAAGGAGTGCAGTGTTTACACATATGCTGTTCTCTCTGTGATGACTTAGTTCTTCACATTCTGATACACTGAACAATTTTGTTGCTGGTTCATTTTGTAATTTGTTCCTCCATGAGCCAAGTACCATGTATGATAAATGCTGCTGCCATATACCAATAAATTTAATGTGAGAATCCCGAATGTCAGAATTGTATCTGTACTACATGACAGTGTGAACTTTTTTCAGCAGCTCCTGGAAAATAGTTACAGTTTTATTGATCTGAACTTTCTGCTGAATTCCAGTTCTCAACATTATTTACAGATAGGTGCAGCATTATCTCAATAGTTTGTCTCAAGCAGTAAATCTATAACCCCATATCCAGCAGCTACATCTAGTGAGGCCAATGGTGAGGGTCACTGGGTGTTGTATGTTGTACTTAATACAGCTTACTTCAGATATCTAATTATACATGTAAAAACGTTACATTTTTAGTCATCCTTATCTATGCTGGAACACAAGTGTAGGAAGTTAGCACCCACCCCTTTCCTAGAGGAATGAAATATTTTGGAAAATATTAAAAAGGCAGAATGTTTCCCTGGATGAGAAATGGAGAAGCATGCTTTAAAGACGAAGCAGCTCCCATCTTCCTGCCCCCACCCTTTGTCAATGGGCCAGAGGCAGAAACTCAATCTTTATCAACGGACCATCATCTACAACACAATAGGACCCATCTAGCAACAGAAACTCACCACATGGCACCTGGGAAGATTACATCAGCCAGCAAGGCTAGCTAAGACCCCCACCCCCTGGGAGTCTGACAACCAATCAGGATACTCTTTCGGGCCCCAGGAAGTTCAAAGCCAGAGAGGGCATAAAACCCTGGGTCTCATTGCTTCTCGTGCCCTTTCCTGTTCAGGAACTCAAACCATGTGATCCTGTCCACCATTAAACCATCTTTCCAAGCAGTCTCCGTGTTTCCAGTGTCTTTTTCCAGTGTCTTTTTCCCCACTTGGAGCTGAACCCAGAAGGATATTTCTTCCTACACAAGTAAACATGTATATGCATGCTGTTGGAAAGCCAGATCCTATCGCTACTTGTAGATTATTCTTACTCATAAAACCCGATCCCAATTCTTGTCTTTCTATCTAGGATTTTAGAAGACTGGTGGTACAGCGCAGGGTTATTTCTGCTGCACGGAAAGATCCCCTCAAACCACTTTGAGAAGAACTTACACACGTTGAGAAGAACTTTCCGAAGTTCTTTTTAAATAACTGGATACGAACAATAACAATCTTTTCCATCACATTCGATCGCTTTGGCGGAATAGCCAATGCCATTATTTTATTATAACAAAACAGTAAAAGAAAATTATCCGAGGTACCGGATTTTACAACAGGGAGTAAGAGCGACTCAGGAGGAGACATTCAACTCCTCTCCGGCGACCTCTATGAAGACTAGAAGCGTATCCCAAACACCGCCCCCAGAGAACCCATTTGGGCCAATAGCAACGTCCTGCGCACATTAGGGCCCCCGCCCACTTACCCCGGCGAAGAGACCACTAGGAGGCAGCGAAGCGTTTGTATCATTCGCGGAGCCGCGCTTGGCGAAAGGAGCTGCGCTGATGGCTACGGTGAAAGAGAAGGCGGCAGCTTTGAATCTCTGCGCGGTGTATAGCCCCGCCAATAGACCCCCAGGTAAGGCTGGATTCCCGGGGTATGTTCCAGAGGGCAGGCAGGGGAGCCAAGGATTCGGGGGGGAGGGGGGTTTGTTTTACAGAGAAGGGTAAAAAAAGCTGCTGGCCAGAGTGTGACGATGAGGCGAAAGGAAAAGAGTAAGGAAACTCGACCGGTCGGGACGGATTCTTTAAAGGTGGTGGTGCTGCAGGGAAGGTAGAATTCCCTTGTTTTGCTCCCGCGCTTGATGGTAAATAAGGACGGGAGAGAACTTCCCGTCGGATTTGGGCGTTAGGTAGTACGCTTCTCTGCCCTGTTGCTCTGAAGAGATGGCTCCCCCGGTCCCGGTGGTCTGGCTCCCTGCCCTCTACGCAACCCGAATTGGTGGTGGAGAAGGACCCCGCTGTTTGTTGCCCCGATGCTCTTCCTTGTGCGGTTTCTTCCCGTCTCTCTTGTCTGGTGGGGAGAAAGGGACTGACCGGTCCTCTTCTGTCTACTCCGGGTCACTTGGAGTTGTTGGATTGTGGGAGAAGGGCTCGCCACTTCTCCATCCCCTCCGCTGCTTTGGGAGAGGTGGTAGTACAACATGCAGCGCTTGTCCCGGCTGGGGAGGATGTGTGCTTAGGCGGACTCCCTCCAACCTACTTTCCCAGCCCTGCTATCTTTATTGCCTTGGTTTCGCGGTTCCTCTCCGCCGTATTTAATTCAAGGAGAAAAGGCCGTTTTGTAAGCAGAGATTATCTGGTACTTCCTGCCGACCTTCTGCCTTAAGAGAAGGGGCTCCGGGCTTGTCAGTTTCTCCCTTTCTCATAAACAGTTAAGAATGGTTGCCATTCTTACTCCCTCTTTAAAAAAAGGCATCAATAAATGATTGTTTATGTTAAGCTTGAAAAACTCTCTACCTTTGCCTCTACTCTTTGGGGAAGTATTAGGAAATGAGGTATTTTCTTCCCACTTTGGGGATAGCAAACTAGGAAACTCTCCTGACTGAAATGTTGCTAACCAACATAAGCACCTAGTTATATACCAAGAATAAATTTTGCAACAGTGCCTTATTTCTCCCGTATTCTTTCCAATTGCTCCAGGCCTTATTCACATTTGGCCCTCAGAATAGGTTTTGCAATCTGTCTTTGGAAGCTTATCTCTATCTACCCTGTTTTTGTGGCAGTCCAGGGTTAAATTTTGAACAATTGGCAAACCAAGACACATGCACACAAAAACTAGTTCCATTTGTTTAAGCAGGATGCCTCTAGGTATATTACTGTGATTGCCCTGATAAGAGTATATTTGAAAGGTGCTATTTAGAGGTTTCAAGGTGAGGTTTCCATCCTCCCCAGAGCTGACTCCAGCCACTTTGGCACCCTAGGGAAAGTCACATTCTGCTGCCCATTGTGGTTTTGCTCATCCTCTGATGATGTTAGGAATGGCAAAAATGCATTCTCTCTTGTGTTCCCCCCACTTCAATTTTTTAGCTTTATAGTCATGATTTTTATCTCTGGACAATTTTTTTTCTTGGACATTTTCGCCCATTTTCCATTATAATTTTAATTAAGTCAGCATCCATTGCTGTCATATGACTTTTACTTTTTTAATCGTGTTTTTTAGAAGTCTTTTCAATGTGGTACCCCTGGACCCGTGCCTGCTTGGCCTTAATCTAGAGCCAACCCTGCTCCTAATTGTTAATATGTCAAATGAATACAATATTTCTTAGAAACACTTACAGTAGTAGCCTACTCAAAATTATTACACACTGACAATTCCTATTAACAACTGAATAGATGTGCCCATGTTACACATGTCAGAGGAATTTGTTTTAATGTGGATTATAATTAAGTTACAAATAATAATTGCAATAAATGTTTTGGGGGGAAATATGTTACAACAATTTTAATTTTAAAAAGAACCTGTTGTGTTTTTTGTTGCCAAAGGTCTTAGATCAAAACAGCATCCCTATATGGCACTAAGTTATCTTATTATCTGTTATATCATTATGCATTGACTTTTATTCAATTTTCCCACAATACAAGTCTTTTTGCATGCTTAACAAAAGAAACGCCGATGACAATATATAGCTTGTTTTTCCTGAATCATCATAGTGGTTTCAACATCTGCAGCATGGTTTCTCCTAAATGGTTAGACATTGGTTCAATAACCCATATTGACTGGGAATTGTGAAAACTGGTATTAGCCTACTCCAAACAGGTGTCTGCATATTTTAAGTCTAGCAGAATTGAGGTAGCCATAGAATAATGGTCCCAGCCAACATGAGATGAATAAGTGACATGGGAAGCTGAAATGTAGCAACCTCTAAAGCAGGGGTATCAAACTCAAGGCCCGCAAGCCACACCTGGCCCACAGGGTGCTTAGAACTTGGCCCATGGGACTGATCTGGAAATAGAAAAGGACCAGCCTGAGGTGCCTCTGTCAGCAAAAATGGGGCACAGGGGGGGCCACGCATGGTTTTGGCTGGCAGAGGTTTGGCCGGCCGAGTGCTGCAGGAGGCGTCTGTCCCATCTGCCATCTGTCCCGTCTCCCCCCACCCCCCGGTTGGCCCGCAGAGGACAACTACAATGCTGACTGTAGAATGCTGCTTGAAGAAATCCAGTTTGACACCCCTGCTCTAGAAGGAGAGAAGAATATTACTAGAATTCAACGCTATCCAGTCAAATGATAGTGCAAAAAGTTTATCTGGCAGTTGCAAGCAAATCACCTGCATCTTTTTCTCTTTTCTCTCTTTTTTTTTCTCTCTTTCCTCTCCTCTCCCCTCTCTTTTCCAGTGGCCTGTAGTCTACATGTCATTGGAAGATTTGAGGAGCCAAATTTAGTTCATGATAAGTGCATCAGGTATTAATTTTATCTCTTAAAACACATAAACCACCTCCTCAGAATAATCCATAGCTCAGCCCATTTTTGGAGTATGGGCTTTAGTATGCCAAGCAAAATCACTTGTGCTCCAATGGCACTAAAGGAAGCTGATTTTAGGTAATGCCACCTCAAGTGAGAAAAAAAAGCTTCAGATGAATAATTTCTCTGGTAATGCCTGTTTGGGAAGGATTCTTTAAAATAAGGAGTACACGTAGTCCTCAATTTACAACACTTCATTTAGTGACTTTTTAAAGTTAAAACGGCACTGAAAATAGTGAATTAGGATCATTTTTCACACTTATGACCATTGCAGCATCCCAATGGTCATGTGCTTTACATTCAGACACTTGACAACTGACTCACATTTATGACGGTTGCAGCATCCCAGGGTCGTGTGATCCCCTTTTGCGACCTTCTGACAAGCAAAGTCAATGGAGAACCCAGATTCACTTCACAACCTGGTTACTAATTTAACAACTGCAATGATTCACTTAATAAAATGTGGCGAGAAAAGTCGTAAAATGGGACAAATTCACTTAACAAATTTTTCACTTAACATAAATTTTGGGCTTAATTATGGTAGTAAGTTGAGGACTACCTGTACATTAATTATACTTTTCAGAAAGGAAATGCATCTGCTAATTCATCTTCTGTATTGCTTTATAAGGCTTCAGCTTGGCACAGAGACCATTTGGAGCTACTTATGTTTGGAGCAGCATTATCCACGCACTTCAGACCCAAGTTGAAGTGAAAAAACGACGTCAGAATCTGAAAAGTTATAATGACTGTTTTATTGGCTCCGACGCAGTAGATGTTGTCTATGCCCATCTTCTCCAAAACAAATATTTTGGTGACACAGATATTAATCGGAGTAAAGTTGTACGAGTATGCCAGGCTTTGATGGACTACAAGGTGTTTGAGGCTATTTCCACCAAGGTCTTTGGAAAAGACAAACGATCTGTCTTTGAGGATAGCAGCTGCAGCCTTTACAGATTCTCAAATACAAGGAATCAAGCGGAGAGCCTCTGCGGAAGACAGCATGGCCATTTTATACAGCAAAGGTCTGTGTGAGAATGCTCAGGATGAAATATTGAAAAATTAGAGAGGAACTTACATTTTTTCCTGGTTGTCTGCATCTTCCTAACTTTTATGCCCTCCCAGTTGTATGGCAGTACAAATCTCAAAGCAAAGCATGCATGGATATGTTGGAATTAAAAGAGCTGTTTTGTAGAACACCTAGAACAGGGGTGGGCAACTATGGTTCCTTTACAACCTGTGGACTTCAACTCCCAGAATTCCTGGGCCAGCCACAGGTTGTAAAGGGGTCATAGTTGCCCACCCCTGATCTAGAGGAGGAAATGTATATTAAAGAATTGCATCTTGTTATGTGCCTAGAAGTAACAATGTAAGGACCATTGAAGTGTTTCTATGAAGTGTGTTTCATAGCTGGAGAGGCAGCCCAAAAAAGACCATCGCTTTGGTGCCACTAATCTAACTTCAGAAAGGAGAGACACCCATAAATGTGTTTCCAAGGAATCTCTTTGGCTGACTACAGTGGCATTAAACATTAATAACATATCCATAAAGCTACCTTACTTAGCAAACCTTAAACCAAGGTTGCAATTTGATATTAGCAAGCTAATTTATGAGTATTGGCAGGTGGTACTGGATTTGGATCTTGTATCATTAAACAAAATCCATCACAACCACTATCTTTAGTCAAACTGCTGTTTTAACTTCAGTTGTCTGAACTGAACCATCTATATATTGAAAATAACTAACTAAAGTGAGAGACATGATGCTTAAAAGTGAGGAAGCTTGCAAACTCTTTTCCATAATATAAATCTTGGCAATAATTATAGACTCTGTTAACAGTTTATTCTTGGAAAATGAATTTGTTAGTGATCAGAATGACCACTATGGATAATGAAACATAAGAGAGCCAGTTTGGTCTAGTGGTTAAAACACCAGGTTTGAAATATTTGTAAAAAAAAAAAAGGTAGGATACGAATAAATAAATGCACATATGTAGAATTATTTTTTTAATATAAGTATCCATGTGATAATTAAGGTAAGGTGGATTAATTATAAAGAGCCAGTTTGGTGGTGTAGTTAAGGCAACAGGTTAGAAACTGGGAGACCAAGAGTTCTAGTACCACCTTAGGCATGAATTAAGCTGCACAACTTCAGGCTAGTCATTTTCTGTCAACCTTAGAAAAGAGGCAATGGCAAATCACTTCTGAAAAGCCTTGCCAAGAATACTGCAGGGACATATCTAGACATCTCCAAGAATTGGACATGATTGAATGGAATTTAAAAAATGCAACTATGACCAAAATATTTTTTAAGGGAAATGTTTATGTATGTATCCATTGGAGTTATAGTACAGAGGTTTGGCTTTTGTGTATAGAAACAAGATCTAAATATTACTATTAGTACTGATACTTGGATCTTCCATTCCTATTTTTTTTTTTAAATTACAGACAGGAAAAAAGATTATTATTTGGTACATCATCCATGAGATCAGAAAGTTTGGAGGATCTCTTAGAAAACCTGAGTCTAAAACCTGTTAATTCTCCTCAAGTAAATCCATCCTCACATTTGTCTCGTCAAGGTAAGGGGGAAAGACATCAAACTATCTCCAGCAAAGCTTTTCCATTTCTTAAATTGGAGACAAATAGAAAATTAACCTCTCTTCCATCATGTCCACTATAAAATGAAGAGCTCCAAGCAAAAGAACACATTGTGTGGGGTATTTGCTCAAATTCTTCACAGCTGCTAATTTTCTCATAAGCCTGACAACTCAGGTATCTCTCCTGTGGTATGGTCTCACATCATGGTTATCTTAGACAGTATGAATCTATAATACATTAGAAAAAAAACAGGCAGTACCTGAGAATAATGACAGCCTAGATCAGTGATGGCTACCTTTTCCGGACTGAATGCCCAAAGTGCGTGTGCCCACGTGAATGCGAGTGCGCCAGCCTGAACCTCCAAAATGCAATGCGCCCGCAGCCACTGCACGTGCCCCGCCCCATGCATGTGCACGTGGTCCCCCCGCACACCCCACCCCTGTGCATGTGCACACCCCCCAGCATGTGCCCCACCCCGTGCATGTGTGCATGACCCCCCCACATGCACCCTGCCTCCCGCGCATGGGTGGCAGAGACCCAAAGATCAGCTGGCCAGTGGGAGCCGCGCACACATGCATGGCAGAGCTGAACTTGGCTGATGGCTCGCATGCCCACAGAGAGGGCACTGCGTGCCACCTCTGGCATGTGTGCCATAGGTTCGCCATCACGGGCCTAGATCATTAGTGAACAACCTGCAGCTCTTGATGTAATCTGGAAACAATTCGGTATGTTCATGCTAGAGATGGGAAAGAGAGAGTTGTAGTTGTAGTCTCAGCTCAACAAAACCAAAGATTTCCATTCATGGTAAAGGCACTCATGTCTCCTTCTCCAGCACTTGTTGCTGCTTTCCCTTTTTCAGTTTTTTTTTAAAACTAGAGACATAAGTTTTTGAAGGAATATGGAATTTACTACTGTGGCCTTGTCTCCTGCTTTGTGCCTAATTTGTGGCTCCAGCAGTACAAATAGTCCATTCTTCTCAAGCCATAGCTGGCTTAAACAAGATGATTGTAACACGTGGCTGCCATGTTCTTTCAATCTGCTTCTTGAACAAGAACAAAATCTGATACTAACTTAGTAGCTAGTTCTATCATTTTTTTTGTGTGTCTGGCTTTGCAGATTGCTCCAAAAAAATGTAGAAAACCCCAAACAAGTTCTTTGTTTAGTACTTCAAGTTAAGGGTGTCATTGTTCTAGCTGGAAAAATGTTAACAAGGGTTTCTTTCTTTTATGCATCCTTATTAACATGATTTACGTGATTAGTTTTCCCATCTAGTAAAGATCTCTGGCAATTCAAACAGGAAAGAATGTAAAGCATTTTGGATACATTGAAGTCTTTACTGTTTGCCGCATAAATCTCTATTGGTTATCTTCTTTTTTTATTCTGAAGTAGTCTTGTGGCTGATAGTAAAGCAGGAGGAATAAATTATTTTAATATTCTCTGCAGAAGAAAAGTCAGTCACCACGAGCAAATTCTGCAACGTTGGATTACATTTCTTGATCATTATATGTTTGTTAATAATTTCATTATTTCGTTTGTGCCCTTCATTTTCCCTAGTCATTAATGAAGTCTGGGGAGAGCAAACTATTGCCCGTCTCCTGCAGCTAATAGATCTTCCATTGCTTGATTCTTTACTTAAACACCACAAGATTGGATCCCAATTTCCACAAACAAAGCAGGAACCTGAACGTAGCATCACAAACAACTATCTTGACCGAGAAATTCTAAAAGCCTTTGGTGATGCTCAGTAAGTATTTATGTATATATCTGTATGAATAGGAAGGCAAAAAACTGATTTATCAGTTATTTAGGAAGGCATTTTATTTGCCTTCCTAAATAAGCAATATTTTTTTTCAAGCAGCGAAGGACGAGATTCAAGTATAGAGTAGACATGGGCAAACCTTTTGTGATTTGAGGCAAGGTTTGCCCATGTTTACTCTATACTTGAATCTCATCCTTTGCTGCTTGAACAAAAATATTGTTTATTTAGGAAGGCAAATAAAATGCCTTCTTAAATAACTGATTTTTAATTTTGGAGAGTTTTAAAGGAACATACGAGACATCCCTGTCCTTTTATGGCCTCCGAGGGAAATGGGACTGAATGAGGGCCTTAAGAGAATTACAATCCCCCATTTTAGAAAATCCACCAATAGGAAAAAACTGCTGTACTGATTGGGAGATGTGTATATGAGTGATGAAAACATTAGGATCCAGGCACCCATTTTGTCCTTTAAGTCCTCCTGCAAGTTCAGAAAACTGAACATATTGGCCTCTCTGTCCTGCCTCCACATATTGCAGAGGTCTTGTGGGCCATATGTGGGGTACAAGGTGCTCACTCCTGAGTTTTGGGATGGGTTCTCCTCCTTCTGTGTCATAATCTCTGCCCAAATGTGCCATCCTCAGTGGCTGCTTTATCTTCTTTAAGCAGAGATCCTTTCATTATTGTTCCTTTGGCCCTAGCATGTTTGCTTGACTTCCAGTGGGACTTATTCACAACAAAATGTTATCTGCAGTAGAGCCAATACTATAGTCAATAGAACATTGTAGGCATTATCTTTTTCTAGGGCAGATGAATGGCTTTCAGCAGCAATTGACTGTTTGGAGTATCTCCCAGATGCGATGGTGGTTGAAGTAAGCCGCAGTTTACCTGATCGGTCTGACAAAGTGCATGTGGGGAAACTGTTGTTGTTTGATACTATTGGGAGGTATTACAGCCAAAAAAAGGAACCATTGCTAAACCATGTGCCTGAAATCCACCTGGGAATTGCTGAGTTGCTAGGTAAGTGAATGGATTTAACACACATTGTAAAAAGCAAAGTGTTTTGTCATACAAATTTGTCATGTATTCCCCCTCCTCCCTGTGTTGCCCTGTCAAACAGGCCATCCAGAGAAAAGCAAGTATCCACGGGATCTCCATCATGCTGCTTAGATTTCGAAAAGCAGGGTAATGCACAAAGGTTTACTTATAAAGGCAATGGGAGAATCCTAAATGCAGGCTGTTCCTTTTTTTAAATAGCCTACGATGTGATGGAAATAAAGATGACAGCCAATTTGGTCTATTGGGCAAGGCAACCACCCAGGAGGTTGTGAATTCTATTCCCACTTTAGGCATAAGAACTGGCTGGACAATCTTAGGCCAGTCATTCCCTCTCAGCCCAACTCACCACACTGGTTGTTGTTGCAGGGAAAATAGGGGCAGGACCAAGTATTAAATATGCTCGCCACTTTAAATTACAAATAATAATAATAAAAGATGGGATAAAAGATCAGATGTGCATTTAAAATATATCTATTCAGTTTCAACAAATCAATTCTATCTTGCTTCATATTCACATATTGCACTAAACCATGCTTTTACTGTAGTTTTTAAAGTAAACTACGGTGGCCATATTACATAACATGCTAAATTCTAATCTATGATTTAGAAACCCCAGTGCCAGACTTTACAGCTAAGCCAAAATCAAGCAACAATGATCCAATTATCACAGTGTGAAATCCACTCTATGTGAGGGCCAGTGATAAGTAGTGAATATCTGCCAGTTTTCCAATGTGTAGCATAGCAGGATACATTCTCCTACCAATGCAGTGATGTTATTCATATGTCTATGGACATTCTCAGTCATCCAGATCATGGTTGACCCAAAGTTGCTTTTCAAAAGGCAACTGGACTTTGAAGACATTTTGCTTCTCATCCAAGAACCTTCTTTAGTTAACAGTGAAACACACCTTTGGGATATAAACTTTAGCTTTACCTATATCACTGTAGAGTCCTCTGTAACAAGCAGAAGATCAGTGACATTTGTATATACACAGGTAGTTCCCAACATACAGTTATTCATTTAGCAATTGTTTGAAGTTAAAAGGAACTGAAAAAAGTGACTTACAATGGATGCTCATACTTACAACTGTCTCGGCATTCCCCTCAGTTACGTGATCAAAATTTGAGCTCTTGGCAACTGTGTATGTATTTACAATGGCTGCAGAGTCCTGGGGTCACATGATCTTCAATTGTGACCTTCACAACTGGCTTTCAACAAGGAAAGTCAATGGGGAAAGAAGGATTTGCTGAACGATCACCGTAACACTTCTTCACTTTACAACTGCAGTAAAACCCTATAAAAGCAACCATCTCCAAGTCAGAATGCCATTGAATGCCATGATCCTAACTAAAGCTATCTTTATGCCTGCAGGTCATGTGTTTGCATGTAATACTTAATCAGGATTTTTATGTATGTATTAATACAATTAATTTCTAAGTGAAGCAGACAATAGTCAATATGTCATGTACTCCTTATAAGGGGAAACTTCCATAATGAACATTGGAAATCTATAACAATGTGATAGGGATTTGCCAGCAGATTCATTCTGCCAGTGTGTCATATTGGCAGTGGTAGTGGTGTTATTATTTATAGCTAAAAAATAACTAGGATTCTAATTAAATCAAGAAGCTGTGAGGTTTGATAAAGGGACCATTTTCTGAAATATGATTTTATTAAGCATATTATTTTAGTAAAAAAATTGAAGTAAGTTCTGGTGCAGATCATGAAAAAAAAAGAATGTTGATTTAATCAATCTGATCTAAATTTATATTTCACATTCTTATATAGTTTATTATAAGACAAAAATGGCAAACCATGCATATGTTTGTCAATCGGTATTTAAATAAAAATGCATTGTAACAATTTGGTTTGGTTTTCCCTCCAGTTAATGGAAAAACTGATCAGGCTTTGGAAGCCATTCAGCTGTATTTAAAATTATTGGATAGCCCTGCAAGAGAGGAATTCAGGAAACTGCTTTATTTCATGGCCGTGATAGCTCAGAATTCTGAACTTAAGCTACAAAGTGAGGCAAGTACTTCAAGTGTGAAACCTCTTTATGCTCTTTGGTGACATGGGGATGTGGATAGAGAACTTGTGGACCTTCAGTTCAGTGGTGGGTTTCAAAATTTTTTACTACCGGTTCTGTGGGTCTGGCTTGGTGGGCATGGCAGGGGAAGGATACTATAAAATCTCCATTCCCACCCCACTCCAGGGGAAGGTTACTGCAAAATCCCCATTTCCTCCCAATCAGCTGGGACTCGGGAGGCAGAGAATAGAAGGAGGCGGGGCCAGTCAGCATTTTTATTACCGGTTCTCTGAACTACTCAAAATTTCCACTACTGTTTCTCCAGAACTGGTCAGAACCTGCTAAAACCCACCTCTGCTTCAGATGTGCTAAACTACAACTCCCAACAACCTAATCTACAGCAATCAATATGGTAATTCAGGAACATCAGGAAGGCTTCAAGTTCCTGAATGCTGTTAGATAGTGGATCATTCCATGTCAATGATTAATAGCTGAAATCAAAGACTACAGTGGTACCTCAGTACAGGTTGTTAATTGATTCCGGGAGGTGCAAGGAGTACTAAAAAAGACAAATCCCAAACAAATCATGTGACCCTTTGTTTCGGCCAGGAATAATTTCGTCTGTCCCTTTTCCTATGTCAGCAACATCCTTTTGCAGCGACCTTCTCAGCATGGCTGTCTTCCTGTTTGTTCTCTTCTGCCGTCCCCTTCTTCCTATCACAATATGTCAAGTACTAAACAAACGCCGAGTACTGGAATGACATTTTCACATCAAAATGCGTCGAGTACCAAATTTGACGGGTTTTGAAGCAATCAACTACCAAGGTACCACTGTATATAGGAAAAGACCACAATTATACATGGCAACATCATTCCTCCTGAGAAGAGGAACAGTGAAGTGAGAAGGTGACCTCAGCATGGATTTCTACACCATGATTATGAACTTCTAATATTGCCCCAGGAAAGCATCACAATAAGCTGGCTGACGTAGTTTAGTGCTGGAAGGGAGACCATGGGAAGAATGCTCCCATGGGTTGCCCTGAAATAAATCAACCTCATTTGCATAATGTTTAAAATTGCTTGCACTTCTATAACTATGGTTGGCTGCCCTTTTACAAAATGGTCAATTTACTAAGACTAAAAGGCATGCATTTGAAAACTGTGAATATATACTATAATTATAGCTATAGGAAATAAGGTGGATCTATCAGTACAAACTTTTAATCCTTCTGCTTCTCCCCACCCACCCGGTTTACAGAGTGAAAATAGGATGGTTGTGAAAAGAATGTTCTCCAAAGCCATAATCAACAATAAAACATTATCTAAAGGAAAAACAGATCTTTTGATTTTATTTCTAGTGGACTATCAGAAAGATGTTTTAAAGGTAAGTATCCACAAGTCATTTTCTCCACACTATTATGAGTAATCTATTCCATTCTTAATAACTAATGTTATTTTATTTTGTTCAAGATTTCAGGGACGCTACATAAAATGGTCAGCGATAAGCTTCTGGCTATACAGAGAGGCACAGATTCCAGTCTGAATATTGGTAAACTTTATTTTCATAAGCTTTAGTCATGTTAATAATAAACTTTAGTTTGAGTTGCTCTGGGCATAGTCCACTATGAAAATGAAGCTGCTAAACAGTCTAGAAAAATCTGCTCTTTCGCAGAAAGAGTGACATTAAAAGTAAATAAATTTATCAATATGGGCTATACAAAACTTTACATGGTATTTTCAACCTATTCAGAAGAAGTACTGAATATCTCAGTGCTTACCATTTTCTAACACTAAACATCCTAAACTTCATGGAAAGAGAATTGGGATTAGTCGGGCAACTTTAAGCAAGACAGATATTCTACCTTTATCCAAAAAAATTGAAATCTCCAGAATCACTCTATGAATTGTAAATAGGGGAATATTATGAAAACATTTAAGAAAACCATTATAAATACCTCAAATGTCTATGTTATTTTTAATAATGAATTTTATTCTGATTCCAGGATATACTTTTTGCCAGAGGCTTGATGAATGTGAGTATCATTTCAGTGCCAAAAAAACTACAAAAGAGGAACTGGTGTCTTTACTAAAAACTATTGATGAAGACTCCAGTCTCTCCGCCAAGGAACGCAAGAAGTTGCTAGATCAATTCTATACTAGTAATCCAACTATCTTTTTGCAGTATTTTGGTGAGAGAGATGTTCCTGTGTGTAATGGTAGGCTTGACTTCTAAAAATCTGTACTGTGTATCTTTATAAAATTGTTTTATATTGTACTTAAAGGTGTTATGTAAATAAGGGTGGAATCCACCTGTAAAACTGCTATTTAAAAACAATAAAACCTATTGATTCATATTCTAAATAGTGAAAAGATAGTATTTCTCCTAAATGCGTAGGAAATACATCATCAAAAGCTGAAAGCAAATATCTTTTGACCTCCTTTGTGAATACAAGCCCTTTGAGCAGAATGCAGTTCAGAGAAAAGAAATATAATTGAATTGCTGATGGTTTTAGTTGTAGTGTATGTTCTTGTTACAGTCACATGACACCTGGCCATGTATTTTGCTTCTGGCAAGTGTATCCAAGTTATTGTCATTTGATATATTCCAGTAGCATGCTGAAGTACAATTGGCGCCCATGGCAGAAATGGTCAGGTGAGTGGTTGACCAGTACCACAACATACCAGCTCAAAATAAGCAGTCATTCCTTGTATTTGAAAGCCAAATGACTGAAAGAAAAGCCATTTATAACACATTAAAACAACTGCTGAACCTTTGTAACTTTCTTTGTTTACAACCCTGAAACTGCAGATGAAAGTCTGGAATTAACACCATAAACACTTTTTAAACATGATTGTAATCTATGCAATACTTAGACAAATCTATACGGATTAGTGCCGCCACATGTTTATTGGACCCGTGTCCCTCCTGGTTGGTACTGGCCTCCCGGGAGGTTACACGAGGCTGGCTCCAGGGGATTATAACTGCTTCTCTGAGTGAGGGTGCCTTTCCCGCCGCCTTGAAAGAGGCGGTGGTGAGGCCCCTCCTCAAGAAGCCTTCCCTGGACCCGGCTGAATTAGCCAACTACCGTCCGGTCTCCAACCTTCGTTTTGTGGCGAAGGTTGTTGAGAGTGTGGTGGCACGACAGCTGCCCAGGCACCTGGATGAAGCTATCTATCTAGACCCGTACCAGTCGGGCTTCAGGCAGGGGCACAGCACAGAAACGGCATTGGTCGCGTTGGTGGATGATCTCTGGAGGGCTCGGGACAGGGGTTGCTCCTCTGTCCTAGTCCTATTAGATCTCTCAGCGGCTTTTGATACCATCGACCATGGTATCATGCTGCAGCGGTTGAGAGGGTTAGGAGTAGGGGGCACCGTTTTGCGGTGGTTCTCTTCCTTCCTCTCCGGCCGCTCGCAGTTTGTGTTGGCAGGGGGGCAGAGGTCGACCTCGAGGCATCTCGCATGGGGAGTGCCACAAGGGTTGGTCCTCTCGCCTCTTCTGTTCAACATTTATGTGAAGCCGCTGGGTGAGATCATCCGTGGTTTTGGGGTGAAGTGTCACCTGTACGCTGATGATACTCAGCTGTACATCTCCACCCCAGACCACCCCAACGATGCCCTTGATGTGATGTCTCGCTGCCTGGAGGCCGTACGGGCCTGGATGGGGAGGAACAGGCTCAGACTCAACCCATCCAAGACCGAGTGGCTGTGGTTGCCGGCGTCCCGATATAGTCAGCAGGTGCCATCGCTGACTATTGGGGGTGAATCCCTGCCCCCCACAGAGAGGGCTCGCAATCTGGGTGTCCTCCTGGACGCACGGCTGTCTTTAGAAGAGCATATGACGGCCGTGGCCAGGGGGGCCTTTTATCAGGTTCGCCTGATCCGCCAGTTGCAGCCCTTTCTGGACCGGGATGCCTTGCGCACGGTCACTCATGCCCTTGTCACCTCCCGGCTGGACTATTGTAATGCTCTCTACATGGGGCTCCCCTTGAAGAGCACTCGGAGGCTCCAACTGGTCCAGAATGCGGCCGCGCGGGTGGTTATGGGCGCAACCCGCTGTGCCCGCGTGACACCCCTCCTGCGCGAGCTGCACTGGCTTCCGGTGGTCTTCCGGGTGCGATTCAAGGTGTTGGTTACCACCTTTAAAGCGCTCCATGGCACAGGACCCGGGTACCTTCAAGACCGTCTTCTGCCACCAATAGCCTCCCACCGACCAGTCCGTTCCCACAGAGAGGGTCTCCTCAGGGTGCCATCAGCCAAGTTATGTCGGCTGGCGACACCCAGGGGGAGGGCCTTCTCTGTGGGAGCCCCAGCCCTGTGGAATGAACTGCCCCCGGAAATACGCAAGATCTCTGACCTCCGGGTGTTCCGCTGCGCTTTGAAGACCTTGTTGTTCCGCCAGGCAGGGCTGTCAATATAATAATTTTAAATTGGGGTATTTTAAATTTTAGAGTTTTTAAAGCAGCCAAATCTATTTAATTATTTTAATTTTTAATTATTGTTGTGTCTTGTGTTTTAAACTGGCTGTACACCGCCCTGAGTCCTTCGGGAGAAGGGCGGTATAGAAATAAAATTATTATTATTATTATTATTATTATTATACCAGAAATCTGTTTTACTGTGGCAAAGCAAGCCTTTAGGTTCCTTCTCTAATTAAAGAGTAGTTGTAAATCACCCTTGGTGCTATGCAAGTAGTTCTGTCCTTACATGGAGAAAACAATTGTATCAGTGTGGGAAGATTAATGTTGAATAAAAGGAAGTTAACCCAAGTGCAAGTAAAAGTTTCCAATATATCCTCTGAAAGTTGTTCCATTCCAGGAAACTTCTGTGCTCAAATGTCTTTATATTCTCAATGAACCATGGTGGCATAGTGGTTACAATGCAAGCTAATTCTCCTGATTGCAAATTGCCAGCAGTTTGGTAATTCGATTTTCACTGGTTCAGGGTTGTCTCAGCCTTCTATCCTTCTGAAGTCGGTGAACATGAGGATGTAGATTGTTGGGACAATATGCTGACTCTAAACCACTTAGGGCTGTAAAACACTGTGAAGCAATATATAAGTCTAAGTACTATTGCGATTATCTCATATTTCATAACAATGCCTATAAATTACAAATACTTATTCAGTAGCAATTGACATCAAAATACTTAGCCCACTGGTCTCCTGTATTAATTAAATCAGATTTTAATTTGAAAATACTTGTCTCTTTTTCTGAGTACTCATTAGCTTTAGTGTACTACATTATAATATCTCTGGCAGAGATATATCTGATTTGAAATAATGCTAAGGCTGGTACTCAGCATTATAGGTGTCAGCCTTGGAAGCCATATTAGGCCGGAAGCTTCAATGCTGCCACTTCATGTGTGGGAAGGTAGGAGGAGGTATTTAGGAGAGGGGTTTAGTAGACCTAATAGCATTCTTCCTGTTGGTCAAGGTCAGGGCGATCCAGCATCTGGAGAAGGAGTAGTCGGGGATGGGTTGAGATGGAACGGACTTTGATTGGAGCATGTGATCGACTGGGGAGAAAGGGAATGATTTTGGGAGCTTTGACTTACTGAAGGAAAACCTGGGCTTTTCAGATTCAGGATTTCCCAGATGTGCCAGTTTACCTATTCTAATGAGAACTTTGGAAAATGCCTGCTTCCGCATCTTTACTTGGAGTTGGGGTTTTTCTGGAACACTGACAATAGGTTTAGAACAGGGCTGTTCAACCCGTGGGCCAGATGCGTCACACACTGGCCATGCCCATGCCCGGTTTAGCAAAGGGGGAAAAAGTTGTGATATGTCATGTGACAATACCGTGATGATGCAAGTTTAACACCCCTGGTTTAGAAGATTGCTTTCAAATATGTTGCATGAAGGAAGAAATTTGAAACTCGGTAGAGTGGTAAAAATAATCAAGATGCGTATTTTGTTCTTTTTCTACTTTTGAATTAAACTGGATGAGGAAGTCACAGATTGATATTCTAGCTGAATCCTTCAGTTGTTTCAGTTGTGTTTTGGGTATTTCTATACCGTATTGAAAATATATGCCAATTACTCCAAAGCATCTCCTTCAGGAAGAAAATTGACAGGTTTATTTGTTCATAGCAGTATATTAAAATGAGAGAACCATGGACAGGTGTTGCTTGCCTAAAATATACAAACATATTCCAAAAAGAACATGAAATGTTAATAACTACTTGAACTGGGCAGTGATCTGGATTCAAAAAGAAATATGTGATTTTGGAGTATAACATCTTGCACTTGTTGCCATAACCTTAAAACTATATTTTCCTGGCTGCATGTCCTCCTTCTCCAATCTCGGGAAAAGGCCCCCTTTCTAAACAGTTGCCAGAAATGTTAAATGAAATATGAGAAACAAATGGGTTACTACATTTTTTTTCCAGATATCACTATTTCAAACCCAAGTTCATCATCACTAAAAAAACTTATAAGAATATTAAACCACCAAAAGTTATTATGCCATTTTTTCTCACCCAGTTACAATCATTGCAACATACCTGGTACCTTTCTATTCATAAATGTGTAGCTTTGACTTAGAGCAGAAATATTGTCCATTATGTTGCCTTTATGGGCAGGCAAACCATAAACTTCAGGGATTGATAGACTACAGGCATTCCCCACCTTTTCTTTTGAGTGGCCCCCAAGTCATTGCTGCCTAGAGAAACAAAATAATAGAAAAACAGAGTTGGAAGGGACCTTGGAGGTGGTCTAGTCCAACTCCATGCTCAAGCAGAAAACCCTGTACCATTTCAGACAAATGATTATCCAATCGCTTCTTAAAAATCTCCACCCACAACTGGAGACAACTCATTCCACTGCTTAATTGTTCTGTCAAGAAATTTTTCCTTCATTCTAAGTTGGTTCTTTCCTTGATTAGTTTCCATCCATTGCTTTTTGTCCTTCCTTCAGGTGCTCTGGAGTATACATTGATCCTCAAATATTGGAACACTGCTATCATATCGCCTCTAGTCCTTCTTTTCATTAAGCTTGACATACCCAATTCCTCAAACTCTTCTTCATTGACCTGTCAATTTTCTAAAGTCTCTTTTAATTTTGCTACATCCTCAAGCCTCAGATGAGTACTGTGACTTCTAATAACATCAACTCCACACTTTATTCAGATCTCAAATACTTTTAAAAGACATCTCCTGAATATAAAGTTTGCATATCTGCTCTGTCAATTGTGTTTGTGATACTTTTATACAGGCAAATAGAGGAGTTCTATGATTCTGTTGCCCAAAATATTTCTATCTCATCAGAAAAAGTGATGCATTTCAGATACATTTTCTAAATATAAAGTATATGTTGTATCACACACATCATAGCCATTCTGATGTGTGGTGTGTGATATGAACTTGTCTTGAATGGTGAGATAAGTGGCATATAAATTTAATAGTAATAAGGCATACATGGACAATGCCAATGGTGGTTCAGGTGTAAATCTGAGGAATGTTTATGTTGGTATAAATGAACAATCAAGGAGTATTAGGTTCATGTATTCCTCCTTCCCCTATATGTAAGCATTTACTGTTTGAGACGGCCCACAATCAGCAATTTTCACTGAAACAGCATAAGAAGGAAGGCAGTGTGAAAGACGAAGGAATATGTGATTCTATACAATATATCAAGAATCAGAGTTTCTCATATAAGACTACTAGACTGTGTTGTCATGAACAATGGCACTTTTAGAAGAGAGACACCTTGCCTTCCTTCCTTTGCCTCAGTCATAATCAGTAAAACATTCTGCTTCCAAATCATTTTACCCTTTGCTACCAATAATGTAAAAGAATATACCTTCCATATTGCATTTCCAAAATGGAAGATATGTTATTTATTCTTGGCAGCGAGGCATGGGAGTTGAATGTTTAATTCTATTAACTTAAAAATGCCATAGTGATAAAAACATAATATTACAAAAAGAAAAGTGCAATTTTTATCATTGTATCCTAGCTGCATCGTATTATGCAGGTAGAGTAGTATAGCAGGTTTGAGCTTGAATGCCTTCTTCCCCGAAGGTTAACTCTTAAATAAGAACTATAAATAAGAGCTAGGAAAACATTTCCGCTCTCTCCTTATTAGAACCATGGGAGCAACACTATGGAGCACCACAGGCCTACAACATGACTGCAACTATTCAGATGTAGCCATCAAAGCAATAATCCAATTATATTGCCTAGTATGCTACCTACATTACTGCACCTAATTCTTGCTAAATGCAGAGGATGGACTGAGTCTAAGGGTGTACAGTTTTTGCCAGCAGATATTTCCATAGAAGCTTCTAAAAAAACCCACATAGGTTTTCTACATTGGAATTTAATAAAAAGATCAATGGTGATAACCTGATCAGTTTGGATTGGTCAGCCACTATTTAAGGGGGATTAAAATGGTATTTTTCTAATGTCAGTTATTTCCTCATTGCTTATCCTTATTTTGTTATTTTATTGTTTCAGCTTATGCATGTATATGTTTTTTTTACTTATTTAACCCTTTCTGTATGCATTTTTTTAAAAAAAATAGTTTCTGATCATGAATAAGTTTATTTCCACAATATGTTTGGGATCTGTAATTCTCTTCCATGAAACATTATAAATTGAGAGCGATTAACCCAAAACCACGCAATAAGCTTCCTCTTTAATGAAGTTTCATTAATTGACCTGTTCTAAGAATTCTTGCCCTATGCAGCTTGTTAAGCTCACTGGACAACCTAGTGCTGCATAATGAGAACAATTAATCTGTGGAGCAGCTTGCTTCCAAAACTTGTGGGTGCTCCATCACTGGAGGTTTTTAAGAAGAGATTAGACAGCTATTTGTCCAGAATGGTATAGGGTCTCCTGCTTACGCAGAGGGATTGAACTAGAAGACCTCCAAGATCCCTTTCAATTCTATGTTCTGTATAACCTCATTTAACCTCATATTAACAGCAATTTTTGTCCTATGACCTGTCTTTAGGACTGGAAAGTTGCCCATGATTATGATGGGCAATTTCTGAGATCTATGTGGTTTTCCCCCCGATCATGTGACCAAACAAGATCTGATGACTTTGCAGCTGGTGCAGTTTTTCCCCCTCCTCCTTGCTGCTTCTTTAATTGCTGTTGTCTTGAGGACTGGAGTATTATGATTGCCTTTCTTTATAGTACTGTTTATAAGTACAGGAAGTCCTCAAGTCCTCAACTTGTAAGTACAGGAAGTCCTCAATTTATGAGCACAATTGAGCCCCAAATTTCCATGGCTAAGTAAGGCAGTTGTTAAGTGAGTCACATCCCATTTCATGACCTTTTTTGCCTTCACTGTTAAGCAAATAACTACAGTTAAGTGAATTGTTATCATTAAGCAAATCTGGCTTCCTCCATTGACTTTGCTTGTCAGATGCTCCCTAGCAAGGTTGCAAATGAAAATCCCAGGGCACAGGGATGCTGCGACCATTGTAAAAACATGCTGGTTGCCAAACACCCAGTTTGATCATGTGACTGTGGAGATGCTGCAACAGTCAGAAGTGTGAGAACTGGTCATATAAGCCACTTTTTTCAGTGCCATCGTAACGTTGAGCAATCATTAAACAAATGTAAATGGAAGACTACCTGTACTTTACAACGATAAATGTATTTTTTTTTTCATTACTGTTTGTTTGCATCTGCCTTGCAATTGCTTTCAGAAATACTAGCCAGCATCTACAGAAGAACATTCAGCACTGTAAAGTTCCTTTGCATTCTACTATATACTGTATTTGTTTGCATGTGTTTTATATTTATTCATCTCTTCTTAGCATTTACCAATAACCTGCTTCACAGGATCATTAAAAGAATCAGCAACGCCTTTACGATCAATCAATCAGAATAGAGCTGGAAGGGAGCTTGGAGGTCTTCTAGTCCAACCCCCTGCTCAAGCAGGAGACCCTATACCATTTCAAACAGGTGGCTGTCCAGTCTCTTCTTAAAAACCTCCAGTGATGGAAGCACCACAACTTCTGAAGGCAAAGCTGTTCCACTGGTTAATTGTCCTCACCGTTAGGAAGTTTTTCCTTAATTCCAGATTGCTTCTCTCCTTGATTGGTTTCCATCCATTGTTTCTTGTCTTACCTTCTGGTGCTTTGGAAAATAATTACTATTAATACATCATTATTAGCAGTATTTTCCTCACGTTTTCTCTTCTCCCAATTTAAAAATCAAAAGTACTGGGCTGGAAAAAAAAAATCAGTGGCTTAATTTTTTTTTAAAAAAAGGGTATGTGTGTCATAACGGTGCTACTCTCCCGTTCCCGGGGTTTTGGGGAGGCGGGATTGTCGTTTTGCTTGCAAGGCTTATCTCCCCGCCCAGAGAAAGACACATGCATGTTGCGGGGGAGGAGGAGGAGGAAGAGGAACTGGATACTGAGCCCGGGGCTGCTGGAATGGGCTCCGGGGGAGACCCGGTGGGGTTTCCTCCCAAGACTTTCTCTCCTTACCCCGTCCAAGAACAACGCCGCTCGCCGACATCTTTTCGCAGCCTCTCGCTATTGTCCATCAAGGATTTGCAGGTACACGCGCGCGCGCGCGCCCTCTCTTTCGCCTCGGCGGGGCGCTAACATGGCTGCGCTCTGCGGCGGACTGACAGCCCCTTCCGCCCCGCTGCAGACCTCCGGTTGGCCGTGAGGAGAAGCGCGAAGAAGCTCGGCGTCTGGCCTCCCGTGTGGCTGCTGTTGGTACTGCGCTGCCGGCGGCGCCGCACCCTGCCTCGGTTTACCGCCTCTCCACCCCGCCTCGTTTGGGAGCTGATCGCAAGCGGGGGGCGAAAAGTTGACTCCGCCCGCGCAGGTAAGCAAGCAATAAGACGGGGAGTGGGGGGGGGCGGCGGAAGAGAGCCGACCCTCTCCCTCTCCCCCTCGGCACTAAATGGGTTGGGTAGCTGTGGCTATAGAAGGGGGGGGGAGGTGTGTTGCTTTGGGAAAGGGAAAGGCCGGGAGCAGCATCAGATTCAGCCTTAGCCGGGCTGTAAGTCCTTTCGAGGCCGCGAGTCAAGCGGTGCCCTAAATAAACCATCCTGTCCCTGCAGCAGAGACGGCGAGAAAAACCATTTAATTCGCCAGTCACTGCAGCGGGGATGGTCAAGGGCTTCTTCCAGAGGCCCGTGTTCCCCCCCCCTCTCCCCGCCACCCCCCTTCCCGGGCTGCCAGTCTTGGCCTTGGCAGAAAAATAACCGAGGGGTCCTTGGTGCTCTCTGGGCTTGCTTGTTTTCTTGGAGACGTTTCATTACCCTTAACTAGGTAACATCATCAGTGCTAGTAAGGAGTGCTGTTTGCTGTCAGTTTATATTCTGACAGTTTATATTCTGGTGTCTTGCCTTGTCTGTGAGACAGTTGTAGGGGTCTCCTGCTTGGGCAGGGGGTTGCACTAGATGACCTGCAAGGTCCCTTCCAACTCTGTTAATCTGTTAAAGTGTGTGTGGGGGGGGGGGCGGGGTGTTTTAGAGATCCGTTGGTTGGGCTGTTTACTGATGAAACATCTGCAAGAAAACAAGTAAATTCAGAGAGCGCCAACGACCCCTCATTTCAACCCTGAGCTATAAATATTCTCCTTTATTGGAGAAAAATAACTGTGAGTTGGAGTAAATCCCGCTTCCTGAGTCTTAACTGGAGAAGATGGGGTGGGGTGAGGGGAGTTTTATCCAGCTGCAAGGTACAGTTATGCCTGGGAGGAGTAGGAACCTGGCCTTCCTGTTTGGAAATGCTAAAGAAAGGGTAGGGCGCATATCACTTGGATTTATTTTACGAACAAATGTGAAATACAATCCTGTACAGACTTAGTTGAATTCGGTAGGGCCTTTTCCCAGATACTCAATTGAGGTCCTACTCCTTTAGGTGCTGCTGGATTAATGTTTAGGGTATGCAGTGGAAGTTTTCCTTTCCTGCTCCTTTTCTACAGCTGCCCACTATTTGGGCTGACTCAATACTCTGGAACAAAGGAGGAGGAATTTTACCTGGAATAGGTTGAGGTTGGGCATCCTTGGATACAAAAATGAAAAGATTTCAAATGTTGCTTCTTTATCTCCAGTTCTTGTGTAACTTAGTTCCTGGGCTTGTGAAAGAACAAATGAGAAACAGGGTTGATAATGGAGTTCCTTAAAAAAAAAAACCCCAAGATTTTACACTCATGTACAGATTCTACACAAAAAAACCAAATAACAGCAAACACAATAAATGAATTTTTACCTATTTATTTACCCATTGCCGGTAAGGTTTCCTATACCAACCAAGATTTCACCTCAAATAAACCCAGATTTCACACAAACGGTAACAAAAAATACAGTTTAAATTAAGTTATTTTTACCTATTTAATACATACAATATAATGTAATGTAATGTATAGAAGAACTTAGATTTCATTAAATATTAAAATAAAAAGCTATAAACTCAGAGAATCAGCATTGGCAACCCTGAGGAAAACTATTTTCATAGTTTTTGTGTGACTGTCACTGAGAAAGGTTCTGAAGATAGATGTACAGTATATACATTGTAGTGACTTAGATTAAGGATTAGTGTGTGCAGGGAAGAATGTTGGAAGAAAGGAGGGAAACACTAAAATTTATTGAAAGTTTAATTTTTTTTAAAAAAAGTAAATTCACTATGGCAGCTATAAACCCTACCCCTTTTTACACATATTGTATGCGCTGTCATGTAAAGAGGTGGGGTTAAATCATATAATTAAGGTTGACATAATTATTTTTTGATCTTTCCATGAGGTTAAATCTGATTTTTTAAAAAATTGATTGTGTTTGGTGTGTTGATTATTGTAATTGCATTTATAAATATTCTTTCAGATCTATTTAGCAATAAACAATCTCAAGAATTAGACTTCTTTTGGATAGGAGTGTTAAGATAAATTTTATGGGAAAATTGTTTTATAATTAGGTAAGATGATTTTGAATCTGTTTCTTGCATATTTTGCTTGTAAATAAAAGGTTGACTCAGCCTTCCATCCTTTTGAGGTAGGTAAAATGAGGACCCGGATTGTGGGGGCAATAAGCTGACGTTGTATAAAAAAGAACACCGCTTGGGGGGGCCGAAAGCCCTACTAAGCAGGTATATACAAAAGTATGGAGGCTATTGCTTAACGCATTGTAAGCCGCCCTGAGTCTCCGGAGAAGGGCGGCATATAAATCGAACCAATAAATAAATAAATAAATAAATAAATAAATAAATAAATAAAATCCCCCATATTAGATTTGCATAATCAGTTTTGATAACAGTGTTGGATGGGACCTTGGAGGTTTCTAGTCCATCCCCCTGCTCAAGCAGGAAACCTTATCCCATCTCAGACAAATGGTTATCCAATCTCTTCTTAAAAAGTGATGGAACACCCACAACTTCTGAAGGCAAGCCATTCCACTGATTAATTGTTCTAACTGTCAGGAAATTTCTCCTTAGTTCTAGGTCAGTTCTCTCCTTAGTTTCCAATCATTGCTCCTTGTTTATTTTAATAATTCATTTTGGTAATCCGTTTTGGTGGTATGATTAGGGGAAAAAGGCAGTCATTGAAAGAAAATGGCTTCTGTCTTAAATTCCTACAAATCATTATAGTACGTCTAGCATTGTCTATTTGTGAGAAATGGTTTGTTATTAATACTTTCACCTTCAACCTTTGCTTGTCTTTTTTAAAAAATATAATTTCGGTATGTCTGTCTTACAGAAGTCTTGATCCTGTTTGGTTTTACTGGCTTGAAATTATCATCTTGTTTTCGTGATTTTTTTCCTATACCTATACATATTCATAACTTATTATAAGGACATTAAAGTGAAAAGTAAGTGGCAAACAGAGATCTGGAGTGATATAGAAAATTGATTTCAGTAATTTGACTTTTATTCAGATGCTGATTGTAGAAATAAAGGCCTTTTTCAATTAAATTAAATTAAATTTTATTTTACTAATAAGCTTTATCAGTTTTAATATTTTGTTCATGATACAGTTGACCACTATCTGTGTAAGATTCTATGAAGTATAATTCACATTATTTATGTCTGCTTGCTACAAGAACGTTGATTTCCTGGATTATAAAAGACTTTCCTTCAACAAGACTAATTTATCTTTGAAACAATGAACTAAAATAGGAAAAAAATTTTAGAGCTAGATTATTTTTAACCTCCAGTTTTTAAAACACTGCACCATACTGCATCTTAGTATTTGTATTTCAGTATATATGTGGTTTGTTAAAAATCTAACCTTATCTTACAAGAGTTTTTGTCCTGTTGCCTGTTTAGAATAAGGGACTTCCTTGTTGTAAAAATATAAGTTTCTCAGAAGAAAATTAGAACTGAACTTGTGTCTCAAACATGGGTTCAGATTTCATTTTGAGATGGAACAACAGACCATAATTATTAATATTAATGATACTGTTGACACTCAGCGTTAAGGTTTGGAAAGCTACATATTCAGTGCTGATAAACACTGAATGTGTAATAAGTTGGCTGTGGCAAAATGACTGTGGCGAGTTGGCTATGGCCAATTCTAGACCAGTCTTGATTCTGAAAATAGTTCTGTACCTCTGTTATGGTTAGGATGTTTAGGGGACTACATTTTGCTACTTGCTCCTTTTCAAGTGCTGCATTGTGCCAGGATCTGCAGTGAGTTAGCATGATTGTTTTGATTATTCTGTCTTTAGTTATAGCTTTAGGGGACACTAATATTGTAAACAAAACAAATGTGCTAATAGGTATTCAGAGAAGGAATTATCTTGAAACATCAGTATTTTGAGGATAGGAAGTAAAGTGCCATTTTCCAATATCTATTTGACAATAGTTATGCGCAAAAATTTAAATATACTTTTGATGTCATAACAGACAACTTTTAAGCTTAAAATGTTCACAACTCCATGTGCAAATACAAATGTAGATCAGTTCAGTCATCATTATAGAATAGAAAAGATTGATAGGCTATCCTTCCTTTGCCAGTCACTTTTGAATAGAAAATAATAAAAAAATAAACAGTAACTATAAACAAGAAATCCAACAGATTGGTGGAAATTTTATTTATTTACTACTAAATTTATATGACTGCCCATCTCACATACGTGACTCGGGGCGCCTGCAATAAAACGAGTAAACAATGTATAGAAAAATATAGTATTTTGTTGGCTTGCTTGGTGCTCACCATCCATAAAAACAACTTCTGTGCTTTTTTCTGGTGGCAGAGATATAGATCTGCTTGTATGTTGCTGATCAGTATGTCTCTATGTTATGTGTGCAGCCATGCCAGATATTCTTTTGGAATCAAAGCACAACAGGTTGGTCATATGACCATCCGTTTTTCCTTAGCATCTTATCTGTTGGTTTGCAATTTATACACAAAGCAGGGTGCTGCTGTCCCCCTAGCCAGCATGGAAATGCAGCAATGGATAAGTTTTGTTTCATTCTGTGCTGGGTGCAGAAAGGTGGCAAAAACACTGTCCTTCACACACTGCTCGGAAATTGGTGTCTTGCAGAAAGGATTTTGTCTTTCCATTAGCAGTCAGTGCACTCAGAGAGGTTGTAATTATTTATGTTTTGGACAACTAGATGAATATTTAATTAAAAGTCTGAGACAAGGCCTAGGCAGGAATTCCTCTTGCAGGGATGAGAGATGCTATTGCGTAATATATTGTTCTCTAGTTTAATTGGAATCAGTTTGGTCCATAGCCAATAACATATTGCCATTTGGCTTTAAAGTTAATTCTGTGTTTTGTTTGATCTTTAGAACATTTACTTCATAGAATATTACTTCAGTATGGCATAAGTTCATTGAGTGATGAATGTTGCCTATTTTATCACTTGGTGTCTTGGGTACTACGTATATTTCAAAATAAGGTGGTATCGGATTTAAGGTTTCTTATTCCAAAACAAAAAATAGAAAAAAAAAACTGTAAACAAACACAAGAGATCTTGTGCAATGCTCTTTTTTCCCACTGGGTCTATCTATGGTTGTTAGTTTCATCTGAAAGCAATCCTAGGATTTCATTGTTCACCAACAAAACACTTCATCCAACTTGTGTGTGAGTGTGCTTATTAAATGAGTACACTCCATACATGTAATTCTTAATCTGCAGAATCAAATGTATCATGCTGATTTTTTTTAAAGAAATTGAATTATGATTATTATAACTGCTAGAGTGTTATTTTAATATGCTACTTTTCTCACCTTTAAAAATTAGATTACATCAGTAGTGGTAGATGCAAATTTGTATTGATTAACGGTTTAGTATAGAATTTGGCAGCAGTGGTAAAATTATATGGATAAGTCTAATTCCATCTTTCTCAACTGCCAAAATTGAGGATGTCTCAGGATCCAAACATACCAAATGTAACTGAGGGAAAATCAGATGTGCCACAGGATAATCAACAGGACCATGTGGACAATGCAGAGCAGTGTGTCCGAAAGAAGATTCGACAGAACACACCAAGTCCTAGTAGAAGCAACATATCTGAGGGTAAGCAAAATTATTCCGATAGAATACTTTTTATCACAAGCAAAATAATTGTTTCGCAGGTTTCCTTCTGCTCTGTATATCTGTGTAGCTTTCTTCTGATAAATGAAACATCTCCCACACCTCAAAAAATCTCAGAAACTATTCACTATGAATGTGTTTTCTAAGAAAATTACTTGGACCTGCATAGGGAGTGGAGCAATGGTGGGACCTTTTTTTTACCTAATTTCTCTATAGAAAAATCCTTTCATTATCCAGATTAAATGCCTTGCCATCTATGTTCCTGGAGGGAAGATTCAACAGTATGCCACCACAAGGTCCCTTGGGCCCTTGCTCCAACAGGTTGATCAAGATACTCTCGGACATTCTGTTGCACTGCCCGTTTAATCAGCCACAGTGCTCTGAATTAATTCTGCTCTTACTAATTTCTTGCTTCGTTTGGTTAGAATTATGCCTGCAGAAATGTATAGGGCTTACTATGATTGTTTGATTATAATTGTTATATGACAGCTTTGAAATTAATTTTGGCAGCATTCTACTGGCAGATTTATCTTTGCTTTGATGGTTGATAATATTATTAATTTCCTGGGGAAGGTGTTTCCTTTTGTTTGTTTTTTTCTGACTATATTATGTTTGATATTTTGGTCTTGATCACAAATTAACTAAACTAAACACATATTTAATATGTATTATGTATACATTAAAACTTTTGCTATGATACTGTATCATGTCCGAATAAATGTTTTTAAAAACCTAACTAGCAAGCTAATGTCTGGCTAACATAAAACTGCCCAATCTTCAGTCTTCCAATTTGGGAGATTTTCTGAATTAAGATCTAAATGCTGATTCTATTTTGCATTCGCATTTCTGTTTCATCCTGCACAGATGGCTCTTTGTTTATCCTTAATCTCTATTTGCCACTAACTCTTATTCAAAGCATGGATATGGTAATGAAAATAATAATGATAATACATTGATAAAAATGCCAAATTAAATCCAAACGTCTGGCTGACTGTGCAACCAACCATAATAATATAATTTATTTACCCAGCATTTCAATTTCCTTTCATTTGGGGGGACCTTCATTTTTTTGTGACCATGTTTTTTCAGAAAAGAGATGAAAAATGGTACGTACATATGCTTACACCCAGGTATCTTTAGTGAAAACCACTCATCAGTAACCCAGATTTTTTTTTTTCATTTCAAAGGTTGTGAAGTTAATCTTCTATGGATTGAGTATGAAAAATTTGAATTAGATTCTGTTAGAACCAGGGGTGAAATGCTCCCGGTTCGGACCGGATCGCCCGATCTGGTAGCGATGGAGGCGGATGGTTCGGAGAACCTGTAGCAAAAATCCCTGCCCCCCCCATGTCCAGCTGAGCCGCACAATCATCAGAGGCTTTTTTTACTTTTAAAAGCATTTTTTCTACAACCTCTTCAGCCAAAAAATGTTTTTAAAAGTAAAAAAAAAAGCCTCTGATGATTGCGCCGCTCAGCTGGGATCGTCAAAGGCTTTTAAAAGAAAAAAAGGGTTTTTTTTCCTTTTAAATGCCTCTGACGATCCAAGCTGAGTTGCCTGATCGGCAGAGGTTTTTTAAAAAAGCCTCTGCTGATCAGACAACTCAGCTGGGATTGTCAGAGCCTTTTGAAAGCATTTTTTACAACCTCTTCACCAAAGAGGTTATAGAAAAAATGGTTTTAAAAGTAAAAAAAAAAAAATGGCCATGCCCACCCAGTCACATTACCTCCTCCCCCAAGCCATGCCACAGAATCGTTAGTAACAAATTTTAGATTTCACCCCTGGTTGTCATGCACAATGGCACTTTTAGAAGAGAGATACCTTGCCTTCCTTCTTTTGCCTCAATCAACAGAACTATATCAACATCAAAATTAAAGTCTTCTTGGTATTAATAGCAATAGCACTTAGACTTATATACTGCACCAGAGTGCTTTACAGCACTCTGTGAGTGGTTTACAATGTCAGAATATTCTCTCCAACAATCTGGGTCCTCATTTTACTGACCTCAGAAGGATGGAAGCCTAACTCAACCTTGAGCCAGTCAAGATCAAGCTCCTAGCAGTGGGCAGAGTCAGCCTGCAATATTGCATTCCAGCTACTGTACCACCACAGCTCTTTATAAAGACTTCCTTATACTTATCATGCTGTACTTGGATTGTATTTTCCTTCTAATATCCAAAATATTGGTACAACATGATCAGTTCTTAGGAATTTTAACACAAAAAACATTTCAGACTATACTTAATTGCTGGATTCAGCTGCATTAATGTCTATAATTTATTTGTTAGTTTTGTAACCTACCATTAGTCCTTGTACTGGGTGACTTTAGGCCAGTCATTCTCTCTCTGCCCAATTTACCTCACAGAATTATTGTTGTAAGGAAAATAGGAAGAGGAAGGTGTGTTAGACATGTTTGCTGCTTTGAGTTAACTTGTAAAAATTATAAAGGTGGGATATAAATAAATACGAAGTAAATATTGATAAAGCAGTGATTGGGTGATTGCTCATTGAGCACATCTTTTCTCCCTATATGGCTTCATCCTCATCATTTCACGTCCTGTAAAAATCTAAAATTTAAGGAATTGCATTGAGAGAAGTTCACAAGAGGCTTAGAACAAGACAGATTGTTATCTGGTAAATTGAGAATTGGTTTGGGGTGAAAATAGACATGAGAAAATAGGAAAATAAAGAAATGAGAATGAAAATAAAATGACTATAAGAACAGAAAGTATTAGTCCTGTATCAAAAAATAGATAAATCTCCCAGCAGAATGAATGATGAGTAAAAAAAAGAAAGGATGATATTCAAGCTGCTTACAACAGCATGAAAATAATTATTTTGACAGAGTGCCATAGAAACATGGGGAATTTGGCAGATAGGCGCACAAGCAGACAGACAACCAGCTAGTTAATAAGAAGTAGCTAAATAATAAGAGAATTGTATTAAAAATGAGGTTGGGAAAAAACATTTCTGAATGTATATTTGTGTGCTATGCACAATATTTGTGCATTATGGTTATGCACACACACAAAAATAGTTCCAAAAAGTATTCAGAAGAAACAACAAATAAAAGAAGCTAAGAAAATGTGAAGTGATTTGGATATGAATAAGAAACTTGTTTTAGAAGTAGGTGAAAAAGGGCTAAAGATGGAGCCTTCAGTACATTAAGAATAAAAGTCCTGATCCTGAGTCCTTTGGGAAAAGGGCGGTATAAAAATTAAATAAATAAATAATAGATAAAAGTGATAAAATAATTTGAGTTGAAAGCAAAGTGAAAAAAATTAGAAATTTGAATGGGAATGATAGCAATATGTCAGACTGAAATTGAAAGGAACTATAAAAGTGTCCCAGCAGAGAAAGTTATGAAAAATAATTTAAGTACTGTGAGAATGCTGAAAAATGGTAAGGGTGCTGGTATAGCTGCTTTAACTGGTAAAATGTTGAACTTTGGATGTGCTTTGTTTATGAATGGCAGGGTAGTTTCTTTACATATGTGAAGGTTGTATCTGTGCATGAAGATTGGAAGAATGCCTATATTGTTTTCTCATACAAAAGATTAACGTAAACATTAGTAATCTAAGTATGTTTAGGAAGGTTCTTGTCAAAATTCCGACTGAGCAAATGTGCAAAATTTGAGAAGCGTCAAGTGGCTTTATGCCTGGCAACAATGTGAAGTCTAGATCTGAAATAATTTGATCATATATAAAGAGTGAATGAGGATCCAATTGCACAACAAATACATGAGGAAAGAGTGAGTGTGGTGAGACAAAAAAGAAGACCAAGAACATGTTTGTATGTGGAGTTTATAATACCCTTTAAAACTATAGTGAGAAATTTAAAGAACAAAAGATTGTGAATTACTATGTAGACATGATTAAAAACTAGGATGATTTGCAAAAGCAGAAATGTGTTGACAGGTATGAATGATGTTGGCATAACAAGATTGGGATAAATTAACTATATCAGTTAATAAAAAAGAAAAAAATTACATAGCATTTCTTAGTTTTCTTTTCCACGTTGCATAAGGATTCTTTATTTTGAAAGGGAATACACATGATGGGTACATATATATAATACATGATTATATTACAGCTTCAGGTGCTGTATAGCTTGATTGAAATGATCAGATTGTATGTTCAACTAGGATATACTTTGCTGAAGCGTATTTCTTTGGTCCACAGCTAGCCCTGCTCAGTTTGTGTCAGTGGAGGAACTGATGGATACAGCAAAAGGTGTTACAAACATGGCCTTGGCCCATGAGATTGTTATCAATGGAGGTTTTCAGATTAAGCCGACTGACTTGCCAGAAAACAGGTAAGAGGCCTGTTATGGGTTGAAAAAATTCTAGAGGTGGGCTATAGTTCATAATCTTAAAGGAAATATATTTTCTTTTATGGAAGAATACCCATAGGAATTTTAAGACAGAAAGAAAATATATTAGGACATAATCATTTTTTAAATACAACTGCAAAAATACAATAGTTATGAAATACACACTGTATTTCATTAGCACACAGTAAACGAACAACACAAGTATTTTATCAGTTATTAAAACACAGTTGGAATTAGGCAAGTCTTGCCAAAGTGTTGATTGCTTTGCAGAAGGAAGAATAGTTGTCATGGATGATTTAATGTAGAATAATAAAAATCCTTAAAATCATGTGTAGAAAATTAGCACCTATCCCTCCTAAAAGAATGAAATATTTTAGGAAATATTAAAAAGGGAGGATAAAATATTTCCCCTAAAAAAGAAATAAAAATCTTAAAGGAAACAGAAACCCAAAAACCCAGCTCTCTGCCTCCAGTAGATATTTTGGTACACATTGGGAAGGATTGGGCCATCCTATCTAAAAGACCCCCAGCTCCAGAGTGATGGGATTAAGACATGACCCTCCAGGACATTATAGGATTATCTAGCAGCAGGGCTCACTGCCCCAATCACTTGGGGACATTACATCAGCCCAAGGTTCAACCAAACTTGATTCAGACAATCATGACTCTACATTGGAGTCTGACAGCAACCAATAGAATACATGGTCTTGCCACAGGAATAGGAAGCTCAGGTTCAAAGCCCAAGAGAGGGTGTAAATACCTCTCACTCTCCACTCCATGTGGACTTCAAACTCATGTGGTCCTGTCCCTCAATAAACCTTCTTTCCAATCAGCCTCCATGTTTCCAGTGTCTTTCTCCCCACTTGGAACTGAACCAGATGGATATTTCTTCCAACACATGTGTTCCAAGTTGTGCCACTCTTTGTTTATAGGTGGTATCTTCCACAGTTCTGTCTCCCAAACCAGGCCAAGCATTCCATTATTTCTTTTCAATTGCATTTTATCATTCTAGCAACTGCCAAGAATAGTGAAAATGCATTTTTAAAATGGAATTCCATATAGAGACAAGCATGGGATAAAAGCAAACAACTCTTATGTGAGCTCTTTTGTTACATAATACATGGAGCTTTCAAAACCTGGGTTAATTGAAGCTTTTCAGCTTCTCTGGTAGCCATTCCCTCTTATATATATATATATGAATGAGTAATAAAACCTGCTGAGTTTCTCTTACTGCCATCATAGTCACTGAGCTTAGCAAGAAATTATCTTGCCTTTTTCTTCTCCATTGTGATTCCTTCTTTAATGTATAATCTTTGTGGGTTGGTTGGCAAGAGATTTACCCATGCATTTCTTATAATGTGTTTGTTAATTAACTTCACATCAGAATTTCTTTTCTTCTAAATCCCATATGCTGATTATTTTTATTAATGTTATGTTTTCGTTTATTTATCTTCATTTTGCTTACCAGTTTTGAAAAAAGAGTAAGAGATATTGTCCACAAAGCTTTTTGGGATTGCTTGGAAACACAGTTAAAAGAAAACCCCCCTTCATATGATCACGCAATTAAACTTGTAGGAGAAATTAAAGAGGTAAGATAGAAAGTATTTGTTGTCATTTGAATGTTTCTTGTCTATCTGCAAATCTAATTATTTAAAAATAACTGAAGTAGCAGCAGTCTATATACAGCTTTAGTTGTACACCTAGTGATCTCCAAAGTTTTTTGAATAGCTAATCAGCCAGGATGGGGGATAGCAGCGGCAGCAGGAGGTGGTCATAAATATGAAAAGTCCAAATTTTGTTCATGTGACTGTGGGGGCATTATGACAGACAGAATTTTGAGGATTGGTCATAAGTCCCTTCGTTCAGTGCCATTGTAACTTCAAATGGTTGCTGAACATTAAGCAAGGACAATTTATATGTTTTATCTTCCAAATAATCCCATTTACACCGTTGCTAGTACTCTTAAAGTACTAAAGTATTCAAAAACAATGGAGTAGTATACACGGAATACCCAATGAAGATGTAAAATTGGGCCTTTGTGTCCCATTTTGATATTCAGATGCAGTTTTTGGAACTCTGGAATATGGTATGCTGAGTTAGATGAACTTTGGTTTGATCCTTTAAAGAAAGTTTTTACTTTTTTAAAACCATGATCTATTTGTTTTCTTGTGCTTTGGAAACATGGATGCAAATCCTTTATTTGTAATTTTGAAATACCTTTTGTTGCTTTGCTGTCTTCTCACTCCTTTAAGATCTGCCATATATTGCTCTAAAATGAATGTACTAGGACTTTTTATTTTCCAATTATCTGGTTTATGACCTGACACTACCGAGTCATTACGCTAGTCATTCTACGCTGCCACTTGACTGAACAAGATTTTTCAATTTGGTTGTATAATGGCTATAACCTTTTAGACACGCCTTTACCTACCAAATTGAAATTCTATCCATTGCGTCTTTGTAGCATGATATTGGGAGAGAAAAGTGTTGCAAAAAACATAAGGCATACAGAAAGAGAATTGCTTAACTTTCATTTACTTTTTTTCCTATTTTTCCCAATTGAATTGTTCAAGAGGCTTTAAAAGAACAATGGAGCAAAAATCTATATTCAACTGCATGTCGAATGTAGTTGGAGAAATGTCCAAATTTCAATAAATAAAACTGAAACCTAAGATCATTTGACCATATATTTTTATATGACCACTTTTCATAGTAACATAATGTTGTTGTAGTGTTTTTTTATTTTTGAATGGTGATGACAGCAGTGTAATTAGTACTAGGATCTAATAAAAAGGACATTACTTTCTTTCAGGCTCTCTTGTCTTTTTTGCTGCCTGGCCATACTCGATTAAGAAATCAGATTACCGAAGCTCTTGATCTGGAGCTGATAAAACAGGAGGCTGAGAATGGTGCCCTTGACATTTCTAAGCTGGCAGAATTCATCATTGGAATGATGGGGACACTCTGCGCTCCAGCAAGAGATGAAGAAATCCGGAAGTTGAAAGACATTCGTGAAATTGTTCCCCTGTTCAGGTGCTAGAGGGGGAAAAGAAAAAAAAGGAATAAGTCTTCAGTTCAAAATGGCTTAAACAGCTGCATCATTTTAATAGGCATTAAATGCTACGTGGACTACTTGAATATATTTTCTTCTTTGCTTTTTATTGGAGACGTTACGTTAAGAATTAAGAAATTTGGAATAATAAAGGAAGATTATTCTTTGATTAAGGATAGTTCTTGTAATGTTTTGCAGTGAGGTGTATTTCCAATTCTTTAAGGTGAAAGTTCAACCTCTTTATAGCAGATCCTAACAAGGCACAGGAAGTTCTCAACTTATAACAGTTCATAGTGACCATTTGAAGTTACACCGGCACTGAAAAAAGTGACTTATGTCCGTTTTTCACACTTACGACTGTTGTAGCATCTCAGTGGTCATGTGATCAAAATTCAGATGCTTGGTAACTGGTTCATATTTATGACGGTCGCAGTGCCCTGGTGTCATGTGATCCACCTTTTGCAACCTTCTGAGAAGCAAAGTCAATAGGAAAGCCAGATTCACTTTACAACCATGTTACTATCTTAACAACTGCAGTGATTAGCTAACAAATGTGTGAAGAATGGTTGTAAAATGGGGCAAAATTTACTTAACAAATGTCTCATTTAGCAACAGAAATTTTGGGCTCAATTGTTGTCGTAAGTTGCGGACTACCTGTAAAGATTCACACAGTTTCGTTAATCAGGTTTAAGATAAAGAAATGGGAGATTATCATTCATTCATCTATCTATCTATCTATCTGTCATATTTCTATGCCGCCCACTCTCCGAGGACTCTGGGCGGCTTACACCAAAGACAGTATACTAAATAGCATATTGCCCCCTAACAATCTGGGTCCTCATTTTACCCACCTCGGAAGGATGGAAGGCTGAGTCAACCTTGAGCCGGTGAGATTTGATCCGCTGATCTGCTGAACTAGCAGTCAGCTGAAGTAGCTGCAGTACTGCACTCTAACCACTGTGCCACCTCGGCTCATGCAGAACCTTGCAAACGAAATAAAACCCATGCCTTCATTTATGAATGAATTCGTAATAGTGGGCTCTTTGTGAATTGTTTGAACCTCTTTTCCCCAGAATGTATACCTTAATGGCTAAGTGTCCTTTTCCAGATAAGCTCAGGAGTGCAATGTTCATCTCTGTTTGTGAGTAATGTTTTCATATATGTCTCTTTCTTTCCCAGTCTCAGTGAGTTCTCTTATTTAAAGGCTCCTCTGACTATAAATGTGGATTCCTTCCAGAAAAAAAGCCCCACTAGCTTGGGATTTTGCATCACATGCCATTTTTCTGTGTAGAAGGAATTGCCTCATGGGTAGCATTTCATCACCACAGATCCTCTTTCCTGGCATTCAGAAGTAGTATTGCTCTGAGGTGGGCATATGTTATCAGTAGGAACTGGGCTACAGTTATCAGAATAAGTATGGATAAAATCATGCTATTTGCCTTTCTTTGGAAATCAATTCAAATTGATTCAATGGAACTTTTCCCCCAGAGAATAGATATAAGATTGCAATTTAAAGATAATTTGTAAAATAATGAAGCTTTCTCAATCTAGTATCTTTCAGATGTAATTCAAATCTCATACAGTAATTTCCAAATACAAAGGCTGAACGCGATATATCTCTGTATTATGGGAATTTCAGATAAGAACTTCTGGTGAGCCTTTGTAATAAGGATAATATGTAAAGCATTATTCCAATGTAACTACTATTGGAAAATACTTCGTTATTTCCATAAACTTTCCTTGAAAAAAGACTAATTCTTCCTTTCCTTTTGACTTAGTTAATTTTCTTAACTGTTCAAGGCTTGCTGTATTTTTTAAAAGTATGAGTCAATTTTGAAAAGCTTAATGTCTTTTTATTTTTTTGCAGAGCAATTTTCTCTGTGTTGGATTTGATGAAAATGGACATGGCTAATTTTGCTGTCAGTAGCATTAGGCCACATTTAATGCAGCAGTCAGTAGAATATGAAAGAAAGAAATTTCAGGAACTATATGAAAAACAGCCAAGTATGATTTTTCTTGCCTTCCTTTACTAAATGATACACTTGCATTGTTAAAATGGAAATTATGAAGTAGATTCAGCATGAATATTCAGTTTCATTTTTTAACAATTTACTTAACTGTTCAGTAATCAAAAGAATATTAAATAAAAAACTCCATAAGATATGCCCCAAATCCCTGTTTCCCTCCCAATTCAAAATGATGCAAGTCAAAACAAATTAAAATCTACCACCAAATGCCTGCGTAGTGCTGATCTTTATATATCATAGATCCAAATAAAAAAATTATACCAGATTTCTTGGGCTTTGCTATGTAAATCTGGCAGCTATTCCCCAAAGTGGAATTTATCTCTTGTGTTGGATGATTGTACGGTAAATGTCCTGGGAAAATGGACAATAATAGCATAATTATTCAAATGTTTTAGTTACAATAATGAGTAACTAAATGTGCATAAGAAATGGTGGTACCTGCCAATTTTATGATAACTTCAGTATATGACCCCTTCCACTTATGGACCTGATTTAAGCCCTTCCTGGTTCCTGTATGGAGCTAGGTGTGTGTGATAACCTGGATTTGAGAGATTATCAGTATTTTTTTGGATATGAGCTGTTGGAGAAGGTTCTGAAGCACATGATGAGTATTTAGCTGCAGAAATCACTCTCGAAAGGCGATATAGGTTTATTTTAAATGGATAAATAAATTGGTGGAGTAATGACAATGAAAAAAATCTATCTCTCTTTAAAATAGATTCCTTAGATTTTATGACTGAATGGCTGCAAGAGGCCATGGTTGATCTACAATCCAAAATTGCCTGTGGTAGTAATAATGGTGCTGCCTCACCCAGTAGAGTTCCGGCACTGAGTCCTGTTGCTGTACAAAATCATGCATATATCCAACTACTCAAGTGGAACCATCTGCAGAAACCTTTTCCAGAAGTAACTATATCTGTAATTTCTGAAATCTAGATAACAACAACTGTGTGAAATCTTAGGACAGATTTTAAATCAGCCTTGTTCTTAACTCTCCTGTTAATGCAATGAAGAATTTAATCCAAAGAAAGAAAACATTATCCTAGATGTGAGTGGGTAATGATGGGGAAAGAGTATTTACCTCTAGAAAATCAATGTATTTCTTTATTGGGTGTACAGGAGAATCATGTCTGCCTTCCTGCTCTTAGGTTCTTAGAGGAGGCATAGAAAGCCCCATTTCTTTGGAGCGCCTACATTTTTAGCGTAGCTATGGAGAGGTGGTTGTGATGGCTCAGTGGTTAAGATAAGGGGTGGTATTCACTTACCTTCGCTACCGGTTCGCAAATGGGAGCGTGCGCCACCTCTGTGCATGCATAGGAACTTTGCATGCGCAGAGCGTCAGAAATGGGATGTGATGACATCCAGGAGAGTGGACGGAGCCTCCCGCAGCTGCCGCTACCTGTTCATCTGAACTGGATATAACTGGTTGAATAGCACCACTGGTTAAGATGCTGAGTTTGTTGACTAGAAAGATTCAAGACCCGAGTACCACATGATGGGTTGAGCTCCTGTTTTTGTCCCAGCTCTGCCAACCTAGCAGTTCCAAAGCATACAAATGCAAGTAGATAAATAGGTATCACTTCAATGGGAAAGTAACTGCATTTTGTGATGTCATGCTGAACATGATCATAGAAACGTTTCAGAGTCATTGTGTCAAACGGAGATGAGCACCACCCCCTAGAGTCAGCTATGACTAGCAGAATAAAATCCTCAGGGACTCCCTTATGGAGAAGAGTACAAATACTCACAAGAGGTTGTCAAGGGAAGATACTCTCTTTTCTCACTTTTTATCTTCTCTGGATTTGCTTACATTTTTATTTTTGTATTTATTAAATTTATAGCCACCTATTTCACTATGAAATGATTCTGGACATACATTATTACAAATAAAAGTTTTTTCCCCTATAGTTACTTTATATAATCCAAACTTTATAGTACTTAAACTGTTTTTGCATTTAACTATTTTTTTCTTTTCTCTTTTCAAAGTAAGGAAGTTTGGAGAACTTTTTTTTCAAGGGAGAAATTATTTGACTTTATGTTAAATTTTAGTCTTTTATATTATGCTGGAATTATATATTTGTGAAAATGTGGATGTGCTTATGAGTTAGAGTGGAGATATGGAACAGGATAATTTTCTATTTAGAATATGTAGTAGAGCTTGCCTTTTGTAAAGGAAAAATGGTTTATCTTCATCATATTAAACTTGAAGTTTCTTTTTTAGTTTGCTTATATTAGGATATTTGAAAGCCTTTTAAATTGAATTGTGTTATACTTAGGAGTTGATATGTGGAATGTTGAGTTTTATATATGTTAATTAATATTAAAATGTTAGGGCTTTGTTTGGATCTTTTGCTGGTAACTGTATTGAAGAAGACATTACATATTTGACTTGACTATTTTTAAGACATAGTTTATGGGATTAAGCAGTGGTGGGATGCTACCGGTTCACCCTGGATTGGGCGAACCGGTAGTGGCGGTGGCGGGAGGCTCCTCCCACCCACCCAGACGTCTCTGCGCATGCGCAGAAGCATCACATGCGAAAGCAGATGCGCGTGCCCACAAGCAAACTGGTAGCGGCCAAAATTGAAACCCACTACTGATTAAGAGTTTTATATTTGTTAGGTAAGAGGCAAAGAGGTTATACAGTAGGATTGTTTATACTTGCATTGAAGAAGGCGGGAAATCAGATGGGAGTTCTTTTTATGCTTCTTTTTCTTGCATTTTTTTGTTTCCTTCTAATTTGTATCTTTTATTGCTCTAAAATCTGTAATAAAATTATTTTTTAAAAAATGAAAAAATAAGGCGCCATATGTATCTAATAAATGATTTTTTCCTCATGGAAAATAATTATTAGTACTCGTTAGAGAGCAAACCTATGTGAAATGGCATATAGATAACATTGATACTGGATCCTTTATTTTCATAGAGAACTAATTGCCTTTTTATTATTGTTTTCTTGGAATTTTGAGAAAGAGCCTATATACCTTCACAAAATTGAGACAATTTAATAGCAATACCCTGTTTCCCCTAAAATAAGATATCTCCTGATAATAAGCCCCATCAGGCTTTTGAGAGCATGTGCTAAAATAAGCCCCCTCCCCGAAAATAAGCCCTTCCCGAAAATATTTAAATGCATGTGCAGCCAGTCCCTGCCATTTCTTCTGGTTAGGGAGGCAGAGCTGGAAATCAGGTAAGACGGCAAGAGGAGCCCCGCTTGCTCCACGTGCCCCAAAATAATAAGACCTCCCTGGAAATAAGGCCAAGCACTTATTTCGTGGTTCAAAAAAATATGACATGGTCTTATTTTTGGGGAAACATGGTATCAGTAAGCTTACTGACTATTTGAGAAGCTGTTGTGTAATACCTGAGCAGTTCAAAGCAGCACTGACAAGGACCTCAACATTGGAACAAATGAGAAGAGAATTCAATTTTGAGTTGTCCCAAAGGTACTTTTTTAAGAGGCAACTGGACTTCGTTTTTCCTTGAAGACATTTCGCTTGTCATTCAGGAAGCTTTTTCAGTTCAGCTCAGTTTTGAGCTATTACCAAAATGACACTTTGTCTTACATATGCATGTAACCAAATACAATGCTTACTGCATGAATCAGTTCTTAGAATATGGTTTAGATTATATAAGACAAAGGTTGTGGTCCCAAGCTACCTAGGATTTTAAAGTTAAACCCATAATTTATGAGTTGTATCAGTCACAGAAACTGCTGTAAATAAATTACGTTTGAGTGACCCACCAGTTCTGATTGATATATTTTGATACACATGGCATGTCTTGATTTATGAGAAATTTCTATCTATATTGGTTTCCTTCCCATACTGTAGTTTAAAAACCAACTAATTAAAAACTGGAACATTCTATTCATTGGTATGAACTTTGCACAGAATGATTTAACTACAGCAGTTTTACAACATCGAGATAGGTGGTGGAATCCAATACCTTTTATAGTATTATGAACCGGGCAGGGTTCAACTTTCTCATGATTTTTAATTGAAGAAACTCAGTGGGACGTTATAGAAAAGTGTATCTTGAATTGAGATACAATAGGAATTGATCAGAAGGAATTATACAACATTTGATCCATTGGTCTTGTGTAATTTTACATTAGCTTTTCTTCTTACTTTTTACTTTTTTACTTCTCTGAAAGCTTTGTATTTATTAAAGGTTTAATTTCAGCCAGTTATAAGTTGATTGAAGTTTTTGGAAAAGAATCCATACATGTATATTGTGGCTTAAGATCAAAAAGATTGAGAGGCTGGCACCTAGAATAGTTTGGAAGTTAACTATATTAAGAACTTTGAATAAGCCCACTTATGTTAGGCTGTGAGATTTCTTTCTTACCACACTTTGTCATTCTTTATAGTCTAAACTTAGATCCATTTTCTATGCTGAAAATGTTTTTGCAGACTGTCTTAATGGACCAAAGCCGTTTCCAGGAAATGCAGCTGGAATTGGACCAGCTTATTCTAATTGGTGCTATTCTTCTGGTCACATTCAATGCATCAGGCACAGCTCTTTCTGATTTGCCAGTTTTTACCAACGAACTCAAAATGGCTATCAAAGTATTGCTGACAGGGCTACACCTTCCGTGAGTACCTTGCAAATTTTGGTCCTTATGGTATAATGTTATTTTGGTCTCTTATGCTGAATGTTATTGACATGAAACTTTGAGCTTAGGCCTACTTATTTGAAAGGATTCAGGTATTTTCCTCAGCTTCTGTTTGATAGTAAAAAGCCTTAAAATTATTGGGAATGTTATTTGCTTGGTAGATTTTTCTGAACTTGGAATAAGGAATCTGCTTAAAATCAGCTGACCTCAACGTTACCCAAGTTGGTCTATTCAGCCTACAGATTCTGTGCTCCCAGCCAGCCAGCTAACCTAAAGCTACCAATGAACTCACATGTGCATTCTAAAAAATGCAGGTTTGAATTCCGCCCCCCCCCCAAAAAAATCATAATTAACTCCTAGTGTGAATAGGAAATGCTACTTTGTCATTGTCATTTCTTTATGAATTTAATTTCCTATTACAGGTAGTCCTCCACTTACGACTACAATTGAGCCTAAAATTTCTGTTGTTAAGCGATACATTTGTTAAATGAGTTTTGCCCCATTTTGCGACCTTTCTTGCCACAATTGTTAAGTGAATCACTGCAGTTGGTAAGTTAATAACTTGGTTGTTAAGTGAATATGGCTTTCCCATTGACTTTGCTTATCAGAAGGTCGCAAAAAGTGATCAAGTGACTTAGGACACAGCAGTGGTCATAAATATGAACCAGTTGCCAAGCATCTGAATTTTGATCACATAATCATATGGATGCTGCAAAGGTTGTGTGAAAAATGGTCACATTTTTCAGTTGTGTTGTAATTTTGAACTGTTGTAAGTCGAGGGCTACCTGTATATTTACAAGGCACAAAAATGATGACATAGTTTCCACTAATGCCACTTTTCTTCTTCAGGACTTCTTATTGGTTTTTATTTTGGGGCAAGGCTTATGATTTTGCTGTCAGATAAATCAGTTTTAAAGTTTCATGTGAGCTATTCTAATATATGGAAGCTTTTTATCATTCTTTAATTCTTCTAACCTTTGTCTCTAGTTCCTTCAACTTGGATGAAACGTTGGCTGTTGTAAGTGAAAAGATTTGTGCTGAAGTTAACAGTTGCCTTTCCCAGCATGGCTTCACACCATTTACATCTGAAAAAGTGATTGTGCTTAAAGGACAAATCCAGGCTCTTGCCAATCCTGATAATGCTGTATGCAAATTGATAGGTATGCATTATGGATAAAATGAATTTTGTTCAAAGTTTATAATTGTCCGCAAGTTCATATTCATATTTGAGAACATGCCATATGTTAATGTTATAAAAAAGTGGAAATTATTTGGGATAACCTTTGTGATAGGCCATATCTTTTATATACATAAACAATTTCTTTTAGCTAAGTGAACAAACTAAATGATATTAAAAGATTAACGATTTTATCCTGGGATAATTGCAGATAGATAAAAAAACAGGATATGAATCCTTATATTTTATATATTTGGATGCGACTAAAATACAAAGATGCATTGGGATATTTGGACTAAAAAGACAATTATGCTGAAGGAACTTTTAGTATTCATTATTGGGATAGGTTTCTTGAATCAGAAAGCAGCAGAATCCTTTAATTTATTTGACATAATGTATTTTTCGGACTATAAGACACATTTTTTTGACTCCCAAAAGGGGTGAAAATGTCTGTGCGTCTTATAGACTGAATATTGCGAAACCCCGCCCACCCACCAGCTGGTTTTTTGCCTCCGCACGCAAATTTTTGGGGCTTTTTTCAGCCTGTTTTTGAGGCTTTTTTCGGCCCATTTTCAAGGCTTTTTTTGGCCGATTTTTGAGGCTTCTTTTGGCCAATTTTTGAGGCTTTTTTCAGCCCGTTTTCAAGGCTTTTTTTTGGCCTGTCTTCGAGACTTTTTTTGGCCTGTTTTGAGGCCTTTTTTGGCCAATTTTTGAGCCTGAAAAAAGCCTCAAAAACGGGCCAAAAAAGCCTAAAAATGGCCAAAAAAAGCCTCAAAAACAGGCCAAAAAAGTCTAGAAGACGGACAGAAAAGAGCCTTGAAAATGGGCCAAAAAAAGGCTGGAAAAGGCCCCCAAAAAGGCCCGAAAATGGGGCACGCGGAGGCCAAAAACTTTTTTTTGTTGATTTCTTCTTTTAAATTTAGGTTCATCTTATAGTCAAGTGCGTCTTATAGACTGAAAAATATGGTAAATTTAATTTGGTTCTTGATAAATTAACAAGATAAATTAAGACCTCTTAAATTGTGTTATTAACTCTCTTCTTTTCTCAAGATTCAAGGATCCAGTTGTTTTTAGAGAATTACCTTGCTTGTGGTCATCAGAAATCACTTCCTCCTGTGCCTGGTGGATTGGCCCCTATTCAGAGAGAGCTGGAGGAGATTGCTATCAAGTATATTCGCCTTGTTGACTACAACAAGCTAGTTTTCAGTCCTTATTATGATTCAATTCTCAGCAAAATATTGAATAAAGAGTTTCCTTAGTTGTGAAGAAAACTGAAAAATGCCAAGTCCATTTGTATGCAGTCCCTCAACAATAGGGATTCAGTCGGGGGCCAGAAGGCTGTTTTAGTCTGCTTTTACTCTTTTTTGTCAAAATTATAGGGCTGGAAAACGAAAGCTTCCTTTAGATACCAATTGTTCATTTAGGATCCTTACAATCAGTCCTGCCATGTTCTGTAACCTTCTGGGTCACCTCTCCCTACTCAGCCCACTGCTATTCAGAGACCTCTCTTTTAAACATTACCTGGGGCAGATACATTCGTGCATTTAGGGTAAAATGCAGTATCTCAAGAATTGTGCTGATCATACTCCAATTGGACTATACTCCCCAGCATGGTTGGCTTACATCACCGCATTCCACTTGTTCCTTTCAGATAGTAGCTTAGAGATACAGATAAATTTAGGAATCAAGTGATTTGCTGTATTCTGTCAAAGGAGAATCATACATGGAAAAAAATTGTGAATCTATGCTTGGATATTATTGCTGGCTTATTGTGGTTACCTTTCACCTATTGAAAAAACATTAAAACATTTAAAGAGAATAGCTTTCCAAACACGTTTCCAAATAATTCAATAGCAGTGATCAAATATCATTATGTATAATATACATAAAATATTTTGGCTTGGTATATAACTTTATTAGCCATGATGGCCATTGGCAACATATAAGGGTAATTATGAAAACTATCCTGTTCACATAATGCAAAGTACATGCTAACAGGTTATATATATATATATAATTCTTCAAGCCTGTTCTAAAATCTACAACTTAAATTTCCACATATTCAGAGTTTGAATATTGGTAGTTAAAGCACTTTAGATGTATTCTGCAAGCCAAGGCTCTTTTGTGTTTCTGCGAGCCATGGTTTTCTATAGCATTTGTTTCTGTACCTGCAGATACTTGGTCAAAATCATATATTTTTGTAGAGTATTTTCCAGTTCTTTATTTCCCTATTCATAAGAATGCTGTTCTGTAGACTGAAGGAAGTGTTTTTCTTTTGACCTGTGAGAACTCTTTTGAAAAGAGCGGTTTCTTAGTTTTCTATTAGTGTAGATTTTCTTTGCAGCAAATACGAACGAGACCTTGAATAAGAATTTTTCACTAGATATAACGAGAAAATGGGATGAGGTTTTAAACATTAAGAAGGAAATAAAAATGATAATATTAGAGAACAATGAAATAATTTCCTAGTTTCTTAGTTTTCTATTAATGAAGTATAAAATGCTACTAAAGACAAGCAAACTTTTATAAGCTGAAGCAGTTGAGTAAGATAAATCCACTGAATGTTAATATCATTTACATAAATGTTTGGGATTAGAAGAAAAGACAGATTAAAGTCCTAGCTTGTATCCTCCTTACTAGTGAAAATATGAAATTTCCAATTCAATTGCTATTTTAGTTGCAAATATTGGCATTAGTGTGCTCATCTATCTAGATCAGTGATGGCTAACCTTTTTGCTGTCGCATGCCAAAAGCGGGGGGGGAGCGTGGAGGGTTGCGAGTGCATGTGCCCACATCCATAATTCAATGCACCCACCCTCCCACGCATGCGCACGTGATCTCCCCTTCACCCTGCTTATGGCACGGTGGGCCTGGTAGGCCCATTTTTCCCCCCTCCCCAGACTCCAGAGGCTTTCTAGGAGCCTGGGGAGGGCAAAAACAGCTTTCCTCATCCCCCCGGAGGCCTTGCGGAGGCCGGAAACAGCCAGTTTCCCGACTTCTGGTGGGACCGGAAAGCCTGAAAATCAGTTGGCCGGTGCGCGCATGCGCGCTGGAGCTGAGCTAGGGCAACACTCGCATGCCCATCAATATGGCTCCGCGTGCCATCTGTGGCACCCGTGTCATAGGTTCGCCATCACGGATCTAGATGGTAGCTGGCAGAAATGAATTCTGTCTCACCTTTTCTGTTAGGCCCGCAGCACAGAATTTCACATGCTCAGGTCTGACACTGCTCAATCCAGAGGGGGAAAAAGATATGCTTCTATGTATGCATATCTCTTGCTCAGTTGGATGCAAAACATTTATATGATTTATATGTTACATAAACATAAAGGTTTATGTTTATATGATTCATATGTTAGAGATTGTTAAAATAGTTAATCTCTTATACAATTATTGAAATTTGCTTGGCTGCCTTAAAAACTAATTTCAAGAATTCATAAACATGAAACAATCTGGGTTTTTGACAAAATAACTGGGTTTCTGAAGCAGAATTACTGGTGGATTGCTTTCCAGTGTTGAAGTTTAATAAAATACATTCTATTTATTTATTATATTAATTAAGGTAGCTGAACTAAAAAGTGTTATGTGTTAGAAAGAAAGTTATATTCAAAAACAGAATAAAGCAGAGCAGCTTTAGTTGGAAAGATGGATGCAATATGGAGTCCAAATGTTTAGTGGCTGTCTGTTAAATATGACTGAGCTTTGTTGCCAAAGAGCAAAAGATCTGTTTTTTCACTTAAATAATCCTTTTAGTGATTAGAATTCTTAAAAACAAAATATTTGATCATATTCTAAATGAAACAATAATTGGTCTGATGCAGTATAATCAAACCAATTGTTTTTTATTAGATTGTTTTATTGATTTTTTTTGGCAATTTCTTTGTTGATTGTTGTGAGTTGCACAGAGATGGTGGGAGTTGGGTGGCATAAAAATTTTATTATTATTATGTCTGGTTGCACAATTAGCCAGATGTTTTAGAATGGATTTGGCATTTTTATTTATTATTACTTCAATCCAACAACAATTTCAGTATATCATTGAACACTTTATGAAGGATTTGCTTTTTATTTAAAGAATGCTCCCATAAATACTTTCTTTTTGAAATTTAGAATTTTAATAAGCAAAAATAGGAGTCCAAATGTTTTTGTTTTATGTAAACAAGCAGTCTAAAACTAGTATTTCTAACATTAAAAGAATGGCCAGAAATGGTAAAGCCAAATTTAATCGTTCAGTCTCATCAATTCTGGAAAATTAGCCCTTACTTTAAACTTTTTCATTAAAATCAGTTAGTCTTCAGATTTTTAACTATTATCTGATATTTAAATTTACCCATCCACCAATTTTATTGCTTTAAGACAGAAAGCAATTGAAAAAAACCCTTATTGGTGGAAATTTAGTATTTTATCAGAATTGTCTATGTATGTGTTTATGGGTATTTTTGAATTATTAATATTCCAAGCTTGATGTTTTTCCTCAGTGTTGCTGTCATCTATGCTGTATGTGCATCTTTAATGAGATGGTAATTGTCTGTAATAAATTAATAATTTTGATGCTTGTATGTAGTTTCCAATAATTTATCTCATTTTTGCTGTTCTATTTTCACCATTGTCAAACATTTGTTTATTTCACAAATGCTTGCTTTAGGTTTGGGTTTTGCTTCATTGTTTCTTTTGGAACTTTTATCCCCACACTAAGCTTTAAAAGAGAAATGCTGTATTAAAGTAGGCAACTATTTAGGAAACTCAAGGTTTTCTAAAACGACTCCCACATTGTAAAGAAGTGACAAAGAGGAAGAGGAATGACCAAGAGTCCTGAAGAACTGAAATTCAATTCAGGTTTGGCAAAACCATTCATTTTTAAGGGTGAACTTTGTGCCTGGTGATTGAATGGAACTTTGGTGCAATAACTCTAAGATTCCTGGAAGCCTGAAGTCTATTACTTAATAGACTTAAAAAATACTTCTACGTATGCTCTCTCAGACCATCTAAACCAGTTCCTTTCTTCTGATTTTGTTGATGCAAATAATATAGGAAAGCCCAAAGCTCAGATTCTTTCAGCATCTCTCCAGAGACACCAAAGTTTGTGTTTCTTGCATGGAGCAGATGAAGTAGAATCTGATGCTAAGTTACTAAGTCGTATTCCTGTCAAAATCCCAACAATGCACGGGTTAGAGAATGTTATCTATTTTCAAGGACCACAGTACTACCTCTATATTAAAATTATCATAGTACACAGAATAAAGAGTGAGGCACTTTTTATATGAAATTTGTAATCAGATTTGCATTTTGCAGACTTCCACTTGAAATGTAAACTTTCTCTGGAGTGATTTAAAAGTACCGAGAAAGGGCAAAATAGTAGGTCAGAAAGATAAATTCTATAATTCGTTGTTTTGACTATAGAAACACTAAGTGATTTCATACCTTCCATACAATTAAAGGTAATAGGCAAGTGGCAAATTAAAATCTTGTCCCTTATCTTGAAGCTAGCTTGTATGCTGGAAAAAAGATAACTATCACAGTACTTAGCATTTTATTTTGTAATTTGATAAATGCCAGAAATATTTTCTGCATCCAGTTATTATTTATATAACAAAAACAAAACTAATGTTAAACTTTTGACTGACAGAAAAGTTGTATCTTCCCTAAATTATCAATGACTACTATTGTATGCCTGGAGAATTTTCTGACTAGCATTAATTTAAGTGTCAATGAAAATGGGAACTCTTCAGTTCAAAAGGATCTCAAACCATTTTCTATTTCTATATTTCTATGAAATAATTTTATTTCTATAAATTATATTATTTGAATTATGAGCAGACCTCTTCTAGATACTTTTGTGAATTAATTTTCATGCCCTGGACAATTATCTATTTTTTTTAATACTGTGATACAATTATTAATTGTATCTTTGAATTACAAATTTCATTTGTCTTCAAAGCTTATTTCATATCACTTTGTCACACATCAAGTCTAAGGAAAATAATGCTAAAGACAAACTTAAATATACACTTATCCAAGGAAAAGTAAACACCAGCGGAACCAAATTTCATTTCAGTATTTAAGATGATTAATGGTTTTGAGATACAATTTTTGTGTCAGCTAGAAAAAAAATCATGAGACGTAATTTTAAGGAGATCCTTTATTTGAAAGGAACATTTGTTTTTCTATTTTAAACTACAAAACAGCTTCCAGTCATTCTGCCATAAATTAAAATGAAGAATAAGGCAGGACAGACACTACATGAGCAAAGTGAGAACGGTTTGTTTTTCAGAAATGTGAATTTAAAATATTTCCCCATTATAAGCTTTCCAGTTTTTAAAAATAAAACTGTCAAAATCCCCACAAGAATTCAAGTGGTGTGTGAGGATACATCTGAAGACCAATGAAACACATGACAAACACATTTTGCATGGTCTGTGTCCCAATGTGTAGTTGCTGCCAGAACTCAAGATTTGCTCGGTCATCTGCCCTTTTCCTTTTCTGATGAAAAAACAGCTGGTAAAAAAGAGGCACCACAGTAACAAAACAACCTTAGTTGCAAGATGCATGTTAGAAACTTTCAATTCTTTTTAAACATTTGATTTGTTGAAAGACAGCATATTACAAGTCCTTTAGATTTTCACGACTGAATTTACGACCTGCCTCATCGGATTCGTTTCTGTTGTCGTGCTCTGTAAATGTCATGAATTGGAGGAACCACTGATCCCTTTTCCTCGTCGTCATCTGAATCTTCGTTTGGTCTTTTGACAGATTTATTGAGAAGGGCATTATTTTCCAAAGGTCCATTCCCTTCCATTGTAAGGTCAGGCAAGCCTCCTGTAATAATCCGTACAGCTTCATCCACAGCTTCGGAAGAGGGAAGAAAAGAGTTCATTTTGTGTAAAAAGGTTTGCTCAATAGTTGTGAACATACACATGATTTATATTTAGAGACATAAAGTACATCAGTAATTACGAGAAAGGGATAGAATACTCTCTAATATTTTTGCTCAAATGGCCATTCCCTAAAGTTAAGGATGACCCTGTTTATATAACACCTTTAATCCAGCCAGCCTCTGACCCAGTGAAATCACCTTACTGGGGATCACCATAACCAACTCTATAGTTTCCCGTTTCCCAAACACAGATCTATCCAGGTTCTCTAAGAACGGTCCAGGTCAATCTAGCAAAGTTCCATTATATCACCAGCCCTGAACCCATTGGCTAGGAAAGTAGTTATCTGGGAGCTGAGTGGGGAACAAATAATCTGATTGGAACAGGGACAACACAGGTGATCATGTACTACCGCCAGGCACTTCCAAAATGGGGGCCAGAGGAAAAACAACTTACTGTCTGGAAGTTTGCATCTTCTGACAATCTCCATGAGTTCATCCACTTGCACAAATGGACCCTGCATACGCACACAAAAAGATTAGCCATTTAATAGAAATATTGACATAAAAGCATTATAGTTCAATAAATATAATATTAATGAAATGAGGCAGTAAACTACCAAAGTCTTCAGAAGATTTCATTATATTACAACTAACCTGAAAACACACAGGAGGTGGGAGAAGTTTCATTAGAACTACAGCAGCAGGTGGAACAGGAAAGACACCACCAGGAACTGGATGTAAACCTGGAGCTGAAATAACAACAATAATAAATAAACAAAAATAACTCTTAATGGTTTTATAGCAAAAGTAAAAAGGCTTGATTGGAGTTTTGTTTATTTTGGAGATGAATCTTACAAGGCGTCATATGCAATGAATAAAAATCTGAGATCAAATGACTTAACTCAAACTTCATGCACTACAGAATACATGCGTAAGGGTGAATTAGAAAAGCATTTTAAAAATAACAGTTTCAGTCACAATGTAGCAGAGAATTTCCCTTTTTATCTTGATAAAATTTAGTAATCCTCTTACGTGCTAAATGTCTTGGTTGAAATGGAATCATTTGCTGGGTATCTGGTTTTGGATATTCTGGCTTTCTGTCTGCTTCATCTTTTAGCACAGGCACTATTGAAGGTGCCACTACAGGATCTGGAATTATGGTTGATAGCTTTGCACGAGAGACATCCTGGAAATTGTATTAAAAGAAAAGTGTTAATGAATCCATGTGACTTAATTAAAAAATCTTTAAATGATGAAAGTGTGCAATGGACATAATGTAAGATTCTCTGTTAACTTACCTTATAACCAAGAGCTTTGAGTTCACTGGCAGAACAAGGGTACAGATCCATGAATTTATACCTGTCTACCAGCAAAGCTGTTTCTTTGCCCTCATATTCTTCCTTGAAAGCTGTAAACCTTCGTTTCTCAACTTTTAATATGCTAGCCAAGTCACCAATATTGCTTTCAAAAGCTAAAAATCGAGCCCATATTTCTCTGTATAAGAAAATACCGAAGAAAGCAAATAACCCAATAGCAATTAATTCATATGCCCAACAAGAGACAGAAAAATCAAAATATAGAAAGCATGCTTATTTAAGCATATTCTAACTACATTGTCTAAAATAGTACCAATGTCTTTTGCAACTGCTCAACTGTTCAGCAGGTTTCAAATCCAATTTATTGCAAGACTCACTGCTACATGTTTACTAAAAAATATTTTATGTGTTGGTGGCTTGCTACTAATCAGCTCTGTCTTTGCATGAGAAACTATTCTAGTCTAATGTTAAATTTATTGTAAACAAATACCAGTCTTTTTTTTTTTCTTATAACCAAAAGGCACAGCAATTGCCCATAGGTTAATTTTAGCTGCCTCCTTTTTCTAGAAAATGTTTATTTTAGATCTAGAAAAACTGACAACTGAGTCTATTCTATAAACTGCTCTAGTAAGGAGGGACAGTCAAAAGAAATGATTCTATACTTAATATTGATTCTGGCGAATGGCAACCAGTCAGTTTATGTATAAAGAGGGAGCCATGGTGGAAGAGCTCTTACAAATAAAATGGAAACAAAATGAGCTGCATGCATAGATTGTCAATTCACTATATTTAGGAGCAAAATGGCAGACAAAATAGTTACTTATTAAATTTAGACAAACGTAATCCATAAATGTACATAATTCCCCAGCACTTTTGTTCCAAAAAAATAGGGTCCAAGTGGAAATCATTTGTTAAAGGGAATAGTTTTCAGTGAGTAAACACAGATGAGTTGAGGAAGAATGTACGGTGAAAGCCAAGAAGGAGGTATGATCATTCATTTATGTATGTTTGTATTAATCAAATTTATACACCACCCATGTCACTGTACAAGTGATTTTCACACTAAACTCATTACTATAGTTTTCAAAGCATAAACATAGATGAGATGGGGAAGCATGTAGGTACAAAGCAGGCAGGAAGGTGGAACTATTCATTCATGTATATATGTATTAATTAGATTTATATGCTGCTGATCACACTGTAAGTGACTGTGAGTGGATTACAGTAAACTCATTTCTGATGCATGCGGGTCAAAGTGCCAAAGCATGCCAGGTCAGATCAGAACACCATCAAAGCATTTGGGGGCATCCATAAAATGAATGCCAACAGAATGTGCTACATTCTTTGTTTCTCTTAATAGCTGTCTCTTTATTTACAAGTAAAACAAAAGAGATCACTTGTAGGAAGAAGCTTTGGTAAGGCTTACCCAGATTTCTCTGGTGGAAGGCTCCCCGAGGTCAACACACGTTCAAACAGGACTCTTGTATTATTATCCTCTATTTAAAACAGAGTTTAAAAGCAAAGATGAAAACATGTAAATATTTGTCTGATTTTTTAAAAAGGCAAATTTTTAAGTTTAAAAAATAAGGTTAAAATACTGAATCAAACTAAGAAAAAAAGGGAAGAAAAAATCTGTAAAAGAAAAAAAAGGAAAAAATATAAGACAACGATTTCCCCCTTAATTCAAAACAAGTAGAAATAGTTTCAGTAATTTATCACCTTTTCTATCATTTCAATCTAAAATCTCTTCATCCCATACCCTTTTAAAAAAATATTAAAAGAAATTATAAGAAAATAACTTTGATTCTTTGAAAATCCCTATCTATTCCACATGGACAGAACAAAATACTAATGGCTGCATTTCCTACATAAAAGCTGACCAAAAGGGGCTTAAGGCTGAAAAGAAGCTATATAAATTTAACTTTTAATTACATATTCATTACAATTAAAGATACTGTATCACACTGAAACAATCCAAATCTTAACAGAAGAATTTAAAACTCAATTTACAATTGTTGACAACAGCAGGGTACATAGGATCAAACATCATCATCATCATCACTATTACTATTACTATTATATATAAATTTGTAAAAGTGTCATTGTTAAACTGGCTGGGAAGGCTGCAAATGGCAGTCACATTGACCACAGCATGCTGCAAGTGTTGTAAATATGCACTCGTTGCCAGGCACCCAAATCATGATCACATGAACATAGGGGGACTGGGAAATTCCAGGATTTCTGACACCTACTTTTTCAGTGCTGATGTAACTTCAGCCACTGAATTGGTCAGTCAGCAAGTGAGGACTCCCTGCACTATGAGGGGAGATTTAACTCAGTCTTCCCAGTTCATTTTTTTAGTGCTCTGTTATACACATGTCTGCTATGCAATTCATCAGCCTTTGTCTACATTCTCTTCAAATCAGATTGTGTCTAATAACCCTTCTGGGTACAAATCCTGATGAAATAAACTTTTTGAAAAACAAAGAAACACTAAATTTTAAAAGTCCAGGTTTTTTAGCAATTAACTATGCAAGAATGCCTCTACAATTATCAATTGCCCAATATTTACAAATTAGGTGCTCAGTTTTGGGGATAACATTTATTTTGTTTATACAAAAAAGCTTTCTAACATTTTCACTGCACTTAGGGCGATTATAAGAAATAAAATAAATGAATATTAATATTCTAATGGAAAAAAGATACAGTGAATTATAATCTCCAATTTAATGATTTATCTGAGTTCCTGGGACTTACCATTCAAATGAGAAAGGTAATCAATATATGCCAAAACATATTCTGGAATGTCTCCATATTTCTTCAAGCCTAGCTCAAAAATCTTAAAAGCCACTGACTTGTCCTGTGAATTTAAAAACGTTATTAGTCAAGTAAAAAATGAACCATCTAAAAAACTGATATAATAATTTCACTCACTATGAAGAATTACCTTGCTGCAATAATATTCCATCAGAGCAGCTGTAACATAAACATGGTGGCGGGTGCGGGCATCTTCTCGTGCTTTCTTAAATATCATTCGGCCTGATTTTATACCTTCTGCTCGCCTTGCAAATTTCATGTACTGAATATAAACCTGAGGAATGGATAATCTTTTAGCTGCAGTGCAGTATAAAGAGATCTACGCTTTATTACGAATGTGGCTTTGTTGCACATTTAAACTTCTTTATATTTTGAAATTCAAGGTAGCATATATATTTAACATGTTTTAGTTCTTAAACATCCAAAACGTAACAACCATCTAAAAAACGTAATTGTCTAAACTCATATAGCTTCTCAAATTCCTTGGGGGGGTCAAACCGAGCCCCACATAGCAAATAACTGATATACAATTCATTGATCAAAAATCCCCACTACCATATTGCATAGAGTTGGAATTATAAGCCACTTTGCTTTTCTGCTTCTCCAGCTGCTATCCAAATTGCCAGCAACTTTTCGGGCTGTGAATTTTGCCAATGAATTGTTTAAGTTTGCTTAGATGTGGAAAATGAGGTGGAACAAATCAACTATCTGTCTTTTCATAATAGATAATTTATAATCTCATAATTCTGATCAGGTTTAATAATAATGATAACTGGCATGATTTACTGAAATCTGGTAACTATTACTAAAGCCTGGTTGGAAGGGGAATTCCCCTCTCAAAAATGTGCCCATCTGGGTTTCAAGTGTAGCACCAGCCATGATTTTAAGACAGGGCAGCAGAGTTGCTATTGTCACTTGAAAGATCCTGACAGCTCTCAGAGAACTTATTGATCAATTTGGACTGGTGATCCAGAGGGATTGCTGCTACTGGACCAGTTTCATTTTCTGAGCTGCTCAGTGTCATAAATGGATTGGCAATAGTGTTTCTCAGACGTATATTGAAGGACCTCCACCTGCCTCCCCTGGGTATGGGGTCAGAAGCAGCTTGAAACTTCATGGTCATTATAAAGCCATAGTTGCTACCTTGAATGAAGGGTTCAACAACACCTCTAGATTGGGCTGTATCTATATAAACTTTTTCTGCTTGTGGATCCCAGAAAATGTTCCTGGTCAGAAAGCTCTGGAAATAAAACAGTACCAGAAATATCTAAAATATCTCTGGAACAAAACTAAGAATGAATCCAATCAGGAATGTGATTATTTTTCTTCCCTTATTGTGTCTTTAGGTGAAGGTAGCCATCTAGAGGTCAAGGTGACCCAGTCTCTCCTAGGTAGGGATGGGCCTGAGGAATATCTGCAAGACAACTACAAAGGTACCTGAGGCAGATAAAGTCACTAAAATCCTTTCTGAATTGGATTCTAGTTGTGCAGATGCTTTGAAATTGCTTGAGGCACAGTCATGTAGGTTATATGAGAAAAGTTTAAGCCAGTTGGTCTCAAGGATGTGGACAAGGAATCTATGGCCTCCTGTAACTTACATCCGTGTCCCTCCTGGCTGGTTAAGGCCTCTTGGGAGACAACCTGTGGTTGGATCCAGGCAGAGGTGAAGTCATCCTTGAGGGAGGAGATGTTCTGCCGCCCTTAAAGTGGTGGTGGTCTACCCCATCCTCAAGAAACTATCCTTGGATCCAACAGCTCTGGAAGATTTTCACCCTGTCTCCAACCTTGAGAAGGTGGTAGGCTTGCAGGTCCAGAGGAACCTGGAGGAAATAGATTATCTGGACCCTTTTCTGTCGCGTTTCAGACTGGGCTATAGTACTGATACAGCATTAATTGCACTTGTACTTGACCTACAACAGAATTAAGATAGGGGTGGTGCCTCCACCCTGACCATACCTGATCTTTCATTAGCCCTCAATACCATCAATCATGATATCCTTCTGAATTGGTTTAGGGATTGGGTGTGGGGGGCACAGTGCTGTGTGGTTCTGTTCCTCCAAGTCAGTTGGTTTTGATGGAGAGAAATGTAGCCCTATATTTCTGATTTTCAGGTTCCTTTAGAGCTCTACCCTCTCTCTGCTTCTATTTAACATGAAACCAGTGAATGAAGCCATCCATTAGTAAGGGTGTAAGTATCATTAGTATGCTGGTGATATACAGCTTTACCATTCTATCCTTGGTCAATCAAATTATGCAAACAAGATTCCTTCAAAGTATCTGTAGACTGGGGATCTGGATGGAAAAATAACGAACTTCAGCTCAATTTAAGCATGACTGAGTGGCTGTAGGTTTTAATGCCTCCACCATTGCCCCTACATCTATAGATCCATCTTTAGTTATAGGCAAGGTTGCATTCTCCCAGACAAAATTAGTTGTCTCACAACTCCAAAAATTGTGGTTGCTCCAACACTGGAGGTTTTTAAGGAGAGGTTGGACAACCATTTGTCTGAAATGGTACAGGATTTCCTGCTTGATCAGGGGTTGGACTATCTTGGACTATCTTGCTTTACTTTTTAATCCTATTTTGGCTGCTCAGCTTCATATTTAATGAGCTGAGCAGCCAGAAAAAAATTGTTTAAATAAATAAACAAATCCTTAAACAGCTGAAAAAGTTTGTAACACTAGAACTTATTTTTGAATATGGTTCTTCACCTTGCTTTGATACCTATATATGTATCACCGCAATAATAACAACAATAACAAATTAAAGTTGGATGTTACTCGACTCTCAACAACTCTGGGCGTTCACATCAAACAGAGTATAATAAAATCAATAAAAGATAAAAGAGATCTAGACACTTATTTTGTTTTTTGCTAGGATATTCTAGCATTCTTGATGACCCTAATGCTGTTAATGCGTATGAAATTATTGTTAACAGTGATTCCACTTGCTATTCTCCATATTCAAACATATGTTGAAACAATGTGTAATATTTTTCATATTTCCATAATTGTAAGCACAGGAATATAATCACAATGACAAAAAAGCTGAAATAACATATGATTTATATAAATTGGGGGATACAAAATAAGCACCAAAAACGGTTTTAAAAAATGTCACTGAGAGAGCTAAGCCAAAGAATCGAAGTTGGTCAAACTGCAATTATTTGAAAGTTGAAGTACTAGAGATCAAACATACCAAAGTGGGATCGATGTCTTCAATAGCCAAGAGTCTGTTATATATGCTGTGTACTTTCTCATATTTCATACGACTCTGCACAAATTAAAAAATATTTGATTAGTTTAAGTCCAAAGTGACCAGCATAATAGTTTGACTGTATTTTTATGGAGATTACAATCTCTAAAGATAGAGGAGGATTTCATTAATGTTTGAGAGAATAAAGAAATGTTTTGATTCACCTCTTCATAATCTGCATACGCAAAATAAAGAAGCATATTCTTTTTTAATAAAGTGCTGATTGCTCTTTCATAAATATTTGCTGCTTCATCACTGAAAAGTTTAGCATTGTTCATATCCTAAAATAAGATGAAATAATGAAAAGAATTTGTCAGGCAAAATAATTAAAAAGGATAGTCAGAAAACAATTTTCAACCATTTAAACCATGCTCACTGAAAAAATTATACTACCATTGTAAACTTAATTGGATTGCGTATCAAAAACAAACAAACTTGTTTGGTTTCTAATTGGATATTGGAGTCCATTTTATATATACTGGCTGCAAACATTTTTGTCATACAAGTAGTCCTTCGGTTACAACCACTTGTTTAGCAGCTGTTCAAAATTATGATGGTGCTGAACAAAGGGCACTTACAACTGGTTCTTCAAATTCCGGCCATTGCAACACTCCTGCAATCATGTGATTAAAATTCAGATGTGCAGTGGTCAGCTCATTATTACAATCATGTGACAGCCACAGTCACATGATAATAATTTCAAGCAAAGTTAATAGCAAAGCCAGAAGATAGCTGAAAATTACTCCCACATCCACTGCGTTTTTGTTCACCTATGCTCTGGAATTATTATCCATGGCATTCATGCACCTGCCCATGATCCACAACATCTGATTGCAGCCCACCCCAGCCCCCTTCCAAAGCATTGAAGCATTTACCTGTAGAACCCTCTGCCCCCCAATGGACCTCCCCTGCAGCACTAGAGTACCCACTGGCCCTCTTTCCTGGAATTCCTGCGTCTTCTCGCTTAACAATTTGAACGGGTCTGGGATTACAATAGCAACTGGAACTACCAAGATTGCAGTCGCACTAAGTGATGTCATCATGTGACATCACCTTTTAGGACTGCATCATTTAGTGATGGGACTTTCAATTGCCATTGTAATCATTGTAATAAATTCACAATATTGATTACTTTTGTTTCCATACCATTTTTCAATTATTTAAACCTGCATTAACATATTAAGTCAAATTGGTGTTTGTATACTGTTATAATTAACAGTGTTAATAAATAACAATGTGTAATAAAACACATAGATAACACAAAACAATGTGTTATTTATGTCAGTAGTGTACATGCAGATATTTCAACATTTTTTCTTACTCCTTTCTCAGCTAGCAGCTTGCTGGATTGTTCAAGATATTGTGCTGCTTCGTACCAGATATCAGGATGATGACCCAATACTAAGAGGCATTGTTCATATGCAAACATCACTAGCAGAAGACACAAGAGACAATATTTATTTGGCATTTTGCAAAACAAATCATTACTTATTTAAATCACAATGTTTCTTCAAGCTCCTCAGTAACCAATTTTGCATTGTTTGACTGAGAAATCACATCTTATTGTTCCCCAATAAGTCTGTAAATTTGAGGGCATTCTCGTTGTTTTGTATTTTCAGTAGGTTTTTTTAACATTTAAAATTGTTGGTGACTCAAGCAACATCATATATTTAGCACACAAAGGAATCATTTTTGTATCCTGTAATCTAAGCAAAGGTAGATTTATTCTTCTATTTCAAAATTATCAGATTCTGTTTGCACATGCCTTGCAGTCCCATCATGGAAGTGATCTGGGCAGTAAGACAAGACTTAGCACACAATACAGTGCTCTAGATTTAGAATCTAGACTCTATCAAAGTATCTGAAAAGCAAAACAACAACAACAACAAGACCGAAGTTACCTCTCTTCGTGATGAGGGTTTGGTCTTCGGTACGCAGAGGGTTACTCTTTTCCCACTGAATGTATTTTTTCCACATGTCTACCTGCTGTGCTTCTTGTGGAGTATTTTGTGGTGGGACAGAGGGAGCATTACGGTCCAGACCTTTCATCACAGTTTCATACTCCTGAAAGATAGGTAGATATTACAATAGTTAAAACAAAACAAATAATTCAATAATCTGTTTTGTTTTTAATATTTGAAAGTTGTTCTATTGGACATATATTGCAGTTCAGTTTTTCACCACAATGTATTCAAAAGAAGGAAAACAAAAATCCACCATCATCCGTACCTTAGCAACACGTCTAGCATTCATATAATCTCTACTACGATCTTCAATCATTTTTTTGGCTAAGTGGATATTGATTCCCTGGAAAAAGAGAGCAAGCCGTTAAACTCTGAAAACCTATATTTGCAGAGGTTCACTGAGACCTCCTATGTATTTTATTAAACAAGTTATATATGCCACACACAGAGTTCCCTTTTTACGATCTTCTAATCCAGGGGTGTCAAACTCAAGGCCCAGGGGTTGGATCCGGCCTGTGGGGTGCTTAGATCTGGCCCACGGGGCCACCCTGGAAACAGCAAAAGACCAGCCTGCGATGCCTCTGCCAGCAAAAACAGAGCTGATATCGCTGGCAGAGGGTTGCAGGAGACCATCGCAGCCAAAAACAGAACTCAGAAGCCTATTTTCACTGGCAGAGCGCTCGGACCACCATAGGCCCCCCAGACATGAGTGATGCTTGAGCTGGCCACCTACACCCGGGCCACACCCACCCTGGTCCCCTGAGGTCGAACACAACCCTGATGTGGCTCTCAATGAAATTGAGTTTGACACCCAGCTCAAATCCCTTAATTCAGAGTAGCATCAGGGCGAATGGATGGAGCTGAGCATTTACTGGCTGGATGCCCATCCTGACGCCACACAGAGTTCACCGCAGATATTTTTTTCTTTGCACCCTGGGGGAGAAATATCTGCCACCAACCTAGGACTGAACTCTCAACCTTCCAAGAAGCATGACCAGAAATGTACATAATTAAAGAAAACTTTCAAAAACTTTGACTAGGCCAGATTTCTTGTAAAAGGAAGGGAGGGAGGGAGGTTTCTTTTTTTTTTCAGATGAAAAAAATTAGCTTCAGAGTTTTCAGTTTTTTGAATAATCAGCCACTGATTGTCAAGGTAAGGTATTCATATTGTTATAACTGCTACATAAACAATTCATATTAACTCCATCAACTTTTTTCAACTTTAATAAAGGTAATAAAAATAAAGGCTTGAGAAGGCTTGAGAATTCTTATAAGTTAATTCTTATAAGGTCTCAGAAAACTAATTTCAGAAGTAATTCTGAATTCATTGTGATTAAGGCAGACAGATAATAAATGCTTAAATTCAATCAACTTTGAAGAAGCCTTAGAAGTCAATTAAATTGAATGTTATAAGAAATTAAAATCTATCTGTTTATGTTATGAAAAAGATTGTTCCCCAAAAGATGCATTAGCTATTCTTGAGCTAGGATTATCACAGAATATATACCTTGTGGCCAAAAGGATCAAAACTGTATCTGCAAACCAATGTTCCCATATGTAAATTCTGCATCATTGAGATCAGGTACAAAAATCCATAGCCAAACGAGGATCCCAGAAATTTCAGTGGGATAGGACTTACTTTCGTACAAATTATTATTTTCTTTCTTTCTGAAGTTAACTCAGCTTTACCAAATAATGTATTAGCTTTCAAATTCTATAGCCTGTTTATGATTTGAAATGATAAACAAAGCAACAAAGGGGGAAAGGAATATAAATGGCTGGTCTTAAATGCAGAAGACTGGTTTTAATTTTGAACAGTATGAGAAGAGTCTATTCACTTTGCCTTATCAGAAAAAGCTCCCACTGCAGAGGAAGAAAATAGTTGTGTTAGAGTCACTCAAGTTGGAATGCTAGCATCTTTTCATTTACCTCTTCATACTTGTTATAATCTCGCCACAGCTGTTCAATGTTGATCATAGGGTTCACACAGCCTCGCTGATAAACCCTGCGGACAGCTGTTATCCTCTGGTTTTCTGCGTAGGACCCTACTGCTTCACTAAATAGTGAGGCGAGACAGTAATATGTCAGCAATTACACTTTGCAACCTGTATGAATATCAACATTGCATTAATTAACACAAAAGAAAAAAATATTGTACTTACACGCCTTTCAAAAAATTGATGTAATCCACCCAGATCTATATAAAAAGCAGTCAAAGTTTAGTTTGTCATAACTGTTCAGTATTTAACAAAAAATATTTCCCAAAAATATATAGAAACCTACCTGATATGACATTATTTCCATGCCAATTTTATCTAGAGCAAAATCATATGCTTGAGCCATTTTTTCTCTGCAAAAAATACACAGAAAAAACACAATTAAACTTGCATGGAAAAAATATTTATTATGTTCTATTACCTTAAACAAGCAGGTTATCATACATAAAAATACTATTCCAAACTTTTCATAGGGGACAGTTTGACATGTGTAAGAGGATCTACATTTTGGGGAGAATTCCCTGATCAAGGAACCTACATGTTGCATTTTAAAAAGATTTTTTAAAAGTAGATTGAGATTTGAACTTCTTTGGGAAATAACATAGGGTTTAGAAAGAGCTGAAATAAAGCAGTTTTAATAATATTAAGATGTTTTGCTGTTTATTGGCAACCTTACTCTGGGTTTACATTACTATACAGTCATATAATTGAAAATAGTGGTAGTTCTTGTTCAGTGACTACAATTGAGGCAGACAACTCAGTTATTAAGTGAATTTTCTCAGCTTTTCAAAGCTTTCCTTTGCTTTACATATCTAGGAAGATCATAAAAGCAAGAACTGATTACAAAGCTATTTTTTTCATCATCAATTTAACTGTGAACAGTATTAAACAAGGCAGTCACCAACAGATTACCTGTTCTGCAAAGTAAGGTGAAATAAGATTTTAAAAGTAACAATGAGAATGTTTACACTTCAAACAACTTTCAGGTTAATTCCAAACTGCTTTAAACTGATGGCTGTCTAGACATTTGATTCTCTAAAGAGCAGGAAGCTTGAAAATAATTCAGAGTAGTTTGGAGTGAGCTAGATGCTCATAGACTAACTATAATGATGCACAACTATTTGCCACATTTTAAACCACTGAATCAAGAAAATTAACTTTGTGGTATCGTTATACCAGAGACACCACTGAGCAATAGGGTAGTTCCAAGGTTATTGTTGCTTCTACATAAACTAAAAAGTAAAAGCAGGAGGTGAGAAAGAGGGGGAAGAGGGAAGTACCAGTCCCGGGTCAGCAGTGTTATAGCAATACACTCTAAGTCTAAGCAATCCTCCTACAGTGCTGAGTCATCCATTTGTGCCATGGTATGTCCATGTGAAGAATTGACCTTGGCAGATTTATCTATTTCTTCCTAGAAATTCTTCTTATTTCTTCTTCTCAGGCCTAGAAGAAGTAGCCAATAAACCATATCAACTTACTTATAACTGGGTAGCTTCCCTTTTGTTTCTCGCACATATGAAAGGTAGCACTTCCACAAGTCAATGTGTAAGACTTTCATAAGGCATCGCTGAAACAGCTATTTATATTGAGAGAAAAAAGAAATAGTAGTCCATCAGCAGGTCAGAGTAGATTCTTGTTTCGCAAATTTGAACAAACTTCCTCAATTTTGAACAAAATACAATGATCATCCTCTATGTTTTTTTAAAGAAACTTGGGCAAAGCTTCATGAATTACACTCAGTCTCGATCATTTTTAACCAGTGTTAAAATAATAGAGCTGTAAACTACAGCAGTATGAAAGAAAAGATTGACAGTATCCAGTACTGGAGCCTTACAGGTTCTGATTTTCTAAATGGAAATTTGACTGTCACTTTATACACCTTAAAGCATCAGAGGGACTTCACAGAACATATGGACTTTGTTACTCAGATGACTGTAGTGGAATATAAGGATATCTTTGAAGGAAGGCCAGGAACTCGATACTAATTTAGAGCACAGCTGCATATTTATTGAAGACATTTTTCTAAGTAATCCATGTATGCCTCATCAACAAGGTATCTAAACCAAAGTACTGTCCCCAAATCAACCGTGGCATAGTTTAAGGCTCTTAAGTAGTTTTTGAGGAGAGATACAAAGGCATCCCATTCATATTCCAAACTTTGACTGAAAGAAGCATTGAAACCACCATGTTTCATGACATTGTCTGTTTTATGCCAAAACTCATAAGCTGTTAACCTAATTAAATATCCTGGTTAAATTGGTCAATTATATTTAAAACATTTCATTTTGACTTTTTCAAATGAGCCTATCTATTTAAGTAAGGTGAGTAGCATATGTTTGATCTGTTTGCTAATTTGCTAATCAGTATTATATATATGTGTGCAATGTGTTTTATGGAAAGATCATTAACCAGAATAAAGATTTTTGTCTTGTTCAGCAGGGTAATATGAAGGTCAAAACAAATATTTCATCAGGTTCACTTTTCCCAGTCAGCTTCTAGGTCCAATTCAAAATTCTTCTATCTTTGCAAGCCTAATTCATAATCCTCTCTAAACTGTAAGATTTTAGATGAAATAGAGACGTAGGGCCTCTCAATGCTATACCTTCTTATATTTAAATGTATACTTTCACTTGTCCAATTAAATTGAAAAAAGTGAGGAAAAACAGAAATGTGTGGTATTTGCGGAAAGGCATCAAATGCATGATAAACCCAATCTAGCTAGAGCCTATCTGATTTTATTTCTCTGCCAAGTAAAGCTTGATGCACATCCCATGGTATTTTAACTTTATATAGGTAACAGTTTTAATATTTTAAAGCATGTTGTATTTATGTTAATGTTTATATTTATTATGAGCAATGAACATAATAGACTAAGCACATTGTAGTTTTCCTGTGAACAACAAAAAAGCTATTTGCTCCTGCCCTCCTTTGTGATTTCTTTTTTAAACTTTCCAGTGTAGCCTATTTCCTTGGGATTGTCTGATGTTAAAATGCTCAAATATGTCCAATCTTGTTTTGCATGCATGTTAACTGTGGTTCCGCCCCAGGCGCCTGATGGATCCTGAGAGATTCCAGATGGAGCTTGGCCATTTCCTGAGGTTCTAGCACACGACTCGGCTGAGGACTTAGTGGCCGCCTGGGATAGGGCGGCGGCTGATGCTTTAGACCGAGTCGTGGCTTTGCGGCCTCTGACCCGGCGCTGGTCTCACCTGGCTCCTTGGTATACTGAGGAGCTGAGGGAGATGAAGTGCCGGAAAAGACGCCTAGAGAGCAGTTGGAGGGCTAGTCGTTCTGAATCCAACCGAACACTGGTAAGATCTCATATTAAGAATTACCTAGTGGCGATAAGAGTAGAGTAACTACTTTTCTACTCTTATTGCGTCATCAGATAATCGCCCAGCCGCCCTGTTTAGGATGACCCGCTCTCTGCTCCATCAAGAGACGCGGGAAGACCCCTTGGAGGGTAGAGCTGAGGATTTTGTACACTATCTGTATGACAAAATTGCTCAGATTCGTGAACAGCTAGACTCTGACTGGATTGATCCAGAGGAGATGACAGGGGCAGGTCCTGAGAATATTATTTGGGAAGAGTTTGATCCTGTGACTCCCGAAAGCGTGGACAGGATACTGAACAGACTAAATGTGACATGTTTATTGGACCCGTGTCCATCCTGGTTGGTACTGGCCTCCCGGGAGGTGACGGGAGGCTGGCTCCAGGAGATTATAAATGCTTCTTTGAGTGAGGGTGTCTTTCCCACCGTCTTGAAAGAGGCGGTGGTGAGGCCCCTCCTCAAGAAGCCCTCCCTAGATCCAGCTGTATTAGCAAATTATCGTCCTGTCTCCAACCTTTGCTTTGTTGCAAAGGTTGTTGAGAGTGTGGTTGCACAACAACTGCCTCAGTACCTGGATGAATCGAATTATCTAGATCCGTTCCAGTCGGGATTCAGGCCCGGGTACAGCACAGAGACAGCATTGGTCACATTGGTTGATGATCTCTGGAGGGCTCGGGACAGGGGTTGCTCCTCTGTCCTGGTCCTACTAGACCTCTCAGCGGCTTTTGATACCATCAATCATGATATCATACTGCACCGGTTGGAAGGGTTGTGGGTGGGGGGCACTGTTCTACAGTGGTTCTCCTCCTTTCTCTCTGACCGGTCGCAGTCTGTGTTGACAGGGGGGCAGAGGTTGACCCTGAGGCCCCTTATATGTGGGGTGCCACAAGGATCGGTCCTCTCGCCCCTTCTATTCAACATTTATGTGAAGCCGCTGGGTGAGATCATCCGTGGTTTTGGGGTGAAATACCATCAGTACACTGATGACACCCAGCTGTACATCTCCACCCCAGACCACCCCAATGATGCCCTCGAGGTGATGTCCCGGTGCCTGGAGGCCGTACGGATCTGGATGGGGAGGAACAAACTCAGACCCATCCAAGACCGAGTGGTTTCCGTCGTCCCGATATAGTCAGTTGGCGCCATCTCTGACTATTGGGGGCGAGTCGTTGGCCCCCACAGATGGGGTTCGCAACTTGGGCATTCTCCTGGACTCACGGCTGTCTTTTGAAGAGCATATGACGGCCGTAGCCAGGAGGACTTTTTATCAGGTTCGCCTGATTCGCCAGTTGCATCCCTTTCTGGATCGGGACTCGTTACGCACGGTCACTCACGCCCTTGTCACCTCACGCATGGATTATTGTAATGCTCTCTACATGGGGCTCCCCTTGAGAAGCACCTGAAGGCTCCAACTGGTCCAGAATGCGGCCGCGCGGGTGGTAATGGGAGCAATGTGGCGCTCTCATGTAACCCCCCTCCTGCGCGAGCTGCACTGGCTCCCAGTGGTCTTCCAGGTGCGCTTCAAGGTTTTGGTTACTATCTTTAGAGCGCTCCATGGCTCAGGATCAGGGTACTTACGAGACCGCCTCCTGCCACCAATAGCCTCTCACTGACCAGTTCGCTCCCATAGAGAGGGACTCCTCAGGGTGCCGTCAGCCAAACAATGTCGACTGACGGCCCCCAGGGGGAGAGCCTTTTCTGTGGGGGCACCTACCATCTGGAACGGGCTTCCCCCGGAGTTACGAAACATCCAAGACTTACGCATATTCCGCCGTGCCCTGAAAACATTTCTATTCCAACAAGCTGGTCTGGCCTAACTCTCCCTTTTTAATTGGCTTTTAAACTGGCTTTTAAATTGGGTTTTAAACCTCTTTAGATAAATTTGGATGTTTTTAATCTTTGAGCCTAAATTACTTAATCTGTTTCTTAATAGTTTTTAACTTCTATATGTATTTGTATTTATTATGGCTGTTCACCGCCCTGAGTCCTTCGGGAGTAGGGCGGTATACAAATATGAAAAAATAAATAAATAAATAAACTAAAAAACATATACAAAACATCTTTTTATGAATTGTTAAGACAGCCATTTTTCCAACTTGGGCAGCTGCTTCCAACATGCATAGGAAATACATGAAGCCAAGTGGGTAAACATGCATTTTTGAAGCAGCCCCAAGCACCTGAAGAAAACATGGTTGTTTTGATGTTTGAGGGGAGAGCTTCTTCTATTGTAATCTCACATGACAGTTATCAGAATGGCTGTATGTTACTTTTTTTTTTAAGCCTTTGAGCCAGTGTTGATCCAGGCAACTACTTGGACAAGTCTCTGTAATTTTCTTGGCCAGATTTCGGAAATGTTTTGTTATTGCCACCAGGGCTGAGAGACAGTAATTGGTCCAAAGTCACCCAGCTAAGATGGGACCAGAACTTAAGACCTCCTGGTCTGAGGCTTTAATCAGTTCATCACACTGTCTCTCTAACAGTTACTATTGTACACAAATTGATATAAGCAACTGTAGAGGCCACTCTAAGCTCTATTGTCTACCACTTTTATGTGTCAACCATCATTTCTTCTTCCCATCCATTGGGTTCTTCATGTTGATAACATATGGTGAATTTTTTTTCCATAACTATTTTGATTATTTAGTAAGTTGTTCCAGAAGTGTCATAAGGGAAAAAGTATAGTTATGGTTCATACTAGAATGTGAGCTTCAAAGATAACAACTTTGGCATATTGCAAAAAGGGGATTGAGGGATTTTCTGGGGAAATTTTTAGACAGATTTTTAAGGGGTTCTAGGGGGCGGGAGGGTTGTGTGGGTTTGGGGGTTAACCCATGGGGGGAGGGGTCCGGCCCAGCTGCCAGTCGGGCCATGGAGGGTGCGGATTCCGGGGGTAAGGAGGGCATTAGAGTTCATTCTGCTGAGGGCTTTTCCATCAATACGCTGAGTGAGAGGGGCAGATATGGCAGGAGCAGGGGGCCATATCATGTGGTGGGGCATGCACTCGCTATCTCTGAGCGGTGGCACGCCCCGGTCCCCATAGCCCTTCTCGTTCCCCAGGCTGTTCAGACTCTCAGGGCCCGAGCCTTCGGCTGTTGCTGTGCAATTCCAGGTCCGTGGTAAATAAAGCCCCCCTCATTTGCGATCTTATTCAGGAGGGGGGAGCGGACCTGGCAGGTATTATGGAGACCTGGTTGGGCCAGGAGGGGGGAGTTCCCCTCGTAGATATGTGCCCACCAGGCTTCCGTGCAGTCCACCAGCCGAGAGCTCAGGGCAGGGGCGGGGGGGTGGGGTGGCGGTTATTATAAAGGAAGGTCTTGATCCGAGGGAGACCACTGTTCCACAGCTAGCCGGATGTGAGTCCCTTCTTGTGAAGTGGGGCCGTGGAGTGCAGATGGGCTTGTTGATCATGTACCAGGCTCCTTGCCACGTGGCAATGGCCCTGCCTGAGCTGCTCAACATCATAGCCGAGGTGGCGGTTGATACCCCCAGACTTTTGGTCATGGGGGATTTCAACCTGCCATTCATCGGTGAAACGTCTGAAGTGGCTTGGGAGTTCATGGCTTCCATGACGGCCATGGACCTGACTCAGTTAATTCATGGCCCTATTCACACGAGCGGGCACACTCTGGACTTTGTTTTTATCTCTGGTCAGTGGTCGAGTGGCCTTGATACAGGGGATATAGCCATCGAACCCTTGTCATGGTCTGACCACTCGCTCCTTCGACTTGACTTTCTAACCGCTACACCCCACCGCAGGGAGGCGAGACCGACTAGGTGGTTCCACCCCAGGCGCCTGATGGATCCTGATAGGTTCCAGATGGAGCTTGGGCCATTTCCTGAGACTCTGGCTCATGACTCGGCTGAAGACCTGGTGGCCGCCTGGGACAGTGCGGCCGTCGGGGCTTTGGACCGCGTTGTGCCTTTGCGGCCTCTGACCCGGCACCGAACTCACCTAGCTCCTTGGTTCTCCGAGGAGCTTTGGGAGATGAAGTGCCGGAAAAGACGCCTGGAGAGCGGTTGGAGGACCAGCCGTTCCGAATCCAACCGAACACTGGTGAGGTCTCATATTAAGACCTACCTAGTGGCAATAAAAGCGGCAAAATCTAGCTATTTTGCCGCCCTTATTGCATCATCAGATAATCACCCAGCCGCCCTGTTTAGGGTGACCCGCTCCCTCCTCCATCTGGGAGCGCGGGATGATCCCTTGCAGGGTCGAGCTGAGGATTTTGTGCAGTATCTGTATGACAAGATCGCTCAGATTTGGGAAGGCTTGGCCTCTGACTGGGTAAGTCCGGACGGGATGATTGAGGCAGGTCTTGAGAGTGTTATCTGGGAGGAGTTTGATCCTGTGGCTCCCGAGGACGTGGACAGGATTCTGGGATGGCTGAATGCGACCACATGTTTATTGGACCCGTGTCCCTCCGTTGGTGGATGATCTCTGGAGGGCTCGGGATAGGGGTTTGTTCCTCCATGCTGGTCCTGTTAGATCTCTCAGCGGCTTTTGATACCATCGACCATGGTATCATGTTGCACCAGTTGGAGGGGTGGAGGGCACCGTTTTGCAGTGGTTCTCTTCCTACCTCTCTGACCGGTCACAATCTGTGTTGGCAGGGGGGCAGAGGTCAACCCCGAGGCGCCTTGTTTGTGGGGTGCCGCAAGGGTCAGTCCTGTCGCCCCTTCTGTTCAACATTTATGTAAAGCCGCTGGGTGAGATCATCCGTGGCTTTGGGGTGGAGTTCCATCAGTACGCTAATGACACTCAGCTGTACATCTCCACCCCAGGCCACCCCAACGATGCCCTTGAAGTGATGTCCTGGTGCCTGGAGGCCGTGCGGGCCTGGATGGGGAGAAACAGGCTCCGACTCAACCCTTCCAAGACCGAGTGGCTGTGGCTTCCGGCGTCCCGATATAGCCAGCTGGTGCCATTGCTGGTTATTGGGGGCGAATGACTGGCCCCCACGGAGAAGGCTCACAACTTGGGCATCCTCCTGGATGCACGGCTGTCTTTAGAAGAGCATGTGACGGCCGTGGCCAGAGGGGCTTTTTATCAGGTCCGCCTGATATGCCAGTTGCGTCCCTTTCTGGATTGGGACTCCCTATGCACGGTCACTCAGGCACTCGTCACTTCCCGCCTGGACTACTGCAATGCTCTCTACATGGGGCTCCCCTTGGGGTGCACCCGGAGGCTCCAGTTGGTCCAGAATGCGGCCGCGCGGGGGATTATGGAAGCGACGGGGTGCTCCCATGTGACACCTCTCCTGCGCGAGCTGCACTGGCTTCCAGTGGTCTTCCGGGTGCGCTTCAAGGTGTTGGTGACCACCTTTAAAGCGCTCCATGGCTTAGGACCGGGTATCTACGAGATCGCCTTTTGCCGCCAATAGCCTCCCACCGGCCAGTTCGCTCGGACAGAGAGGGCCTCCTCAGGGTGCTGTCGGCCAGACAATGTCGGCTGGTGACCCCCAGGGGGAGAGCCTTCTCTGTGGCAGCACCTGCCCTCTGGAACGACCTACCCCCAGAGATACGCACGATACCAGACCTCCAGACTTTTTGTTGGGCCCTGAAAACACATCTATTTCATCTGGCCGGGCTGGCATGATCCCATCCTTTCGGTTTTAATTTGAAATTGGTTTTAACTGGGTTGTTTTAAATTGAGGGCTGAAATTATTTAATGTCTTTTAAACTGTTTTTTAAATTTTTTATGTTATGTTTTATCTCAGCTGTTCACCATCCTGAGTCCTGTTGGAGAAGGGTGGTATAAAAATAAAATAAAATAAATAAATAAATAAAATAAATAAATAAGATACAGAAGGACATTTGTGAGAACAGGAACATGTATGCAGCTGGAGTGATTTCCATAATCTTTGGTCAAACAAGCATGTTTTGTATGCATTATTTATGGAAATCATATATAACATGTGGAACTACTGATTCTCATACATACAAGAACCAACAAGTTTAATGACAACCTACTCATTCCTGAGGGTCTCATTATGTCTATACCATATCACAATGCTAATATGAATACCTTAAATACCTTCCTGTGTTTCCCACTTTTATACATTTTGTATAACAAACAGCCATATGGAACATTTCATTCATGATCCCTCAAAAAAGCTACCATTTTAGCTCAAGGTAGGCACATAACTCATTCTTACACTAGAGAAAATAAATATTCTAATTGTTATTAGTTTGATTTTTTAAAATTAATGTATACATAGAAGCTTACCTTTTCTACTTTGTCATAATTTTTTGCTTTTATCTGAAAAACAAAATAAAACCCTCAAATAATTAGGTCAGCCTTTCATCAAATATGAAAAAACTATTTATTAGTTGGAATAGACTTGGCTTTTTTTTAAAAAAAATTGAACTGCAAAATAATTGACAAGTTAATGAAGGGTTTTGAAAAAGCTAGTATTACTTTCAGTAGACGAGGATATATTGTGAGAAAATATATACTGTGATATATTTCAGTTACATTAAAATTTGCTTAAGAATGTGTTATCCTCCTGATAATCAAGCATAAATATTAATATTATTTATAACATATTGTATTAATATGGAAGGCAATTTTAGAACTCATGTTTCACAGCAAGTTAAAGTTTATATTCAGATAGTTATTATAGAAAACAGTAATCCTTTATTAGTTTAAATTCTAACACAGATTTAACATATTATAAAACAATATGTTGTTTTATAACAATTTAGTGTCTTTCTAATAGCTGATTAAGACGCTCATTAAGGCTGATACTACAGATGCCAAAGCAGCTTTTGATGTTCATTAATAATAACTATAATACAAAACTTCATGAAACAGATCCCTTCAGTGTTTCAGGACATGGAAACAGCTATTCTCCACCCCCACCCCCCCAAAAAGCTGCTTAGTTACAACATGAATCTAACACACAAATGAAATAAATATTGGAAACGTCTCTGCCATGAAATATTCAAAAGACTTAAATATTTTTTTGGAATACACACTTGTCATTTGTTTCAATGTATTGATAAAATATAGCTGATAATTCTCCATACAATATTTGATTTCAAAGTTAAAATTAAGGTTAAAAGCAGAGGCCATGGGGGGGGGGGGGAAGAAGGTTTCGATTCAAACTAAAAGCAACAGGGCTTTGGAAATCACTGTGGAATTTAATAGTAGGGTGTTCTATCAATGATACATCTTGGAGTTCTGCAATATTAGTTCTAGTATGAATCAAGTACTGTAGTGAAGAAATTAATGCAAATACTTCAGGGGGTTGCATCATTGCAAAGGAATGTGAAAACCTAGGAACTTGTGCATTTTTAAAATTCTAGGCAGCATTGTAATAATTAAAGACTAAGCCATGAAGAGGAAACTTAAAAATACCATCACTTCCAGTATCTTTAAACTATATTGGGCTTCACAGGAGTGAATAATAAATATCTAAAAAGACAAGTGAAGCAGCAGAAGCTAATGAAATGAAAGGCGTCTCTGTGAAGGGACGGAATAACCGTAATGATGCTGCCACTGGGGAAGGTTCAGAGTGTAGGACAGCAAGTCAGACTGCTGATTCTTTCGGCCAAGCACTGCCTGCAATCGCTCTCTGGGATTGCAGAGAGGGGTTTCTTAGCATTGCAAGGAGATGCTGGAATATCTGGGACCTTCTGCATGCAAACCTCATGTTCTACAGCTGAGCTTCAGTGACAATTAAATAGCAAGGTAAATAATTACCTGCTATAAGCATTTAAGCCAGCAGGATACTCCACATCATCTGCAGGCATTTAAAAATAAAACATATTTAAACTTAAAAGTTTATAAAGCTGAGAATGAACCAGGGTGAACAGATTCTTTCACTCACCAACGTAAAGAAATAGAAATAATACTTAATATCAAGAAAATGCCACTCATCTGCAAACACTACCTGCTTATTTGTGTTCTAAATTAGATATGTTCAATCCATGGCCTATGGACTGCATGCAGCTCTGGGCAGCTAATGATGCTGCACAAGGTTGCAAATATTTAACATTATTATGTGATTTATATAAAGATTAACAATATTATATATTTTATATGTGGCTCAGGACAATTTCTCTTCACTCAATGCAGTCCAGGGAAGCCAAAAAGGTTGGACTCCTATGCTCTAAATCAGGGGTGTCAAACCTGTGTCGTCACAGTGGCGTCACATGGCATATTTGGACTTTTTCCCCCTTTGCTAAACCGGGCATGGGCGTGGCCAGCACGTGACACATCTGGCCCACGGGCCACAAATTTGACAGCCCTGCTCTAAATTATCCTGAGCAGCAATTTCTCAATTGGTTACCCTCACAATATGTTGGGAAACCACACAGCTTTTGGGGAGATTATGGGAACTGTAATCCAATAGATCTTTAGGCACCAAATTAAAAAAAATGTTCTGAATTCAAAATGTTTTTATGTAAAAAATGATGTACGGATAGGACATCTTAATGAATATTTTGTTTGCACTGACTGGCATGAATGCTAATTGTGTAAAAATATATCAATATTCTTTCAAGAGAAGAACTCTGTAGTAGAATTTTGTAATCTGTAAGCTTTTACTAATTGAAGAATGCAGAATCCCCTTAAACATACATCCAAAATTATGATTCTATGTTTTTTAACTCATTGTTCTACAGAGGAATTATTGAGTCTGTCATCTGCACCTCTATAACTGTCTGGTTTGATTCTGCAACCCAACAAGACAGACAGACTTCAGAGGATAATTAGAACTGCAGAAAAAACAATTATTACGAACCTGCCTTCCATTGAGGACCTGTATACTGCACGAGTCAGACGGCTGTATGTGAAATATGTGAAAATATTTCTCATCCCCTCCCATCCTGGACATAAACTGTTTCAACTCCTACCCTCAAAACGACGCTAGAGCACTGCACACGAGAACTAGACACGAGAAGAGTTTTTTCCCGAACGCCACACTCTGCTAAACAAATAATTCCCTCAACACTGTCAAACTATTCACTAAGGCTGCATTACTATTAATCTTCTCATTGTTCCTATCACCCATCTCCTTCCACTTATGACTGTATGACTGTAACCTTGTTGCTGGTATCCGTACAATTTATATTGACTGTTTCCTAATATGATTTGATTGCTCATTTGTTCCCTATGACTATCATTAAGTGTTGTACCTTATGATTCTTGACAAATGTATCTTTTCTTTTATGTACACTGAGAGAGTAAGCACCAAGACAAATTCCTTGTGTGTCCAATCAGACTTGGCTAATAAAGAATTCTATTCTATTCTATTCTATTCTATTCTATTCTATTCTATTCTATTCTATTCTATTCTATTCTATTCTATTCTATTCTATTGTGTAAGCATAATGCCTTGATATCAGAAATTTCTTTTCATAATTTTCGCTGTGTCGTTTTTTCTTTCCTTCTTTTTTAATTTGTATTCTAAAATTTGTAAATTATATAGGTTAGTGATATTTTAAATGAAATTAAATGTATTTTTTATTCCCGATATTACTTGTACTACCTGTCTTATTGTTATTAATTTAAAATTCAACAAAAGTAACAGGCTTTTACATACACACAGTTCCTTTTAAATTCAAAATAATTCAATAAAAGACAGGCTTTTACATACACAGTTCCTTTTAAATTCAAAATAATAGCTTGATATGTAAATTGAAACCAATAGTGTCTCAGTGGTATTTAGGATAAAGAAACTGGGTTACCACTAGTTGGCACCAAAGAGCTTGGATTTTTTGTATCTCTTTGCTACCATCTAATTATCATCTCTATTTTTGCATCCCAGATTTGTAAAATAGTAATTTAAACACATGACAATGTGTCCTATATCATCTAGAACAGCTGTTCCCAACCTTTGCAGCTCGATGGCCCAACCGGGGGGGGGACTACAAATTGAGCTGCATGCGCATGCCTGCCACTTCTGCGAGTTGAGTACATATGCGCAAGAATGCTGACCTGTCTCTCGCATGGCCCAGTTCCAAATAGACCATAGCCTTTAGTGGGCTGCAGCCTGGGGGTTGGAGACCCCAATCCAGAATGTCAATGAATGTATTCAGAAATTGGAAATAAGGCTTGTTGGAGTTTTTTTGAAGTATGGATTGTTTTCTACTTTCATTTTCCTATGATTTCAAACAAGGATGTATTATGTCTGTGAATTAGCAACTGAGAAATTCTTACCCCCCCCAATCTATTCAGTTCAGTCAAAATTCATTACTTCCTTAGTACAATAAAATAGGGATCTTAAATTATAATTGAGTTTTTTAAATTAGTAAATTAGAAGTAGTAAAAAGGAAAATTATGGTTAAAAGCTCCCTAATTTTTGAACTTTTAAATCTACAAATTTGAAAGCATTGGGTGAATTTCCTTGAATACTTAAGCAAAATACATTTTAATAATAAATTCAAGAATTTTTCAAAATAAACAGTAAAGGATAATTAAAATTTTGATTTTAGAATGTTACAGACTAAACCACTTAATCATATTTCAAATAAGATTCTGGAATTAATTAAAAAGAATACTTCATGTGGGAAAATGGTTTGATTTGAAACATAGTAAGATAAAATTTTAAAAACTGGACATTAGAGGGAACAAAAGAGTACAATTTAAAAACTTGATTTATAATTACAGAATGAAGCAAAATATTTTAACATTGAACATATTGAAGGTTATCTTGGAACAATGGATGCAGAAATTAATTTTAAAATGGTCTGTTTTATAGAGTCTGTCTAACAAATGTTATGGAAGAGGAACAAGCATGAAGAACAAGTAAGTGGGTTTAAAATGGATTTTTTACTAGAATGATATTGAAAAATATGTTACATTGGACATATCAAAGAAACTGGCTGATGTTTTATATAATGAAAGAGATATACAAATAACAAACCAAGAGAGTGACCTGTATAATTTTCCTAAATTGGATTTACAAAAAAAGTTTTGTGAAGCTTTTTGTGAAAAATTTTGTGACAAGTAAAAGAAAAAAAATGGGGGGGGGCATCAAATTCTAGGACATTACTAGAAAGAACTAAAGATCAAGAATCTGAGAAGTAAAAGGAAGGAATATAAAGTTGGTTTTATTTCATCAAAGTTAAAATAGTTAATATGCTATTATCTCTGATAATCCTCAGTGGACTTTTGTGGAAAAGGATTGAAATGAGATGCTTTATGGTTTTGTTTATAGATAAAAGACAGGAAAATGGAATATCATTAGTTGTATTTTAAGAGAAAGTAATGTTACTAAAATTGTCTATTTTTATTGTGATGAACATGGGAAATCACTTTTTTCTTTATATTTTTCTTTTCTATTTCCCTTTCCATTGTCCCTTTCTTCTTTTTTGCACCTTCTACTCTTTCTATTCCTTTTTTCAATTTGTATTAACTTTTACTGTTGAAATTATAATCTTTGATAAAATTACTATTAAAAAACATAAAGTTCTTTTGATTACCAGATTCTGAGGGCCTTATCACTTTATCATTTCTATTGTATTTTAATCCTGAAAACCAAATGTTTGTTTTTATTTTGCTAATAAGTGATTCATATTAAAATTATTCTGTGTCTGCATTAATGCTTACTGAAGTAGAAGGGTAGTAAGATGTGTATCTGTAATTAAGCTGTTCCTTAATATCATGTATCTAGACAACAGCTAACTAAGAATAGTAACTGCAGGTTCTTACCCCATTATTAGCATCCCATTATTCATTTCTATATGCTATCAGCCAAGTACTATTTGCTTTCTACCATTTGCTAAATAGGGCTTAAATTTGAATACTGGAAATTCCGTTGTTTTTCTTGCTATGTGCCAGGAGAGCATGTAGTTTTATACTCAAAGAGCTCATCTGAACACAGCAAAAAAAATGAAAGAATGGGGAAAGAAAACTTGCCATCTTCCTGCCCAGAAACCAGCAAAAAACCCCATCAAGAATCATGGGCATATGTTGGACTTCCGGTGGATATCACGGCGAGATCAGTTATGGAAAACAGGTCTCTGTGTTTCCATGCTGAGTTCTCTCCATTGGTGGGTTCCGAAAGGAGCCAAAGCTACCTTGGAAGGGCAGTGAAACAAAGAGGGATGCCCTGCGAGATCTCAGAGAGTCACAGCTCTCCTGCCTGACCCAGGGCTTATTTTCCTTCTCAACCATGACGAGAAGAGACAGTCTAAGATGGCTGCCATGAAGCTGGGACAGCCAATGACCATCTAAGCTTTGACCTGGAGCAGATTTTGGTGAACAGTGTGGAACTGGTTAAGAGGATTTTTTTTTACCTGAAAGTTAACCCCAAAAGAGAAATATCGGATTTACTCAGAACTATCTGTTAAAGTGGCGATCAAACTCTTTGAGAAAACTACCAGACCAGAAGGAAAGAATTACAGAGAGAAAAAAAAATCTTCAAAAACATAGGAAACGAGACTCTCAAAATGGGAAGACGTGATGTTGGGAAGGCAATTTAAAACGCTGGAATTACGGATTTAAAAAATTAACACTGCTTCTATAATTGAATTACAATTTAAAATAATTAAAACCATATTTTTAGTAATAATATTGAAAATTAACCTGAGAGCGTCACCTGCTAGTGAAAGAAAAATATACAAGCCTGGGAATACTCATTTAAAGGAGTGTGAAAATATTTACAGGACTATATACATCTATCCTATGACCACTGGAGATTTAAATGTGGGAACAAGGAAGACACTTAATTAAAGTGAACCCTGAATGTAAAGTTATATGGCTGAGTCTATAAAGGTGATTTAAAGAGGCTTGGATAACTCCCTGGACTATGTAAATGGAACTGACTGACTACTTATGGAACATAAAGAACTGTGATTAGTGTATCTTTGAAGAGTAACTTCAGGTTTGAACAAATGGTTCTTGGGCTATTGGCCAAAAGTGGAATTTATTAAAACAAGATGCAACATAAAGAGGAGGAGATGGACTGGATGTTTCAAAGTATAAAGGATATGATACATTATAGAATTAATGGATGGCATAAAAAAATTGGAAAAAAATCATACAAAGGGCAATGAGCAATGACCAAGATCCCCAGGAAAGAAAGGAGCTACCAGAAGGAATAGAGGGAAGAACAGAATTGAGGAATCAACGAAAAGATAACGAAGAGTCATCAATAAAATTAGTAATGTTTGATGAATCAAACCAGGGGGAAAACATTCTAAGAGATCTGGAAAGAAGAACGGGAGGAGCAGGAAGATACTTGGGGAAAGGAGACAGGGATCCAGGCTGATAATTTCAAAGCTAGACAGTGGAAGACGGTAGAGATGGGAGAAACACTTAGATTGACTAGACAGGATGTAATCACATATACAGACAGAGATAAAGATTTAAGAGAAGAATATGGGAAGCATGTTAAAAAAAGAATAAAAATTCATGCTGAGATTCCAGATCAGCATGTTAATTGTAACAAAATAACTGAGTTGAGGAAAAGTAATAGGCATTTGTATAAATAGGTATCCAAGCAGGGTGCGAGAAAAGCCAACACAGTTCTAAGGGTGCATTAACAGAGGGATAGTATCAAGACCACGTGAAGTGTTAATATCACTTTATAATGCCTTGGTAAGGCATTCCAGACTTGGAATACTGCATCCAGTTTTGGTCACAATGTATAAAAGATGTTGAGACTCTAGAAATAGTACAGAGAAGAGCAACGAAGATGAGTAGGGAACTAGAAACTAAACATATAAAGAACGATTGCTGGAATTGGGTATGTATAGTTTAATGAAAAGGACTAGGGGTGACATGATATCAGTGTTCCAATATCTAAGGGGCTGCCACAAAGAAGAGGGAGTCAAGCTAGTCTTCAAAGCACCTGAGGGTAGGACAAGAAGCAATGGGCGGAAACTAATCAAGGAGAAAAGCAACCTAGAACTAAGGAGAAATTTCTTAATGGTTAGAACACTTAATCAGTGGAACAATCTGCCTCCAGAAGTTGGGTTAGAACACTTAATCAGTGGAACAATCTGCCTCCAGAAGTTGTGAATGCTCCAACACGGGAAGCGATTGGACAACCATTTGTCTGAAATGGTATAGGGTTTCCTGCCTGAGCAGGGGGTTGAACTGGAAGACCTCCGAGGTCCCTTCCAACTCTTATTCCTAAGGAGCGGTGGTGGCGCAGTCGTTAGAATGCAGTACTGCAGGCTACTTCTGCTGACTGCTTGCAATTTGGCAATTTGAATCTCACCAGGCTCAAGGTTGACTCAGCCTTCCATCCTTCCAAGGTCGGAAAAATGAGGACCCAGACTGTTGGGGCTGACTCTGTAAACTGCTTAGAGAGGGCTGTAAAGCACTGTGTAGCTGTATATAAGTCTAAGTGCTATTGCTATTCTATTCTACTTTAGAAAATAGTAAATTTGGCACTACCCATTTTTACTGGAGTGCAATAGGAGTTTCTACATATTTCCTGTGGAAATATTAAAAACAAATTTTAAAAGCTGTGAAACTTATCATGAATGAAAACTGAAAACCTATGTTTGCAACCTTAATATTATGGGAATGATATCTCACTTATTCTAGGAAATATGCTAATATATTTATCAGATGCTTAATGCAGAAAATCTGGGTCAAAATTGAATTTTTGAATTGAATCAAAATTGGAAAATAACTTTTATTCGTTTTATCTCCCCTTTATTATTTTTTTATAAATAAAGCAGCAAATATACATAATACTTCTTTCTCCTCCACAACAACCCTGTGATGTGAATTGGGCTGAGTGTGTATGACTGGCCTAAAGTCACCCAGACAGTTTTTCATGCCTATGACAGAGCTAGAACTCAGCCTCTCCTGGGCAGTACCTTAAGTAGAAATATTGAGTCTCCTGAACTATAAATTATATAATACTGTGTTTCCCCGAAAATAAGACCCTGTCTTATATTTTTTTGAACCCTGAAATAAGCGCTTGATCTTATTGCCATGCGCTCAAAAGCCCGATTGGGCTTATTATCAGGGGTTGTCTTATTTTGGGGGAAACAGGGTAATTATATAATAAGTTCAGAGTTTGGTCCAGAGTTTTGGAATCACTTATGGCTGTACAACAATTCAAGTCTAACTTCCTACTTAACTAATCAATAATAATCTTTCCAAACTGATCACAGAAATACTTGAGAGTTCTGAAAAGAAGCTGTGATCAGTTTGGAAAGATTATTAAAGATTAGTTAATTGGCCCATCCCATAGTTTTCCCATCATTCATTTATCTACTGTATCCTATGTCTCACTGCTTTCCCATTACTTCACACCTGTTCTAGATTGCTATTTGAAACCCACCTGCTTATTGGCTATTACCTAAGTTAAAAACCTTACACCTGAAATAACGTTTAACAAATTTAATTAAAACAATAAGAATTATTTAAGAATAATTATTCTTAAAATTATAAGAATAATTCTTTTGTTATTAGGATTCAGTCTCCGGACACTCATGAAACTAAATAAGATTACAAAAAACTGGAGAGGTATGAACCAACTTCAGCTAACAGTCTGCTGGACTAATGAAATAGATTGTCTTAAGCCAATTATCACAATTGCTGCCTCTTCCACACCATTAACTAATTATAGCCATAAAATAAGCTGCATTTTAACTAAGAACAGATTCTTATTCTTAAATCACACTAAAGTTACAAAGTTCTATATGCTTTAAAGAACTTATTATAAGCATGGTTACTAAATACTAATTGTTACTGCATCTGTACAATGAACTTAGTTGGAGTGATGAATAGACTAATAAAACTATGACAATTCTATGAGATTATTTTAACCTCTTGTAACAATAATAAATCTGAAGCCTTCTTTGCAGTTAAAAAACCATCTATTTTAATACATGACAAAGACCTGGGAATGAGAATGCTCTAATAGCAACACTAATCTAATGGCTGGCATCTTTACTCTTTTATAAAGAATAAAATGGTTCTTATGCTTGACAGTACAAAATCAAGCCCTGAACCATAATGGAAATCAATTATGGGAGATTAATCCTTTTGTTGACAAGGATGTAACATTTATCTATCATATTCTGCATATAGATTCCTGGCTACATCCTATTTCCTCATGTATCATTTTTTCTAATCACCCACAAATTGATCAAATTTGGGTGCTATTACAAGACAATAAGCTCTGACAGATTTCCATGTATTTTTGACCTTTAAGAAGAATCAAGGAAGTTGCAACTATTTGTTATTCGAGGGGCACACTTCCTATGAGATCTATAACCTCTTCAGTATTTATGATTTTGGAACAAACTGCATATAGACAAAACTTGACTCTTCTGAAGTTGCTTATGTTTGGAAAGAGTATGCTTATATCTGTAAACAACTATATTTAAAGTAATTGAACTGAAATGCTGATTTATCAAGAGCAGTTTTACAACCTAGGACAGTGGTGTCAAACTTGTGTCATCACGTTGTTGTCATGTGACATATCATGACTTTTTCTTCGCTAAAACAGGGATGGACATGGCATGATGCATCCAGCCTGCAGGCCGCAAGTTTGACATCCCTGACCTAAGAGAATTTAAGCACTCATTATGGATGGGAACCACGATGCTCTAACCCAAAGACTTGGTGCTATTCCTGAATACTGATTGAATTACTAGCAAATTTTCTTCCTTACTTGGGACTAATTCTTATAATTTATAGTTCAATTTTAGTGATAGTTATAGCACAACATAAGTCTTTTCTAATAGGTTGGTAACCTATTAGCAAAAACCAAATATCATTACCTGCTTTCTGACTTAAAAGGAAATAATCAGTAGCATGATATAGAAGAGTCTAATATCTAAACCAGATTTCTACTTAAGCAAATTAAAGATGATTTGTTATAGCCTAGGAAATCTGGAGTGGCAGTAGGACTATTTCCTGTAACTATTCTTATCTGATGTAAAGTTGATTTCTAGAAACCAGAAAGATACTAAGCAGTTATAATCATAAATAATATATCATATGAAATATATTTTCTTCCATTCCTACAATAGAACTAAATGCTGGATTTTCAATATGGTGAGTAAAAATATGGGATTTGTAGCCATTGCATGTTGTATATTTGGGGTGATTTTGGAAGAGGATTAGAAAAATATATGGAAAATACAGCTAGTAGTCACCTAGACTACTAGTAATATATATATATTACTAGTAATATATTATTACTATAAACATAGTCAAGTAGCATGAGGCAAGGGCAACTGGATGTTCAAAGCTTCCACATCATGTTTTTTTTCATATTACTAAAATGTTCCATATTATAGTAGAGCCCAGTTAAATATTGACATTATTTAGACCTAATCTACTCACATGCTTGACTATACTCTCCTGTCCAGGTTATTTTTAATTATTTTTCTTCTTTTATCTATTTAGAACATACTTCCCTGTTATCTCTTCAATTATAGCATAGTACTCTAGATTACTATAAACACAGTATACATTACTCCTTCTGTTTTTAATACAAGCATTGTTAAGTTTTCTTTCTGCATTTTTTGAGCTTTTCTCTTGGGTTATTGATTTGATAGCAGAATAGTTACAAAATATACTCATTGCTAGAGTTTGAGATTCTGGAAAGAGGGGGCAGAGTGAAGGTAGCTGTAACAAAAATTAAATTATCCTAACGTTTTTCATTTTTGACAGATTTTATTGAGGCAGACCATTTTAATATTCTTTGTCTCTTCTTTATTTTGCAATGTTGAACATTGCAACCTTTTTTCCAAGATACATTTTCAAATGTAACCATCCACTTGCTATAAATTCTAACATAATACAATGAAGTAGTATTTTACAAACTATCAGTGAATTCATAGACTGTATATTGCATAAACAATTGATCTATAAATACAGTGTGTAAATTTAAAAGTAGAGTTTGATTGTGCAATAAAGATAATTATATTTTGAAAGATAGAAATGTTAACATGAAGGAAATTACCATCTTCAGCAATAATTTATTTGTAAGAATTAGGATAAATTGTTGAATATAAGAAATTTATCCCTGACACTATCCAAGTGATGGTCATTATCCTTGACATCAGACCATTTTACATGAAAAATTCATTATACTATTTTCAAACATTCTAACATTGGCTATAAATAAAATTCAGAGCCGTATTTTAAAGATTTTTGTTTTCAAAAACATCCAGACATTGAATTTGTAGAAGTTACTAGACTCCAAAAGAAAACTTGCTCAGCACTTGTTCATTTCTATAGTCAAAGAGAGTGACCAATTCCTGCAATAGGAGGTATCTTCCACGTTTTGTCAATATTTATTCCAAGCCACTAATAGAAAAGGACTGTTCCATCTTTGTTCAGACTTGCTAAACAAATATAAAGTACTCTTGATGTGCTCTATTCATGTATCTCAATCATTGTGTCTATCTTGAACAATACTCTAAAGGTATACTGGGCTTTAATTAGGAAGAATGAAAATAACTGAAGCTTCTTGAGTTGTGTAGCATGTACGGAAGGTATTAGGTTTGTGTATAAACTCACTATTGTCAGGTTTCATTATAATCATATTTTACTTTTACAATGTAACTGTCAATATGCATTTTCCAATTTGTACTGTTCTACAATCTACATTTTTAGAATATGTGGAAATACTGGTCATCTGCCTAATGTTGCTATCCATTGGTGATGTAGGGCAACAGCAACTCAATAGTCTACAGTACATTTGCCAAGAGAAATGACTCTTGGTGAACCTGCTCAGCTTTGCAGGCTGTCTTTGAAACTAGCAGAAAATAATCTGAAATGGAGAAGGTGGCTTTTCTCCTTTCAATGAAAGGGAATTAAATATTACATATTATCTCTATTGTTGTATGAACTTCTTGTCTTTCTCATACAACAGATATGAAAAATTATTTTAAAAAGTAATGGTGCCCAACTAGTGTTCTGTAATAGTTTTTTAAAAATAATTTACTCAGGAATTAGAACTAATGAACAGAGGAAGTGGGCTAGAACACTAAATGTTTCCAATAGTTAGTTTATTTTTTATCTACAATACAGAGTAGTAAGGGATTATTTAGGCCAAGATCAACTTTCTGCTCAATGCAAGAATCTAAATTAAAGCTAATGTTTTTTTTCCCATACTGACAGAATGTCCCCTCTGAAGGGAAGTTTACCACCTCCCTAGTTAGTTTTACTGCTGAATTGCTCCCACCATTAAAAAAAATCTATTAAAAACAACCTGTCAATTCCTCTTCTATAAATGAAGAAAAAGCACTTAATCTTGTATAAAAAGTTAGTACAACAAAAGAAAAAAATAATTATGAACGTAATTAGCACTAGCTGGTTATTTTAAAAGAATTTAGAAAAACTATAATCAGAACAATGTAATCTTGGCCTAAAGAAGAGAAATATTCACAATGGATATGGATGGTAAACAGAGAGATCCCTTATTAAATTGCACAAATAATGCCAAATGTGTATGGCAGATGAAAGAGGTTAGTGAAAATACTGTACCTGAAATCAATGTAATATGCAAATGGTTCTACTGTCATTCATCAACACTTATAACACATTTATTACAAGTCATGCTTTTGCATGAGCAAAATTGCTGTCGAAGTTGAAATGGGAAGAACCATCCCTATTTTTTAAATGGTTGAAATGTGAAGAATCAACTCTGTCACAATTTGTCATAACTACTTTAGTATTTCCTACATCTAAATTAGAGTGTGACCAAAGCGCAAACAAATTTTGAGAAAGGCTAAAATATGGAAAAGAGAATTATGTTTATTATCAAAATTTTAAAAACAAATAATTATTTACAGCATGGAAGTTTGGTTAATTCTATAATGTAGAATTATGTAGAAATAGGTACCGTATTTTTTGGAGTATAAGACAAACTCTCCCGCCCCCCCAAAAGAGGCTGAAAATTTGGGTGCATCTTATACTCCGAATGTAGCTTTTTCTAAGCTTTCTTTCAGCCCTAACGAGGCGCTAGTGAAGTGATCATCCGTGCTTTGCCTGCTCCCTCCGAAGTTCAGCTGTGCTTTAGCTTTTTTCAGCCGAGGCGCTAGCGAACAGCGATCTGTGCTTTGCCTGCTTTTCTCATTGCTGCTCCCTCAGCTGTGCTTTAGCTGTTTTTCAGTCCTAACGAGGCGCTAGCGAGTGAAGCGATCTTCCAAGCTTTGCCTGCTTTTCTCATTGCTTCTCTCTCCAAAGATCAGCTGTGCTATAGAAGCTGTTTTTTATTCCCAAGCAGAGGATAAAACCCAGCAAACTAATGTGCTGAAGCTGACCAGACTAAGGACGCTAGCCAAATGAATATGTGGTAGGCAGATTTTATCCATTTTCCTCCCCAAAAACTAAGCTGCGTCTTATACTCGGATGCGTCTTATACTCCGAAAAATACGATATATATATATATATATATATATATATATATATATATATATATATATATATAAGCTATGAAGCTTTTATTCACACATTTTTATTTTAGTTTGCAAAATAGAACTTATACTCAAGTGTTTCCATCAAATTGATGGAATTTGATACATTGATACATAAATTGTGCCCAAAATTTAAAAAATATTAGGAGACAACTTAAAAGTTTTAGATTTATCATACAAATATTTAAATGTAATTTGACAATGTTACAGTTCATGGAATGCAAGGAGCTCAATGTAAATCAACTCATGTACAGTAATAAGAAAATTGCCCCCATTTCTAGCAACAACTTAAATGAAGATGTATAAAAACAGTATGAAAAAAAGGAATTAATCTAGAATGACAGAAGATGCAGCAAAGGAGAGAAATAGTAACTTGAGATGTATTAGACAAAACATTTATTGATTCTGAATATCCGCATCTGTTCTAGAATTTGGTGCGGCCTACTATTTACTCTTGAAAAGAAGATATAATTTTATGGTATTTATGTGTGTAAATGAAATGTTTCAACAGCATTCTCTTTAATGTTTTAGTGTGTACTTATGGTTGATGATGAACCGTGTTTCTGGGATTTCACCCTGACTTTGGATTTATAAATTTAAAGGTTCTGGCTATTGAAAATCAATGTCCAAGAGGATAAGTCTCACATTCGAATTAAATATTTTATTTAAAATCTTTAGTTGAGCAGTATGATATTTACACTACATATCAGTCTACGTGTCTATGGAGATTCTCAGTCATCCAAGTTATAGTTGTCCCAAAGGTGCTTTTTCAAGAGGCAACTGGATTTTCTTGTTTTTCTTTGAAGAAGTTTCACTTCTCATCCAAGAAGCTTCTTCAGCTCTTACTGGAAGGAAGGATTTATACTCCTTGCAGACAGATGGTCATTTGCATTCTTTTAGAGTTGTTGAGGCAACTAATACTGCATACATAAACCTCCAGGTGCCTCAACGACTCTCTTGAAAAAGCACTTTTGGGATATCAGGCCAAGTCTGACTTACAGTAAAAATTGCTGCTCATATTAAACTGAAAAACATTAATAAATTTTTTTCATTGCAGTTACATTTCTATTTTAAAGTGCATTTTACAATTATGATTGCATATATGCATAGTAGTATGAAAGAAATCTACCTTGAATATTATAAATGTATAAAATAGACTTGTCAAATAAAAGAGTATAAACAGTGCAGGAAAGACTTGCACTTAAAATTGTTTACATTTTAATATTAACAAAACTAATATACTAAAAGGCATAATATACATAATATATTACAGTATAGTTCATGAAGTACTGAATCAAAATCAGGGAACATTGCAGGAAAATAACATGCACAATCTATAGTACTATTTTTAAGTGTTCCCACCTCCGTTTTTTGTGGGACTTTAATTCCCCAAATCATTACATACCCAGTAAAAAACCACTCACATTTCACTGAGTGTTTTGGGCTACGTAAGGGTCAGAGAACTTTTTTCATATATAAGATGCTCATGTTATCTTCACATGAAAATAGCCAAGGATATATTAATTTATTGTGACTTTTAATCCACAATTTGGTTGGTATGGCCCTCTAGATAGACTGTAATTTAGCAACATTTTCTTTACTCCAATCCTAAACTGTCACAGTATAAAATGATTAAATCTAATCTTAGTCTTATTTCTAAACTGAGGACACTGTAAATTTACCAAAATATTCCTCTCTTTAAAATAATTTGTATCATTTTTCAAAATTAATTTTAACTTAATTTATGTGTTATAGTTTTTTTCTGTTTTGTTTAGCCATCATGGATGTATTATTTTCACAGAACAATGAATATAATTCATATTCAATTTACATATGAATAAAAACGAATTATTTTTTCTTACATGACTGGAGTAGAAGCTCATTTTTTTAAAAAAACATTTTTTTCTCCCACACACAATCATCCTTTGCAGCCAGAGGAGTATTTGTTCAGGAAAGCAAAATATCCTGAATGGAACTGCAGAAATGTAAAGAAGGAAAATAAAAACTTGTGCTTCTTGAACAGCAGCTTGTATGTTGCATGGCAGATAATTTTCAACTGTGATTTTCAAACCAGTCTTTAAATTGAAATGGAGACTTGTTTTTCAGAAAATAACAAGACTTACAATGTATGCTGTAACCTCAGACGTTGAAGATACAGTAATGTATGTATCTCCCCAAAGTATGGAAAAACCTCATTGCTACAGTAGTTATAACAGAATATATTAGCTAAAAAAATCTGTTTGGAAATGTTTAATAGACAAAAAGATAAACTTCAATTTAATATAGAAAATGTTAACCAAATTATATGTGGGCTGGTTAAAATATTAATTCAAAGATAAAGCTACAAAGAATGAAAGAATTTATGTTCTACACATTTTCACAAAACTAATTCTGAATATTAAAATAACTGAAGAAAATTAAGATTTAAATTTCGTAAAAAAAATTTGACAAAATTGTTAATTTACAATATATACTATCTTTCTACATATTCATGTGAAATTCAAATATTGTGCATTGCAGAATATGAGATTGAAATATCACTTTTACACATGCCATTGGATACAAGATATTTTTATTATAAACAGAAGTGAAAGTAAAACTAAACAATCTTTGAGCAGAAAAGTTTTATACTGGTATTTGGAATAGAGTAGCATAACAATAGTCAAAACTTGATGGCAAGGAAATTGTCTGAAACCTCAAAAGACCATTTCTGAAAAAAAAAGTCAAGTAAGTGTGTAAGTTGACTTTAGCTCACTTGTGTATAGATCTGCATTACCCCTTGACTCCAAATCATGCTTATCAGCATGGCATTATTTACCCCCTTTTTAATGTGAAGTGTGTCTGTTACTATACATGGAGTTGAGATAAAGGGGTTACAGTACATAGTATCTTATTCTCTTATATAATATCCTGGCAGAATATTTCTTTTCCACGTGAAAGGCTAAGGCCTAATACTTCACACTTTCTTCCCAGCATCCCCAAATTCAGTACTACTACCATCTTTTAGTCATATAGAAAAACTTTCAGGACATTTATATAAACATGAATAAATACCCTAAGGCAGGGGTGTCAAATTCAATGCCCGCAGGGTCCTTAGATCTGACCCGCAGGACTGACCTTGGAACAGTGGACCAGCCTGTGGTGCCTCTGCTAGCGAAAATGGAGTTCGGGAGGGCCATTTTCGCTGGCAGAGTGCTCGGGCCACCACAGGCGTCGACATGAGTGACATCGAGCTGGCCAGGCCAACCCTGACTACGTCCACACACACACACACTGAGGTCAAACACAACCCTGATGCAGCCCTTTTTGGAACTAAGTTTGATATCCCTGTCCTAAGGCTATGATTTGAACAAAAACTATTATGTTAAAGTAGAGGTTGTAAAATAACACTAAAAGTCACATCATGTGAGTGTGTTTTGGGGTAATCTGAGTCAGTCCATTTGATTTTCAGAAAATATATAAAACATTACAAGCTCATGAGATGAAATCTGGCTATGCATCATTCCATCTATGTACTGGAAAAAATTAATCTTATTTATTAGTGCAATATAAAACAGAATGTTATATATTGTTATAATGGTATATAAAAATTATTTACATGTTGGGACTTGATGTTTTAAGTCTATATGATTTCATATGTCATCTCTGTTCATGTTTCTATTTAGCAATTAAATGCCTGTAGTAAGATTTCAAAAAGTAAAATACTAGTATATCTCCATTATAGAAATAATATGGGATGGTTAAAGCTTTGCCATATTATTCCATATAAAACTATCACAGGTTGCAGGAGTCAATATATATATTCATCCAAGCTCCTTCCAGGGACATTAATAGAATTAGAACGGTCTCCTGTGAGCCTCAGGAAGTGAAGAGGTTTAGTTGCTCCTTTCAGTTCCATTGACACTGCTACTATACGACTCTAAGAACAGAATATTAACACATAGTAAAGAAGAAAGTCTGATCTGTTGCATTTTGCAAGGATGAAGCAAGTAGAATGTTTACCCATGCCCCTAAACAGAATAGTTTCACAATGTTGATTACAAAACTGGGGATTGGTAATATATTGAGAAACACCTGACAATAAATAATGAAAAGATGGAGATAAAATGGAACAACCTTGGCCTAACTTATTTGAAATAGCAGATGTATACATTCTTATGTTTCTGTTCAGAACTGCAACAGTATTTTAAACCTGGAAGCTTAGTTTGAAAACACTATAGGCAAAATGCTATAGTGATGCCAGATTTAATGCCACATATAAAGTAATTTGGATAATCCAGTACCCACCATCTTTAAACAAAATTGCCTTGCTAAAGCCTAGGTGAATAGATTACATAATTGGACCTTCCTAGCTATACAAGTCTACATGCATGCAAATAGAAGTAATTTTAAACACCTAAATAGGATCAAGATAAATTTCTGACACATAGGATATTGGTTGTAGTTGAGTCCAGAGAGTAAGTTAAGAATATAAAAGAGGCAAACACTTGGTGCAAGTTTAAAATTGAGAAACAAACACGTAAAGGAATGTTTGGTAAAGAAGAAACTGGAATACAGTCACAACTTTTAAAGGGCATGGGGAAAGGAAGTAGCATGAAGGAAAAACACATTGAGATTCAACCCCTTTCCACTGGATTCTATAGGAATGTTGTAGAAAGGAACTAAGAACCATTTTCTTTTCCAGTAATTATCACCCTCAATTCTACTTAGAAATCTTTTATTTGGGCTTATGTGTGTATATAAGGAAAGTTGTTTTGCTGTTTTGATTCTAACATCCTGCTTTAAGTTAAGTCTGCTAAGAAACAAATATATGCACAAAACCAATATATTGTTTTGACTTCACTTCAAAACCTCAGTTGTACATCACTACCTAAAACTACATAAAATAAAAACTTGAATAGGCAGAAGAATATGAATAGCAAATGTTTAGTCATAATTTATGAAGAATTTGCAAGATTCAACTCACACATTTCAAGAAATAAAGTATTCCTAATTATAGCCATATTTCAATCATATATCATAAAGGACTAGTACTTTATAACACTTCAATGTTATACTGAAGCAATCAACCTGTCAAGTATTGTGTTGTAAAGATAGATGTGAGATTTCATGTTCCTTTCTGGATAGGATCATATGATCAGAAATGTAAGATGGTGTTTACTGGTAAGTATTAAAATAGAGACCAGATTGAGAACACTTTATATTAAAGTACTAAATGGATATAATCAGGCTGAAGGTGCTGTCATTTGTCTTGAATAAAATGTTCACTTGCAGATGTATGAAAAATCTAAGTTATCAGGAAAATATTGTCCAATATAGTTATTATTTTTCCCTAGAAAACTACCTGATACACACAATAAATTCACAGCCTTCCTGTAAGTGAAATGTTCTCATATTTCAAGAACTTTTTTTAAATGTACAGGTGAGAATACCAATGACCTTGTTCTTTTAACTAGGTAGATTTTACTCCATTGGACTAGATGTCTCATATTTGCAAAAACTTTCCACCTTCAGTGAAAATGTCTTGCATACATGCAGTGTACTAAAGATAATCCTCAATTTACAACTATTTGTTTACTGACAGCTTGAAGTTACAATACTGGAAAAACTGACTCTGACTGTTTTTCATACTTATGATCATTGCAACATCCCCCTGGTTATGTGATCAAAATTCAGACACTTGGCAACGGGTTCATATTTATGATAGTTGCAGTGTCCTGGTGCCATGTGATCAACTTTTGCGGCCTTCTGACAAGCAAACTCAATAGGAAGCCAGAGTCACTCTGTTACTAATTTAACTGCAGTGATTCGCTTAACTATGGCAAGAAAGTTACAATGGAGCAAAACTCACTCAACAACCGTCTCACTTAAGCAACATAAATTTTGGATCAGTTGTGGTCATAAGTCGAGGACTACCTTTACGCCCTGCATAAATTTTTCTTCTGTTTCTTTGAAGCCATAAACTTTTTATGTTTTAAATATATATATTTGTCCCAGTATCAAAAATAGCAAAGCTGAGGCCATAGTAGAATATGAATTGTACGTGTTTTCTAAGAAAGCTTAGCTAACAGATGGCGGAATATGCATTAACGAATGGAAAATATTTTTGACAGTGCAGCATTTTATAGTACTGAGACCTATTTCATGCTGAGATGATTAAATTATCATAAAATAATTTAGGTACAGTAGATACAAAATAATAAGTACTCTTTTTAATGTGTCTTTATTCTTTGAGGGGAAAAAATCAATCATATCCATAATAAATACTATGTATAATTAATACAATTAAAGAAGGCATATTTAAGCAACCATAATTTCTAACACTAAAACGAATTGCCAAGAGATGAAAATTTGGGGATAAAATAAGTATATTGCCAAAAGCAGCACAGGAAAATAAGTAAAAAAGGTTGTCTACCATAAAACTGAAGTTTACACAAACAGAACATGTTATTAATCATATATAATGGTTGAGTCTACATATTGAACGTAAAGTGCAATAACTTTCTTGCCAAATCAGAATGATTTTAATCAGCATTTTGTTTCTATTAATGGAAAACTAGATAATATGAAATTCATGCAACTATGATGAGCCTTTTACTATAACATAGTTATAGGTAATTAATAGTACTAAAACTGCAATATATATTGAGGATTACAATATATTGAAAGCAAGGGACAAAATTAAGTCTTAAGTGGAGACAATCTGCATTACCCAAATAAGGACAGCTATTTGCTGCTCTGCAGAATCTAAACTGTTAACAAAAAAAAAAACCTGTTATGAAGGAAATAATTTTTCTCTGCCTTGGCCATTTTGTACTTTTGACCGTGACCCAGAATGCCTTTTCAATTTGTACCATTAAAACTTCAAGTATCCAACTTGTCAGTTTATATTTAATTCAATATAAATGTTTTTCCACCATTGATTTCCAAAATATAATTTTATTATTATTCTACAATAATTCTTTATTTTTTCTTTAGCCTTTATTATTTATTTATTCTTTATTCTACAGTAAGATCAGATTTTATCTGAACAGGTAAAATCTAGAGCATGAAGATTTCACAAAACTTAATCTTTGCTTTGTAAATGAAATACATGGAGAGAAAGAGAATCTCTCTAACATTATTCTGTAATTTAACCATTAAAAAAAGAAGTCAATTTTTAGAAACCACTCGATCATTGCTTTATTTTATCTTAATTTCATGCACTAGTAAAAGAATACATATAAAAGGCATTTTTAAAAAATATCTTTATATTCAAAACAGTTGAAGCTTTTCTGTTTGTAAGGACTTCACATTTCAGTAATTAAATCTGTTGGTTAGAATATTAAAACAATACTGTTGGCAACTCCTCTACCAATTCTTAAAAGTAAAACTACTGAAACTGAAAAGTACAAACTGATTCTTTTTAAAAGTAGCACAATTACATCACAGGATTTGAAAAGCTTCATTTCTTAAATTGTTTTTTTATGATAATGAAATGTTATTACAGCATATTTTCTAGCATTACTAGATCTATGCTTAAACATTACAGAACTTTCTAACAGCACTAAATTTATTGTTCTGATTCTTTAATCTGTCCATTTCTGAACATTCTATTTTTTGTAATATATAAAGGCTGAATAAATATACAGAAGATAAAGCTAACCATTGGCAAGGACTTAAAAATTTGCAGTTCCTTGAAGCAGACTATATATACAGGAAATGATACATAAATTACATAAACAGACTATATACCTGAAATGATAAATTAAAATATTTTTAAAATTATGTATTTGGCAAATTTACTACATATAAATAATTTAGGCTGTGAATGAAGGTTGTATAGTCCTGAGAATATAAAGCAAATGATTTAATATCCAACTTCTATCACTGAACAACATGTGGCTCCAAGTTGCCCATCGCTCAGAACTTTCTTGAATAATACTGTTGGTAAATACCAGAAGTTCTGGAAATATGAGGGGGGGGGAGAGATTTGCAAAGAATAAAGAAATATATACACAATGACATTATTTTATGATGGGTTATTTTACATTTAGCAACTAAAATATTCTAATACCTACTTTAGAAATCTGAAATATATTTAAAAGTAATAGTCTCCTTTAGACAATCAAAACTAAGTATTTGCATACATTTAAATAAGAGTTGCTATGGACAACAGTCCAAAATAGAGTCAGGATAATATGTGAAAATGCAGGGATCCAGATAATCTAACAGTTCTGTATTTCAGAATTCATTTTTTTCAAGCTCAATGGTATGACTGATTTTTAGAAACAACTTTGTTAATTTATTGTAATTTTAAAAAATTGACATTTTTTGTGATCACATTTTCACAATATAAAACTGAAACTGAAGTTTTTTAAAAAATATATGCAGTCATTTCTACTTCTATATTTTTTATTTTTATGAAGAAAATATTACCTCATATATTAGATTACATTAAATAATCCTAAATCATATGACAAATTACTTTTGTAATGTAGGTTTTAGAAGTCAAAAAAAATGCAGCATGTTGTCATAAAGCAAATAAGCAATTTAAAAACCTGGGCCAATTAAAAATCAAATCAGATCTGATCTCTGATGCAAAACTACAACAGACAAAAATTAATGTTTATTAACTAATAGGGAAAAAACAGACAAGTGCAATTTTTAAAAGATCATTTTTAGGGAAGGAATACTTAAAAGATCTAAGGAGAGTAATTACTTTGTACAGAGAATCCATACAATTTAAAAAAGGCAAATATAACTCATAGAGCATATTAATGTAAGTTCAGTGGGACTTGCAGCAGTGGGAAAATATTTTACAAATGATGTATTTTTTACATTTTTCCTAAATATCTTATGAAAAGAGATTAAGGAAAAATAAGAAAAAATAAAAATAACTTCAAAATCCTAAATTTTAGGACTAGTGTCTACCATTTCTTGATTTTGCAAAGTATCTGCCAATCTATGGCAATATTCAATTTAATCTAAACGTTGGTTATTGATATTCTCAAGTGTAAAAGATATTAAAATCTGAAGTACTAGTTTGAAATTGATAGGTAATCAGATTTAAATCTCTAGAACCATGATGGTGAACAGGTGGCATGTGGAGCCATCTCTGTGGGCACGTGAGCCAAGGCCCAGGTCAGCTCCACTGCGCATGCCCAAGTGCCTCCTGCCAGCCAGCTGATTTTTGGATCTCTGCTGGAAGGCGCGCGCGCATGTGCAGGGGTGTCACGTGCACATGCACAGGGGGGATGTGGCAGCCCACCGCCCATTTTTGGTTCCAGGTTGTTTCAGGGAGGCCTGCTAGCACCTAAATGGGGGTCACGCGTACGCAGCAATGGGAGTGCGGGTGGGTTGTGTGCGCCTGCATGGGAGGCGATGCCTGCGTGGGGGCATTGCATTATGGGTGGCGGCATGCACACTGTTGCGCGCACGCTTTCAGCACCCGAGGGAAAAAAGGTTCGCCATCACTGCTCTAGAATATAAAAATCATTTTCTTTAATGAAAGTTGATACTTACGAAGGCACATTATATTTAACAAATTGTGGAATGAAAAACTGACATTTTACTTCAATTTAAATATAATTGTACGTGAGTTTTTATCAGTTAGAGAATGTCAAGGTTTTAACTAAATATTCATCTAAGTAATTCGATTCATTTTATTGCCATTACATACTTTTGACTGATTAAATTGTGTGTGTGTGTGTGTGTGTGTGTGTGTGTGTATGAAACCATAGTTTTGTTTTGTGAATGAACCACAAATCGTTTTCACAAATCTACAAAGTTCAGAAGGTATCATGTTCAGCTGTAAGGGTTTAACCAAAATGTTATATGATATCAAACTTAAATTATTTAGTTTAGGTTTTAAGTAGGTTTCAGATTTATCCAATTTCTTCCTCACAGTCATGCGGGGGGGGGGGGGGGGGGGAAACCTAGAATATTTACCGAAACTGCTTTGCAAAATAGAAGTAATTTTCCCTAATACATTTAGCTTATATATTTAGCATTTCACCATAAGTATTCATCTATCCATTCTACAAAATTAAGCCAAACAAATAGCATTTGCAATTTAATATATTATTGTCCCTTAGGAAATACATCCCACAAATAAATGAAAATTTTATAATTAATAGACAAAGGAGCTGAAACATTTAACTAAGCCTCACAACAACCCTGTGAGGTAGGTAAGAAATCTTCCAGAACAAATCTTCTGGTTGAGTAACTTCAATTAAACTTACCACAAGTGAAACAACATATGACAAGAGAAAGTAAAAGAAAGTTCATCCATCTGTGTCCCAAGGAGATACACGAAACGCTCAGTATATTCCTTTAAGCTGAAAATATTGTGATTTGTGTATAATGTGTAAGCAGCATTTTTAAGAGTTTTTTTTAGTTACTACACTTAAATAAAATTATGTAACAATGTTACTATTTCTTAATAGCTCTGTTCAATTTATCAAAAATTCTAATTTTTAGATATAAAAATAGTGCCTCAACTAAAAATAAATTGAAACTGGAAATTATTTGTACATTCTTACAATTTTACAAAGTTAGATTTCCCTATTGCTGCTCTAATAATTACTAAGTACAACCCCCTTACATTTTCTTAGTTTAAAACTTAAGTTTTAGATCAGAATATGTATAAATGCTTATTGTTAGTCTCTTAAGAACAGGTTTATATAATTAGATCTTTTTCCATGTACTGCAAACATTATAGAAATGAGCAAAATTTACAATTTTAAACCCTTTATAGGTGGGATAAATTCATCAATATATTCCAAATGCCAATCACATAGTCAACAGTCGAGTGTATGAAGTTTGCATAGAAAAAATAAACCAATGTAAAGAAATGGAGCAAAGCAATGTTGAAGATTTTGAAGTTTATCCAAGAATATTTGATTGCTTTATGAAGTTGTGTTCACAGATGTCAAAGAAAAAAGAAAATGCCAGTTTCTTTAATTTCCCTAAGCCAAGTAAGAGTTTATGATTCAACAAAGCTTTATTCAGGAACTCCAAATGCAGTCTGTCACTTCTAATATAATCAGCATCTCCATCGACAAAAGGCACACTTATTTTAGAGAATATATGGATTACCAACCCAAAAATGCAAAATAGCAAGCGGTCTTCCCACACCTGAAGGGCCCCCCATTTGTTCTTCTCTAGAGGGCAGGCAATGAAATTATTTAGCTTAGTTCACAGAACATGTTGACAATGCGTGTTTATTCCCATTATAATCTGTACTGCTTTATTCATTTCTACAGACAAATGAAAATATATCAGTAAATGATTCTGCCCATTGTGCTGCTTCTGGGTATTCTCCCTACTTAACATGAATGAAAATTAGCTCACCATGCAGTCTTCCTAGCCCGCATAGATGATTAAGAGAAAGATGAAAAAGAGATGAAGATAGATTGATTTTGCAATATTACTCTATTCCTTGAACAACTATAAATTAAGATGAGTCAAGAGTGTATTTTTGGACAGACAAATATAAGGAACATGAAAATATCTCTATGGATACAATGCAAAATATTTTTGAAGACAACATCAACTAAAACTGAAGACAAAGAAGTGATATTCTGAAAGACAAGAGATTTTAATACCTATTCTTTTTATGATTAAAATTGTTTAGCAAGTACTAAAATAATTTCCCTTATCATATCACCTATCTTATCATCATATGCCTATCATATAGACAAGAATCTCCCATTCATTCACAGCATACATATGCAAAACATCTATGATTCAATCTTTGGTATCTCCAAGTAGGAATGGAAAAGCCTCTGTCTTAAACCCAAGGCTTACTACCAGAGAGTATTTAAAGTACTGAACTGTGATTTGGTACAAACAGTTGCTTGTACAGTGCAGATTTTAGACCTGCTCAGAAATTTCTTATTTATAACGGGTGCATATTGGCACGGAGGGCTCATGGCGTTAATGATATATCCTAATCAAAATACAATTTTATATAATATGGAGAAAAAAGGTTTTTCCTTTTCCTATTAGAAATACTTAATACAGTCATACCTCTGCATTCAACTGCTTCAAAACTCATCGATTTCAGTATTTTGACGTATTTTGAAGCAGAAATCTTGTCCTAGCACTTGTCTTTCTCTCAATAGTCAACACGCAAGGAAGAACTTGCTGATGTCAGCTGCCTCATGATTCACTATTTCTTCTGGCCAAAATAACAGGTCACAAAGTTTTCTCAGTACCCATCAGTTTTAGTATTCTTCCAGTGGTGGGTTGCTCGGTTCGGCCGAGCCGGTAGTAGTGATGATTTGACATCACCGAACCGGTTCTCTTTGACTGGGAGCTGGGCTGTCCCGCCCACCCACGTTATTTCTACGTAATTTCTCGTTTTTTAGCACAGCTGATAGGCGCGGCAGAGTGGATTGCCGCACCTCAGCTGGACAGAAACAAGAATGTGCTTGCGTGGAGCGCAAGTTTGGCACGCGTGCACGAAGATTATTATTATCATTATTACTTCAATTATTGGTGCTTCTATTTGGATTGTATTCACTTGGGCAAAAAGATGATCAAGCAAAATATAACAGTTATTTTTTATTCACATAAATCATATTACTAATATTTACCAATATTAGTAACTTACACATGCATTTCTCTTACTAATATTCCCAACAAGGCTCAGTCTCTTAATACAAAGCTTTATCCAAAGTACTCACAGCCTATTCTTGTTCATGTCCTCAAATCTCATCGAGTAATAACTTTGTTTAAAGTTAGGGGTGGAATTAAAATGTTAGGGATAGAGTCAAATGATATAGCTTATAAATGTAAGAGTTATCACTTCAAAACTTAATGTCTAGAATATTTTAATACTATATACAAGTAAGAAACTCCTGGAAATGAGTTGTAGAGATACACTACAGAAAAGGATTCCCAGAACATTATCTCACTCATTTTCTTTCGGTGAAGCAAGTCTTTCTCTTTCAACATATCCACACACGTTTGGCATTATAAGTATGGATGGAAAAGCAGAAAGAAACAAAAATGCCATAATTCCATTCCTTCCTTGAAGAAATGCTAATGAACATTAGGGAGCTTATAACACATAATCTAGTTTTTTAAATTGCACAAATAAAAGAAAAATTACTAGAAATGTTATTCACCATAAAGGAAATGAACTTTTCAAAGTACAGCATCTGATCACTGAATGCAATATTGCAATAAAGGTATAATAACTGTTAAAGAAAAACTGATGTTCTGATTTATTTCCCTCCTTTGAAGATACTGTCCAGTGTAAGAAAAATGGTGAAGGTATCACTCTTTCTCCTATCATTTACAGAAGTTTTGCTCCAACTGACAATATTTATATTTTTGTAAGTGGAAAGATATACTAATTATTAAGGACTGGTGTGCAAAAATATTTCACACATATCATGGCAGAAGTTTAAAAGTAGAATTGTTACAAGAACTGGTCTACAATTGGAATTCAGGTCTTATTTGCAAAATTACTCTTCCTTAAATATCACTCCGAAATATTCTTTCTTGCAATCTGCTGCATTGCTTTCCCCCCCATTTTTAACTCAAAGCTGTTTTCAAATAATAATAATTTAAAGCATTTATTAAAAACAATAGAGGTTTCAATGTGTCAAATGAGGTTTTTAAGCTGCTATGTGTAAAATTCAAGAAATCTGCAGCAAAGAAAAAAATGTTTCTGCTATGCTTAGGAGTTCTGCAAACTCAATAAACTACTTGGTGACATAATAATTATAAAGACAAAGATCTATAATATAAATAAAGACTTTACAGTTTGTATTAATCCTATTTCCAATTGTAGAAAGAAATACATATCTTCTCATTCCAAATGTGCAGGACTATAACTCAGAATTTCTAGCCAGCATAGACAACATTTAGTTGGTCAGGAATTTTTAGTTTCAGTTCCACAAATCTGGCAAGCCTTAAATCAGGCAAGGAAGATACATAAACTCAATTACGGATTGGTAATTTGCCCTATATGTATCCTAACTGGCTGAAAACCTGAGATGTACAGATGTTTGTGTACAAAGAATTTGCTTATAAGCATGGAAATAAGAGGAAAAAAACCCAACTTCCCTTTCGTATGTTGTAAGTGCTGCTTTGTAATGAGTTGAGGGATATTTTGTGCATCAAAGAACACGATCAGGAGAGCTGGGAGTAAGTATGATGACCATGATAGACAGTATTTGGATTCTGAACTTTGTTCAATTACCGTATTAGGATGAAGGCAGACTACTAAAAGGTTCTATTTTTATTACAACCTACTCATCATTTACAACTGTTCTGTAATTAAAGTTACCAATATCTGATTCTTTTTTTTTAAAAAAAAATCCAATTTACATTTTCTTAGCATACAGAAAAAATGCTCAGGCAAAAACCTTTATCTTAATTTCTGTTACCAAATTAATTTCAAGGCACTGGAGTAGGCTACTAGAATAAGCCTGCTTATGACATAAAATTCCTCAGAATGTATTAGTGTTATTAATGGGAAAAACTTAAGAAAGGCATATTGTGTTGATTTAGTTTAGCTGCTTACTTGTATAGATGTCCCAATATTTCCACTAAGGAAAAAAAAAATACTAAGAAGGCAAATGTAGTATCAAGATTTAAATCTACTAAATCAGGGCTGTCCAACTCATAGCCCACAGGCCAGATGCATCATGTCCACACCCAGTTTAGTGAAGGGGAAAAGTCAGGATACATCACGTGAAGACGTGAGTTTGACACCCCTGTACTACATCATGTTCTATTGAGACCCCGCCAAAAAGTAAGCAGCTCTTCAAGTCTCCTAAAAACAAACAGAAGAACTAGAATGTTTCTTTTATCTAAACTTGTGATAACCATACATATTTATATGCACAAAAGAAAAAATATAGGATAGTATCCAACATTTATCCTGGATATGTAAGAAATTAATATTCATGGAACAAAAATGCTGGATACCACAATTATATGCATTTATGTTGAATAGTCCTGGATGGACAGCTTATCATAAATAAATTGCCCTAAAAAGAAAATTTTAACACCAGTACATGTTAATCACAAAGTATTGTCTTAATTGGAGTGACATATATGTTGCTGAATGGGTGGGGGTATGTATCCCTACAAAGCATAACATGTAACTGAGTATCTCTATATTTGAATGTGCGTTATATACTTATTCCAACAATGTCAACCAGTTTTTTTACTTAATCTCTGAAAGGCATTTAACATAAATGCATATCCTGTAATACTCTGTACTCGTCTCTTTTTTTTTAAAAAAATCTTACATTAACTTATTCATTTTATGCCATATACATGACATAATGCAGAAGATTTTTAATCCTGACTATATTAATTTATGTAATGTTATTCTACAGAAAAATTATTATCTACACATTTTTTTAAACATTTTAATAAATGTAATCTTTGCACAGGAGTGAAAGGCCTAAAAATCCAAAGAAAGAATTAGAAAAAAAAAATTTTTTTTCCAGAAAGCTTAGGTCTTTCTAGGCTTTTAACAAAACAGGATAAAATGCTTGCCTGCTCTGATTATGGAATTTCTTGATGTATGTACTTACACCCTTGATTCTGGGTAAATCTGCATATGACACATGTCATTGTTTGTCAAATAAAAATTGCCTGCATCTCCACCCTCCAACCCAGAAAAATATTTTCAGCTACTGAAATCAGGTTCGGAAATACTATTAGAGCCCAAAAGGTCATAAAACCATTTGTTAACTTTACATGCACAAAAAGGAGCTCTAAATAAATGACACAGGAGGCAATAAATTGACACGACAAGTAAATAAAAGGCTAAAGCACTCCAATACCATTGAAACTGTTTTAATGTTGTTGCAAGTCCACAATGCAACAATCACCAGATCATATAGACCCAAATATTTGGATTCACTTTAATTACCCTTTTCTCCTATTTTACATAAATTATGAAATGTTCAGCTCCTCTTTTACCTGAATTTGTGTATGAACCTAAGAAATCATTTTTCAACCCTACTTAAATTCTTATATGATTAAGAAAAAAATATGAAAATATTAACCTCAGCTTCAATGTACAGTTTCCAGAATCTGCCAGAACTGGGGAACTGGGCAACAAGGCGTTCATAGGTCTTCCGTGCTTTGTCTATAGGTTGATTCTAAAAATTAAAAACCAATAATATTTACAATATGTAAAATGTATTCACATTTACTTGAGAACCAAGCATTGTGAGTGGACCCACTGATAAGGAAATGTAATCCTATTTCACTAAACCTGTGCCTCTCGAATGAGAATGCTCCAAGCGTCAAGGTCATATGGATTCTCTTCTAGTTTCTTTTCAGCTTTCTTTACTTTTTCTGGGACATATTCAGCAGCCTAGAAAACACAGAGCAGAAAGTTAAGAGCCAATAAATAACATGGTAAATCCAATGCCACCCACAATCTGTAACTTTCATATATAATCATAGTTATAATTAACTAGTGGTATATTTTTTCCACCACTTGAGCATGCGCAGAGGAACATAAAAAGTACCGACAGAATGTACTACATTGGATGGATTACTTAAAGCCAGTACTAAAAATGTTAAATCCAATTTCTTCCGTGCTTCTTTATTATTGCATTGGTTCACATAGTAACATTAAATCATAATCACAATACTATGCATGTTTTGTGAGGCTTATTTGGGGATTGTGGTGTGTGAATGTATGTTTTAAAGCATGTTTTAGGGGAGAAATGTTTGAATATCACATTAAACTAAATAATAAAAATAATAACAATAACAATAATAATAATAATAATAATAATACCTTAGATTTGTAAATCCCTACCAAATTATTTACTTAAAAGAAGTCTGTACACAGAACATAAAATGCCATAGAGAAGAGATTATTTTTTCTTATTAAATGGTAGGATTTAATCCTACTTATTTTTTAAATCCAATTTCAGAGACTAAATATTTAGACCTCTCAAATTTGAGATAGTATGTTCTTAACAGGCTATGTCAGAAAGGTACATATGAAATCTAAAACACATTGTTATCCAATTAGCTTGTAATTTAAGCATGGGGTATTTCAGAAATTGAAAAAAAAAAAAAAGCTGAAAATGCAATACTTCAGATAATATACCCAAACACATTTTTATGGGCCTAATAACTATGGTTTTCATTAAATTTCCTGAACCTAGAAGAAAATAGTTGAATACCAATTTTCTACTGTACCACAGTATAGTTCACATTTAACTGAAATTTCTTTGCATATTAAAATATAAACAGCCGCAGAACAGAAATGTTATTATCATGTTCTACAGCAGAAGTCATTGTAACTACTCTAACCAACCTGACCATGATCCAAGGTGATTCAATATTAGGTAACAAGAAGCCAATCAGTTTCAGCTGTTAAGTGCAGAACTTAAAGCTAATGTGAATATGAGTGGATGTTGTTCTGTTTGGGATGGATCTCCTCAATACTTTTACTTTACAGAATTTACCATCAGTTTCTTTTATAAAAGTGTTATTTTCTCTGCTCTGCTCTTCTACTTGAAAAGGACAGTCTCTGTCTCTCCCTGTCTCTTTCTCCATCCTTCCATCCATCTGATAGAATGAGCAAGTATATTAGGGTGAGGTGCACTTTTAGCTTCAAATTAAAGGCAAAACAAAGAAGAAAGGAAGGGTGCAATTCCATTTCAAGGAATTTTAAGTAACCTGCTCTTCATGCTGATACAAAGATTTCATAATAATTAAGTCTTTTCCATTTCTTGAAAGGGCAGAAAGAAACTTAAAATTCCTATAAGCTTAGAATTTGCTATCTCAAATATGGTAGAGTATGTAATTTGTTTCAATACTGATGATCTCATATAGTTATTTAAAAGAGCAAGAAAACGTACAGGTATTCTTCAACTTACGACCATAATGGAGTTTGCCCATCACGATCTTAAGTCATGATTATCATAAAACAAGTCGGTCATATGACCGACCCAATTTTATTATTTTTTGTGCAGTCATTAAACAAACCAGGTAGCAATAAATGTTTTGCTACAGGTGCAATTTTATTGAAAACAGTAAAACCATTGTAAAGCACAGTCATTTGACCACGGAACACTGCAAACATTCGTAAATGCAGACTGGTTGTCAAACACCTGAAGTTTGGTCACATGACCAGAGCCCCCTCAACAATTGTGACTTTAAATCCAGATGACAAGTAGTCCCTAGGTAGGTCCATCATAACTTTCAACGGTTGCTAAGCAACCAGTCATAAATTGAGGACTATCTGTACAGTTATTCGAATTAAAATAGGTCTCTTGCCTTTGGTCATTAATGAAGAGCAGATATAAAATGCAATTTTGAGAAAATAAAGACTTGAAAATGTAAGATAGCTTAAGGATCAGGCAGAGTATAGATTCACCAAACTTATCTGTGTAGTCTCTAACAGTTGGACCAACTTAAGATAAATGCAATTTATTTTATTTAAATACATTAAACTACTCAAAAGTCATGGGGACAGAAACGTTATCTAGCATAAGGAAAAAAAATAGAGCAAAAAATAGTGCAACAGAACAAAACTGAGATTTGCGAGTTAGGAGTCAAAATGACCAAGAATGAAAAAAGAAACTACAGGGAAACTAACTTGATAAGAACTATAGGAACCCAGGAGAAAGAATTAGAAAATCTGAAGGTCAACACAATAATAAAATGTATATACATGAATTTGTATGCATGTGAGCAATTAGGAGATGATCCTTAAGGAGAAAAACTAATGCTGGATAGGAAAGGTAATAGTTAACTGGGTTTTTAATTTGGCAAATATTCATTATGAAAAACGAAACAAAACAATGGAGAGCTATTAATGTAGAATATTCATTCTAGATTGGCAAAGCTGAGGGAGTGTATCTAAATGCTTCTCACATGCACAAAGGAATCTGGATACAAAGTACATCTGGAATGCCTTGTTTGAGACCTCCTGCTAAAGATCCATTTATACCAAGTATAAATATAAAACATGGTACGTAAGGACAAACACTGTGCCAAACGGGAAAAAGTATGTGGCAAAGCAAAGGGCTGACTTCTATCAACATCTTCATCTAGAAGAATGCCTCTTATTCATATAGGCTGGTTCTTAAAAACATGGAAGTGACAACAGCCAAGACTGCTGCTGCTAACCACATACAGCCTACAAAAAAAGTAAACCAAGGTGGTAGAGATTACTTTGCACTTGAAATGGTAACAGAAAGCAACCGAACCAATTATGAAATTGACCATACTGGTAGTCCTCCACTTATAGCCATTTAATCAGTAACGGTTTGAAATTACAACAGTGCTGAATTAAGGAATTTATGGCTTGTGTCCAAAATTACAGCCTCTGATGTATCCCATGCTTACATGAACGAAATTCATGTCAATCCACCCACCTTTACAACCAACTGCAAGGATGCTGCAGCTGCCCCCACCCCCCATCTTTCCCCTCATTCTGCCCTGCTGAGTCCCTTAGGCCTACTTCACACCTGGCTGGGTCACCACAGGCCTTAAGCCTTTTTGCCGCCTCACCAGGTCCCACTTCCAAATTTACAGCTGCTTCTGAAATGGAACCCGCTTCTGGGATGGCACTATGTGGCTTTTATGCAGGAATGTGGTGCATTGGTTGTCTCTTCTGGGGAAAAGCAATCTTCAGAAAAGGTGTAATGGGCCCAAGGATGTGGGATCCAGCAGGGTAGGAAGCTGTGCAAGGGGTGCTTCAGGATGGTGGAGAACCTGGGTGACCCAGCAAGGCCATGTGTGAGCTGCAGAGGTGCTGCAGTGCAGGCCTTGCCATGCCTCCCAAGTCCTCCCCCACTCCAAGACTCTACTTAATGACTGCAATGGGGACAGCAAGGATTGCAATCATTAAGCGAAGAAATCACAGCACTTTGCTTACCAACTGCTATAATTTACGACCACAATTCTGAGCTCAATTGTAGATGTAAGTCAAGGACTACATGTATGTATCATGCAGCAATACCATTAATAAACATTTAGAATGCTTTTGTAAACACCTAATAACATTTAAAAATGGGGGAGAATTGTCTACAAGTTGTACATACCTTCCAAAATTCAACTAAACAAAAGCTTTAGAAAAACGAGCTGAAATTTGCACTTGTCTTTGAATACACATTTAGATAATATTTGAAGGGGCATAACAGGGTTTTTTTTCAGCTGGCATCACTTAAATAATCAATTTTGCCCCACAAAAATGGGAAAAATGTAGTCTAAAAATATTGGTTCTGTTGACTTATCTGACTCACAGGGAAGGCAAAAAGAAGTGCAGTCCCCAAGCTAGAAAGGATTGCTCACACCTGTAATAAAAATTCTCAATATTTCTTTCACAACAATATTTTTCTATATTGCTTATTTAATTTATACCTCACTTTTCCTGCAATCTGATCATCCAAGGTGGCTTAGAATCAATGCAAAATGAAATTAAAAATGCAAATATATAATTTCAATAGAGAAATTAATGATCAGAAATCTGAGGAAACAGATGTTTCTTGGTTATTCTGATAAAAGGAAAATAGGTGAGCTGCCAAATGCAATTTCTGAAGAAATGTATTTTATGGCCTAGTAGCAAGACCTTCAATATGGCATATAAACGAAACTTTTGCAACAGAGAAAGGGCCTCATTTATGAAGCTTAATGGTCAGGCAAGTTCATAAAGTTCTTTTAGATGGTGAGATTCTAAATAATTTAGAGAGTTTAAAATCAACATCCTAAATAATACCTAATAAAATGAGAAGGAACTCACGTAATTGGCTACTAGTTCAGATTTTGACATCAGATAGCAGTTAAAACAAAGTTAGCTGCTTTGTTTTGCACTAATTGAAAATACCAAACATTTCTAAAGGTTAGCCACAATCATAGAAATGTGTTTTGTAAAATTAGTGACAACTGAAGACCAAGAAATATATTAGGCTGCAAAACTGTTTCAGGAGTTTAAGTCAATTAAAATAGAATATCCATCACTAAATCTATTTTTCTATTTTTTTTTTTTTTTTTTTTAATTTGATTTATATGCCGCCCTTCTCCGAAGACTCAGGGCGGCTTACAATGTGCTCAGCAATAGCCTTCATCCTTTTGTATATTTATACAAAGTCAGCTTATTGCCCCCACAACTGGGTCCTCATTTCACCTACCTTAGAAAGGATGGAAGGCTGAGTCAACCTATTTTGCCTTGATTTAACTTCTCTCTCCCATTTAGCCCAAATTACACAAGTTTCAATGATATCAATTGCTTCCTGAGTCTCATTAGCATATCCTCCCTAAGAAGTTTTATGTCAATGTTCAATGGCATAAAGAATGGAATTCTGTGGGAATCCATTTTTCAATGGTCTAGAACAGTGTTTCTCAACCTTGGCCGCTGGACGATGTGTGGACTTCAACTCTCAGAATTCCCCAGCCAGCAGAGCTAGCTGGGGAATTCTGGGAGTTTAAGTCCACACATCGTCCAGCGGCCAAGGTTGAGAAACACTGGTCTAGAAACTGGTAAGTACAATACCACCACTCTTTGGACATGGCACAACAGGATGAAGTGAAACTACTAGAGCTGTGATGGTGAACCTATGGCACAGGTACCACAGGTGGCACATGGAGCCATATCTGAGGGCACATGAGCGTTGCCGTAGCTCAGCTCCAGCACACATGTGCCCGCCGGCCAGCTGATTTTCGGGCCTTCTGGGCCCACCGGAAGTTGGGAAATGGGCTGTTTCCAGCCTCCAGGGGGGGGGGGGGTGTTGAGGAAGGCCCTTTTTGCCTTCCCCAGGCTCCTAGAAAGCCCCTGGAGCCTGGGCAGAGTGAAAAATGGGCCCACTGTGCCATCACTTGCCAAAAGCGTGGGGAGCATGGGGGGAGCACGCGCACGGGAGGGCGGGGCATGTGTGGGCATTGAATTAATACAGCATTTCCATCTTCTTCCCCTTTCAGAAAGCTAGAAGTGCTGATAGGCAATAACAAACATTGACTATTTTTTCTAGCAATGATAGCTATTAAAATCTAACCTACCAAGTAACTCACTTGTTATGAGCTAACAAAGTATAATCATGTTATTTTAAAAAATTCTGTATTTGAAAATCAAAACAATATCCTGAACTAAAATAACCGTTCTGACAAAGCAAAGTTAGATATTAAATTTTATGGTAATATTTTATACTTCATTTGAATATTAAAGTAATTACAACAGTAACATATTTTCACATTACTCTTCTACTTTAGCTATTAAGCATAGTATTTGGTTTCAGCAAATCAATAATCTTTTAAAGATATCTCTTAAAAAGAATCTTAAAGATTCTGATTATAGTCAAGCTTGATTTATTTCAACATTACAGTTTAAGAATAGCACTAATTATAAGTTTTGCGTTATAGCAAAGCTTAATCCTAGTAAAACTCAGGAATAGCTAGGATTTTGAACATTTCTTCTAGACAAACTACAGTTCTAAAACTCTTGTAGATTAGAATCTCAACTCTGATTGCTAATTATAGGATGCTATTTCATACAAATTTACTCAGAAATAAACATTATAAATTCAACATGATTTATTCCAAGTCAAGCATAAATTGAAGCTTTAGATTAAATCATATGGTGTCTAATTATGGAACAATATTTTGGTGCCCCTCCCCCAGTGAGTATATTATCTGAAAAATTGGGGAAATCATATCCTGTAGGTCATCAGAACAGAATTAGGACAACAGAAACTGCAGGATGGCTAAAAGAACAGTTGAGAAGACTTCCTCTTTAGTTCCTCTTTAATATTCTTCTTTAATATTCTTCACGTCAATTGGTGTTATAAAATGTGCATATGGAGGAACAATGTGAGGAGGGAGCTTTGGCAACACAGAACTTTTCCAGAGAGGGGCCAGATTAAGAGACTGTGTAGTCCAAACTGGATGGGGAAGGGGAAAACAGAATCTTTCAGATTACATCTAGCTTGAACTTGGCTAGATTCTATTACTTCTAAGCAAATAAAAGATTGGACTCAAATGGATTTCACTGTCTTATTTGGGTTTGGGACTGACAAGATTTATGAGCATATATAATTCAAACTGTAAAAGCATCTAGTTTTCAGATACCATGTTACTAGGCAAATAGGTATTTTTTATTGGTACAGAATTGAAACATATGGCTATCCATGAAAAGATATGGGCAATACAAGAAAGGCCACTGAACAGTTTGTCTGCCTATATAAATGTGTATTTTCAATTCAGTAACAACTAGCTTACAATATGTAAAATTCGTTTACATATTAAGCCCCACATTTTAGTAAAAACTACAAAAGGAGTCAAAAAATAAACCATTCTTTTGATATATTACTTTATTAGAAACCTTAAAGAAATGTACAAAACTTATAAATGATAATTTCATCCTTTTTCTGGTCTGGAGTCCCTTAAAATCTTAAAGCCAGTGTTTGATCTAATTTAATATATGATCTTATTATACTGAATTACATTTTCAATATACTATCTGTATACACAACAATAGTAAAACCTTTAAAAATCTTACATTTTCTATGAATTTCATCTAAAATTATTTCCCTAGTTGTTTCAATTTTATACCTGAGGACAAATCTGCCATTCCTTTTCTTTCATGAAAGAAAGGATTTCTTGAGTGGTCCTTGGTGCGCTGGGCTTGTTTGTTTGCAGACCTTTCATTACTCAAACTAGGTAACAGTATCAGTGCTTGTAAGGAGTGGGGTTTGCTCTCTGTTTATATTCTAATGGATTGCCCTGTCAGTGTTGGTCTTTGGTTGGGCTGTTTACTGTTAGCTTGTTTGGCAGTTCCTTGACTGGGCTATTGTTTATTTCTTGATTGTTGGACTGATGTTAATCTTGGAGTTAATCTATGCTCATCTGGGTGCTAATTGCTGGTGGGAAGGTGTTTTGGCCATTTTGTTTCCCTTTTAGCTTATTGTTTCTTTTACATAGTACAGTAGTCCTCGATTTACAACAGTTCATTTAGGAACTGTTTGAAGTTACAGCACTTAAAAAAGTGACTTATGACCATTTTCACACTTATGATCGTTGCCACTGTCATGAAATCATAATTCAGATACTTGGGAACTGACTCATATTTATGATGGTTGCAGTGTCCCTAGGTCATGTGATCGTCTTTTGCGACCTTCTGACAAGCAAAGTCAATGGGAAAGCCAGATTCACTTAACAAGCATGTTACTGATTTAACAACTGCAGTGATTCACCTAACAAATGTGGCAAGAAAAGTTGTAAAATGGAGGAAATCTCACTTAGTAACATTAATTCTGGGCTCAATTGTGGTTGTAAGTCAAGGACTACTTTTATGTAAATATTGTTTATGTGTACATGTCTATTGATAGCTAATTTGTCAGAGGGCCAGTCTTCTAGAAATACCTTAGCATTTTTGGATTTGGCTTGGTCTAGCATGGTCATGGTTTCCAATTGAAACTATGGTTAAATCTGTCTATATTCTCTGAAAGTAAAGAGCTTTCATCATGTCTTCTGACAGCTAGTTGGTGTTCGTGGATGCATTCTGCCAGTCTTGTTAGTCCTATGTAGTGGCTGTTGCAGTCATTACACTGTGTGTTGTAGAAAACTCGTTTTTTTCTTCTGGGGTTGCTGGATCTTTTAGTTTATTTAGGAAGTTTAGGAGGGCTTAAGTTGACTTGTGTTTTATGTGGATTCCGTGTCGTTGTAATACTCTGTTGATGGTTTCTGAGATATTTTTGATGTATGGCAGTTTTATAGCTTGTATTAGTGGTACTATATTGGGTCAGACACTTTTTGATGAAGTATGGATATCCATTTTGTTGAAAGATATTGTATAGATGCCGTTTCCTTTTTCTGCTTTTCAGGGTTACTGCAGTATGTTGTGCTCTTCTAAATTACATTCTTAAACAGCTTCTCTTATGGGCGGTTGGGTTGTTTTGGTAGCATTTGATTGGTATGGGTGGTTTTTCGGTACACGTTTCTAGTTTGCCATCACTGCTAATCCCCAATCAAGGAATGCCAAACAACTAACAGTAAACAGACCAATGAAAGAACCTTCAAAACCACTCCCATCAATTTTAACAGGCAAGCCACTAGAATATAACCTGAGAGTAATATTTCTTACTAGAACTGATGATGTTACCTAGTTTGGGTAATGAAATGTCCACAAGAAGACAACTAAGCTCAGAAAGCACCAAGGACTCTTCATTTCAACCCAGAGCTATAAATATTCCCATTTGAAGAATTTCTTTTGCAATAGAATAGAACCAAAAAAATATTAAAGACTTTCTCTTGGATCTTTGAACCAATTCCAATATTTTCTATACTATTCTTAAGAGTAGAAATAGTTTAAGAAACAATGCATTAAACCAGGGGTGGGCAATTGTGGCTCTTTTACAACCTCTGGACTTCAACTCCCAGAATGCTGTCTCAGGAATTCTGGGAGTTGAAGTCCACAGGTTGTAAAAGAGCCACAATTGCCCACCCCTGCACTAAACCATTCTGAATAGTTCAAAGAACTGTATCATGGAGCAACTTATCTCCTTTAAAAATCTGAAACAGTAATTTCTGCTTGATTTTAAATGCTTTGGGTTTATGCTAACTAGAAATGGTGACTACTCTAAGTTTGCACGACACATGTAACTTTTTACAAACACATATGTAATTCCATAAAATTGGGTTGAGCCATTATTAAACTTACCATGGGAAGTGATAAACAAATACATATATTAAGAAAGTTTAAAGTCATCAATTAAGTTAATTAACTAGAGATTTCATTTCCATGTTTGTCAGTTATTCACATTTTCATAACAGTATTCAACCACACACTATGTGAATCCAGGAATACACTACTAAGACTTCTCCAGCAGTAGATATATGGATGTAGTCAGTAAATAGCTATGTTTTGCTCAAAATACATTTAAATACTTGACTTTCTTAAAAAAAATGACTGGACTACAGAATTAAATATGTCTGTAATGTTCTTTCCATATTCATGGATACAAAAGAAATTCCTGTTAAGACTCCCTTTTTATCCATTATAAATTTAAAATAATGTTTCTCAATCATAGCAGAAGCATGGACAACTCACAGAATTCCCCAGCCAGCAGCTTAACATGGCCAACATTGAGAAACACTACTTTAGCTTTTTACTTTTCACTGTTTTCTGCCCATCCTATAAATGGATGCACACATCTGTATAATGGAGAGAAGATAAGTATCTCTCTCAGGAGAAAAGAACTCCAATGGATTATAAAATGGATTTTCAGAATGTTTAAAAAAATCTCCTGGTTTTGGTAATTTCGATCTCTAAACTGAAATAAGTATAAGGCTAAGCAATCTGTTTCTGTATATCCAACTGTATGTACTTCTGTTAGGAAAGTATTCAAAGCATTATTTAACCGAATTGTTGAGTCCTTTGTTTCTTAGATGCCTAGATCTTCTTCAATATGCAATAAAGCAAGCAACTGCATCTTAAAAAATGTCTGCATAACGTGAAATTTCAAATTGTTGGGTTGCTGGAAGAATCAGGCCAAACTTACATATACCACAGCAAGAAGGCTAGCAGATACTAGCTTAATAGTTCCAAACTAGATACAAAAACAGTATCCTAAAAATAATTTCCTGCCCTATTCTGAATTCTGATGTTTCAGTAACTAATAAAAGTGAGGGAAGAATATCAATAAATATCAGTGGCTAGAACAGAACATTAGGCTTTGCTGTGAACTTCTGGAGACATTTAACTGGCTCCAGTGGGAAACAAGAAGTTGGACTAGAACTACATGAATATTGTTTTTAGAATACAGCACAAGTGTGCCACCCAGAGGATCTACCCCTAAAACTGAAATAAAACATGCTATCTATCTAGTACTATGGGTTTTTTTGCATATAGATCAAAGAATCTAACTTCCCATAGAAAAAATCAGAAATCAGGATGTATGTTGGTTGATATGTATGGTAGAGTATGCCCTCCCCCACTCTATATCTTTTTCCTAAAACAAACAAAACAAAAAGATATACATAATACCCAGAAATCTGAGAACTCAGGAGGCAAATTTGCTTTTACAATGTCTTTTTAAATATGTCTTTCAAAACTAATTATACAAAGCAACCAGATCGAGGAGGCCATCCCTAACATTGTTTCCACAGAAACTGTAAAATGTTTGAATAAAGAATATTTGTAGCTCAGGGTTGAAAGGAGGGGTCCTTGGCCCTCTCTGAGCTTGTTTTTTTGCAGATGTTTCATTACTCTAACTAGGTAACATCATCAGTGCAAGTAAGGAGTGCTGTTTGTTGTCAGTTTATATTCTGGTGACTTGCCTGTCTGAGGGGGTGGTCTTAAGAGATTCTTTGGTTGGACTGTTTACTGATGGCTCTTTGGCAGTTTCTTGATTGGGGTCTGATTTACTTATTGTTGGTCTGAAGTTAACCTTGAAATTAATTAATCTATGCTGATCTGGATGCTGACTACTGGTGGAGAAGTGCTGGAGTCTTTTTTTATTATTATTATTATTATTATTATTATTATTATTATTATTATTAATAATAATAATAATAATAATAATTTTATTTATATACCGCCCTTCTCCCGAAGGACTCGGGGCGGTGTATAGCCAAGATTAAAAACATAAATATACAATATCATAGTTAAAATTAATTAAAATCATTAAATAGTTTTGGCCAAATTTTAAAACCCAATTTTAAAACCCAATTTAAAATCATTCAGTTAGACAGCCCCGCCTGTCGGAACAGTAGGGTCTTGAGGGCACAGCGAAAGACCCGGAGGTCAGAGATGTTACGAATATCCGGGGGCAATTCATTCCAAAGGGCAGGAGCTTTGACAGAGAAAGCTCTCCTCCTGGGTATCACCAGCGACATAACTTGGCCGACGGTACCCCGAGCAGAAGGCAGTCCTGTAAATATCCTGGTCCTATGCCATGGAGCGCTTTAAAGGTGGTGACCAACACCTTGAATTGCACCCGGAAGACCACTGGGAGCCAGTGCAGCTCACGCAGGAGAGGTGTTACATGGGCGTAATGAGGTGCGCCCATAACCACCCGCGCGGCTGCATTCTGGACAAGTTGGAGCCTCTGAGTGCTCTTCAAGGGGAGCCCCATGTAGAGAGCATTACAATAGTCCAGACGGGAGGTCCAAACTATTCTCATTTGGGCTGGTTGATTGTCTCTTTTGCATAGTCTATAGATGTCGTTAATGTCTATGTGTCTATTGATGACTGATTTGTCAAGAATGCCAGGCTTCTAGAAATTCCTTGGCATTTTTGGACTTGGTCTGGTCTAGGAGTGTCACATTTTCCCAACTGAAACTATGGTTAAATCTGCTTATATATATTGTAAAATTACAAAATTTTCATGATGTCTTCTGACTGCCAGTTGGTGTTCACGGATGTGTTCTGCCAGTCTACTCTGTTTGTCCTACAGAGTGGTTGTTGCAGTGGGGTTGCTGGGTCTTTTGGTTTGCGTAGGATATTTTGAAGGGCTTTAGTTGGCTTGTGTGATACACTGATTCCATGTGGTTGTAGTAGTCTGTTAGTTTCTGAGATATTCTTGATGTATGGCCGTTTAATTATTTTTAGAGTTTGTGTTGGTTGTGTTGTATTGGGTTGGTGGTCAGGGACTTTTTGATAAAGTTTCATGGGTATCCATTTTTTTGGAATGTGTTGTATAGATGCTCCATTTTCTTTTCTCTGTTGCTGCGGTGTGTTTTGGCTCCTTTAAATGAAGTCCTTACACAGCTTCTCTTGTGGGAAATTGGGTTGTTGCTAGTGGTAATGTAATGTTTATTTTAAAGGAGTGATATTTAAATTTGTACATCTAATCTGCGTACAATTAAGTAAAAATTATTTCAACAGAACAGCTTAAACTACATTTTTAACAGGTAGCTTTGAAAGTAACTTGAGGGATCTATGTAAAAACTAATTTTCGTCAGGAGTCCATTGAGTTTGAACCCTAATATAGCTTTTGCATATAATTTCCTTAGATGTACATACCTACACAGAACATACTTTCAAAAAGGACACATTTATGTAACATTAATGCATTTATTAGCAACTCTGTAACATCAGTTTCTAAATATCACCTCAATTTTATTAAACAAAACTCAGTACACAGGGCTCAGAATTTACATTTTGAAACATTTTTCAAATTTTTTACTATATTTTTACGAAAATATAATGCATAAACCTCTAGGCTGCTTTATTTTTGAGTTTAGCACACATTTGTTTCCCTAGTGTCTTACAATATTTAAAAAGAGAAATTTTCACTTCAGCCTCCGATTAAACCAAGTCATTAAGTGCATGCTAGAAGTATGGTTCTATAGGCATTTATGGTAAACTTCCTTGAATTAAATCGAAGTGACTGTCGAGTTACCAAGAACAACTTGCAGGAGAGAAAAAGCGGGGTGGTGTCCAGTGTATATTCTCCACTGGAGAATATACAAATTGAAAATACTTACAGCAACTGGGATCGTGGAAGAGAAAGTAAAGCGCACATAGCAGATCCACACCACATTTAGGAAATGAGATGAGCGGGGGCGAAAACGGAAGAAAGAAGTACAGACACCCCACCAACACAAAGACGCGCACGTTAATAAGGCCTATTCCTCATTATTTTAGAAACCGCCATTTTCACTCCCCAAAGCCTCAGACGTCTGTCAGCCGAGCCCAGTCACACCCCTTCTCGAGAAGGCATTCCCCGCCAATTGCTTCATGGAGCTCGGAAGGCCCTGTGGTCGCTCACCTGGTCGCCGGCGGGAGCTTCTCCAGACATGGCGGGTTAAAACGGTCCCCGGAAGTAGCGGGGGGAGCAAGGAAGCAGGGTCCGATATATAGATATGCCTATTTCTTAAACCCTCCTACCCACCCACCTACCTCCCGTTCTCTTCCCTCGCAAAAATCCCCCGGGCAGCCCCTAAGTGAACTAATCGACCCTGCGTACGGATTCCACTCGCCCGAGGAACAAAATGGCGGCCCAACCGCCCCCAACTCTCGCCGTCCTCAGTAAAAGGAAGGGGGCGGGGCTGAACGGGAAAGTAAGAGCGCGCAAGGAATAGTGGGGGAAAATAAAAATGGAAGGTCGAAGCAGGGAGCGGCGCGCGAAGGGTTAAGCAAACAGAACGCCAGCTAGGAACGGAGAGCGTAGCACTGTGAGAAGAATGCCGGGAACGAAGGAGACTAAGCAAGCCGCGCACACGCGCGCATGCGTGGAAAGAAGAGCAAACGGCGCATTTTGATTTGGCGGGTAAATGCTCCGTTGGAAAGGTTTTAACTCAGAGGCTGTTTGCTGAGGCACGTGCATAAATCATGTGCCCGTGAGACAACAGACGCTTCTGTATAATGGGATTATTAATTGATCTTTGCTCCCTTTTTTCTCCCCTCTCTGCTCCAGAATTTCTTATGCGTTGTGTGCTCCGGGCTCGTAGCCAATGTAGCGTAAGGCGATCTCGACAACCCCCACCATAGTTACAGCCTCTTGTCTATATTCATATGAAACCGTGAGGAGACATCGCTCAGAATGAGATGCTCTATTCTGCTTGGGGAATAATCGGCTGTAATGTGGTTTTCTCCCCGACGCCTAAAGAAGCTTCTGATTTTCTTGCTTATTGTGTAAATCGGATTAGGGTTCTGGTGCCCCAGTTATGGCTCAGGCACCCCCTTGCAGCTGTTCCTGGAAAGGTGGGGCTTGGTTAGCAGCCTTTGTTCATTATCATTGTAGGAAGTTAGCACCCACCCCTCTCTTAGAACAATGAAATATTCTAGGAAATATTAAAAAGGCAGAATATTATATTTCCCTGGATGAGAACTGGAGAAACATGTTTTTTAGGCAGGAAGCAGACTCACTCTTAATAGCCCCCACCCTCCTCAATAGCCCACAGCAGATGTCAGCACTTAAAAGAGATAGCTAGGTCTATTCATAAGCAAATGCCCTCACCCAAGATCCAACAAAGATAGAATTATCCCTCTACCCATCTAGCAACAGAACTTGCCACATGGCACCTTTGGCGATTGCATCACCCAGCAAGGCTCAACCAAGCCTGGGACTCAAAATACAACCTACAGTTGTATAAAGTTTCCCCTGCATGTCCCCATGGGAGTCTGACAACCAATCAGAACACAAGATCAAATTCAAAACCCAATAGAGGGTATGAATCTCAATCTCTCTCTCTCCCTCCCTCCCTCCCTCTCTCTCTCTCTCTCTCTCACACACACACACACCCCTATGTGTTTTTTAGGCCAGGACCTTAAAACCATGCAGTCCTGTCCACCATTAAACCATCTTTTCAAGCAGTCTCCATGTTTCCAGTGTCTTTCTCCTCACTTGGAACTGAACCCAGATGGACATTTCTTCCAACACCATTATGAGCTATCAAATCGTTTTCGAGTTCTAGCGACCACAGATAGATTTTTTCCAGGATGATATAGCCCTGACCTCTTCTTTCAAGTCTTTCAATGGTGCACTCATCCTCACCATGATAGAACCTGTCCACCTTGCCACTGACAGTCCTCTCTCCTTCCACCATTAGAACATTTTCCAGAAAGCTGGCTCTTCACTTAAAAGTGTCTGAAGTAGGATAACTTGAGTGGGCATTTGTGTCTTGAGTGAGAACTCTGGTTGGTACCTCAATCTATGGAATTGTTCTTGGTATACTTACCCATGAATAATAATAATAATAATTTATGAAATATATATATGCAGCCCAACCCCCAGCAATTCTGGGTGATTTACAGTTGTTGAAACATTTCAAAACGAACAACAATACAAAAACACCAAAATAGTACAAAATAAAAGAACAATAATGAATAATGAATAATGAAAAAAAAAGAAAAAGAAAAATAAACCCAGAGGGGAATAGAAAGGAGGGTTGGTGATCCTCTCTATAAAGGCCTGGGTGAATTCAGTTATCAAATGAAATAGATAAAGAGGTATATTTTGGATATACAGATAGTCCTTGATTTATGATCATAATTGGGTCCAAAATTTCCGTGACTAAGCAAGAAAGTTGTTAAGTGAGTTTTGCCCCATTTTATCACCTTTCTTGCCACAGTTGCTAAGTAAATTAGTGGCATAGTTGTTAAGAGAGGCTTCCTGTTGACTTTGTTTGTCAGAAGATCACAAAAGCTGATCACATGACCCTGGGACATTGCAATCATCATGCATGCCAGTTGCTAAAGCTTCCGTCCTCACCTCAGCTGCTGCCAACCTAGTAGTTCAAAAGCATGCAAATGCGAGTAGATAAAGAAATAAACTTTGGTGGGAAGGTAGCAGCCTTCCATGATGTCATGGTGGCCACATGACCGCGGAAATGTTTTCGGACAGTGCTGGCTCAATGGCCTTGAAATGGAGATGAACCCCCTATGTCGGAAACGACTAGCGGAGTAAAATCCTCAGGGATTTCTTGTCCCCAGCCCATGACTGAGTCAGCCTTAAGTCATCCTTATCTGTATCTGTTAAAATAGTATTTCCCCCTTTTTCTTACACCATCCAAGGTAGCCTCAAAGTATATAAAATCTGTTGGGCTTTGTCACCTGTTACCTTGGAGAGCAGTTAGATAACTTCAGTGACTCCAAACAGAGATGGTAGAGATAGGAATCAGTGAGGTAAGCAAGAAATGTCATGCTTGTGTAGTTTTCTGTTGACTTAAAGATAGGCAGATAGCGTTCCAGATGAGCAGAGTGAAGCAGAGACCCAGATAAATTTTGCTTCATAACTGAAGGCATATACAGGCTTCTGGGGCAAGCGGAAGGGGAACAGAAATTGTAGAACCTTGTATCTTTCATGGAAGTTTGAGCCTTGTGCAACTTATTCTTATGCAAGTTTGCTAAAAGATTATTTAATTGTTGTAGTTGCAAGGGAGTGCATTTTAGGCATATTTGGAAAAAGAAAAAATGGGGGTGGGGGTGGGGCTGAACTTCTGAGATTAGCTTTCTTATATTGGGAGGTATTCTCAAATGCACAACAGTATCCAAGTCTATTTTTTTTCCCTATCTGTGTGCTCTCTGCAGCTCACAATTTCCTTTCTTTGTATGAATTTGTTGCATCCTATATACTGTATGTATTATTCCTTCTTATCCACCTAACCTCTACTAGTAAGATAGACACACAAATACACAGAACATACATGAAATACAGATTTTAAAGTTCTGGATTTAATTCCAACTTAATCTGGAGAATGCACTAGGAAGAACTTTCAATAAAAGCAGTCAATGGGTTCTCCTTTCTACCTTTCAAAAAGGCAATACGTATATATAGTAGCGTCATCTGGCCTTTTTGCTCTTTATTCTGTTACGTGAAAAACAATGTTATCTAATTTAGTTCTAGATGGAATTTTGGTTGTAAGTCATTGCAGTTGTAAATTGAGTCACCATGTGACCGGACTCAATTTTTACAATAATTTTTACGATGGTCATTAAGTGAGATATCATGGTCTTAAACTAAGGCCATGTTAAGTGATTCATGCAGTCATAAATCCAAATCCAGTTTATCTAACGGGGTTTTTTTGGCCAGAAAGTGGCAAAAAACAACAAAGGTTCACATGACTTCAGGATTCTGCATCTGGTTGAAAATGAGTGCCAGTTGACAAGGACCTAAAATGCAATCATGATCACAGGGGTGATACAGCAATCTTAACGTCAAAGACTTTGGGTTGTAAGTAACTTTTTTTTCATTGTGTCCTAATTTCAAATGGTTGTTAAATTATTGGTTGTAAGTTGAAAACTAGATAGTACTTCATTTCCTCTTACTTTCTTCTTGTATATTCTGATAATATTACTGAAGGATGGAATGAATGCTATTTAAATTATTAACATTTAGTGTTAAATTTTTGAACATTATACAGGTGGTCCTTGGCTTATGTCCATAATGGAGGCTGACCATCATGGTTGTAAACCAGGTAAGTCATGTGATCAACTCAATTTTATGATCTTTTTGAAATAGTCATTAAGCAACGCTGCAGTCATTGAGCAAACCAATGGTTTACTATGGGCATAGTTATGCTGGAAACTGGAAATAAACTAGCCCTGATTGTATTTCTTTGGTCATGTAACCACGGAGGACAATCATTGAAACTCCGAATCTAGGTCATAAGTAGCCCACACATAGGCACATTCTAACTTCAAATGGTCTCTAAGTGACCAGTCCTAAATTGAGGTTTACCCTATTCTTGGAGGTAAGGAAAGTAAGCTAAAGATTCCTATAGATTTCACCCTTAATTGTGCCAAAATAGGGGTTGTTTCATGTTGCTTTTTAAAACCTGTCTGTCAAAAAGTCTTTTTGGTGGCAGTCTGTGTAGTTATAGGTCACTAGCAATGGAGTAATTTACGCTGAGCCATCCACATAGTTAAACAGTGGGACATGGTGGCTTTCCTTTCATCATATCAAGAAGTCCTAAATCATGTAAAGAAATTAGGAATCAAGGCTGTCAAACTAATGCTGGGGTCTGCCCAAGTAATGATTTCCTTACACAAAAACAGAATGTTAACTGATGTATCAAAGTCAATTAAACAAATGCTATAAAAACTGATAAGAGTTTGGGGATTGCTAAAACATAAAACAAAAATTCTTACTGACTTTGGGGGCATTGTGTAACTTTTTTAGTCAAGACTTTGTATGGTGGCTGTACCACTAGATGGCAGATTGACCCAGATTCAGGATACTTCTCTCTTCTATAGAGGAGCATATGGGAAGAAATCAAGTTCTTTTATCTATCAATTGTTCGTTTTCTAATAATGCAATCAGCATTTTTATTTAAATAAACTGGAATGCTTAGGGGCTTTTTTCCCCTCCCTATGTATACCACTCGTAAACACAAGGATTTGCTCCATACATATCAGTATTAGCTTAAGATGGAGACATTATTGGGCACTTAAAAGATTCCAAGTATAAGTCCCCATATTAGTGAGTGATTATATAAGTGTAAATAGTAAAAAAGAATGTACAAAAACTGTTAGAGGGCTCCTGGGAATATGTAATTTGAGTTCTTGTCACCATTGAAAAATGTGCAATTTTTATCTTCAACATGCATTTATGAAGCTATAGAGTAACAACTGTACCTGTGGACTCAAAATTTAATTAGTACAGGTAGCTTAATTTGTAGATGTCAGTGAACAAATTCTTCATTTATCTTGTACAACAAGTAATAATCTCCACTTCCACAGATAATACTATGCAAGTTTGGTCAACAGCAAATTCTGCTTTTTCTCAGTGTTTGTTTCAAGGTAAAGGCACTCATAACAATTGCAGACAAGAAACCTTCATTTCAAAATGAAAAGATATGGGAGATGAGTGACAAAACAGAAACAACAGAGTTGATATGTGTACTTTGTAATTTAGCATACTTGGGGGTAATGTACTTGTGGCTTCAGAGTCACCTTTGTTGGGCTGAAAAGGTTGTTTCAGTGACAATCTTGACATTGTCAGAGACTTCTTGCTGTCTGTATTGCTGCTTCTGGCACAGCTGATATAGTTTTCAAATCAGGTATTGATAGCTATTTACTATATTTCAGTCATATATACTCCATGAATTAGAGCAGTGTTAGACAATTTGTTGCTATCCAATTGTTCTGGCTTCAGCTCCCACCAACCCAGACCTCATAGTCAGTGGAAAGGAATTATAGGAGTTGTAATTTAAAACATCTGAATGATACCAATTGCCAATCCTTGGTCCAAGTCAAGCGATTCAACCATTGGATGTGAAAATACTTTGAGCTATTGAAACTTTTCTAAGTGCCTTGAGTTGATTCTTAAAAGATGTACATTTGTACAAAAAACAGCTGCTATTTAAACCTTAGCAGCTAATTTTCTTTCATTCATCTTTATATTTAGGAACTTTTCAGAAATGCTATATATTGTGGTGTGAGCCATGAAATATAGAAGGGTGTGTCTTGTTATTTTCAGAAGGCTTGTATGGTATGTTTGTGAAAATATAAAACTCTGGCTCTGAATCTGAGCTTTACTTATCAAAAACCAGTCTGTTTTTAAAATGTCTTATTTTATTAACAGAGTGCGATTATCCAAAATATCTAATCGCATAAGCCTGGCCTTTTAAGTGCTTTGAGTAATTCCAGAAGTTTCTTTTCATTCTTGAAAAGAATTTTAGTCTGCATGTGTTCAGTAAAGTACTCTAAATTTGTAGTCTAAAAGGAGCCAATGTTTGTATGGAAAGATGACTCATTGATGTAACCTAAGCTGCCACAAAATGCTCCTCCAACTTCTGACCACTCCAAATTATCCATGGCTAGAAATATAACTGAAAACAGTTCAAAAGAGTCATTTTGATTTCTGACTATTCCAGAAGTATTTTGAATTCAAAGCAATCTATTCTGAACTTGTAATGTTTTGCACAACTTTAATGTCCAACCTCCTGAGGATCATGGATTCTGCACACTACAGTATCGCATTTGTATATGTTTTCTGCATTTTGAGTTGGCCTTAATTGGGACAATCTTTCTAGTAAAAACCTATATAATTGTCTGAGCAGTAAAGGAGTAGGGTTGCTACCCAAGGAACAGTCATTTTTCTCTCTCCCTTTCTATCAGCTTTTTTCTGTTTTTTCCTCTTGACCCTATAGATACCAAGGGAAAAATAGATTGCTATTGGCAGTAGCTCAGCCAATGTGTCTTCCAGAAGGCTTTTGAAATCAGGGGAAACAAAGCATGGCAGCTGTGGGCCAGCAAGTTTGCCCGCTTTTATTATACATTCAGAGATATAATGTTCCTTTGTCATGGCATGTATCCTCACTTAAGTGGCTTTGGCTGATTTGAAGACGCTAAAAAATTTAGATCCTGATTAATATGTAGAGGAGAGACCAGGACATAAATTAAACTATCAGATTGAGAAATTGAAAAAATATCCTGGAACAAAACAGTGGCAAGCCACTTCCATATAGTTGCCAAGAAAATAACAAGAATTGATCTTGACTCATAAGATGCTTTATCTTGAAAGGTATGAGCAGACTGATTCATTTCAACATTTAATGGGAAGTTAGTGTGTATGTATATATATGTATGTATGTATGTATGTATGTATGTATGTATGTATGTATATATATATATATATATATATATATATATTTGTGTTTTTCTTTTAGCCAGGTTTTTCCTACGTAACCAAGATTTTTCTACAGCCCTAGCTCAGTGGAGTCACATCCACTCGATTCTGGGCTTTTTTCTTCTGGCAGCCGGCAGGCCCTAAAAAATAGACACACACACACACACACACACACACACACACACACACACACACACACAGTATATGTGGGGGATATATATATATCTCCCCCACAAGCTTGGTCAGAGAGTAGAAGTATAATCAGCTGTCTGTCAGTCCTGATTGCTGAGATATAGTATGAAACATAACTGGCCTTCCTTGAATGATGAAAATGGACATCCCAGTCACTCTGGCTCGAGTCTTGTGCCTTTTTATTTTTAAATCTGAACATTTACACAGAGGTGTCTTTCTTTGCTGCTGAAAAGAGACAGGATATTCTTTGTAACCTCCTCTAAAATTACTATTTACGGTGAAGTGCCTAAGATTCCTTTTGTCCTACTTATAGTATTTTCAAAAGAGTCATTGGAGCTATCACTCAAGTTGGAAGACTCATTCAAAAATATGTCTTTGCTAATTTTATAATGAGTTTGGAAAAAGATTAATAAGATGCTGGATTGAGAAGCTACCAGTTTAGTGACTAGCTTAATAGGCTACTAATACCAGGCATTCAGTGTGCTGTACATGGAAGATTTGTCTAAGTAGCAACTTTGGAAGGAACTGCAAACTCTGGAATCCTTATTTGTTCTCATCTTTCTTCTACTTCAAAGAAACACACACACAGACAAAAATAGTGACTATGGGAAATACCATAGTATAATACCTGTTTGCTTGGTAAGTATGAAAAAGTTTCTTTGAGTCTGTGTGCTCATTACATGCAATTTTGAATATTTTCTTTCTTTAACATAAAACTTCATACACTCATTGGACAATGAACAAATCATACTGGTTGGGCCTGCAAAACATACTAGGCTAAAAAGTAGTTGGCTAGATTATCTAATAGCCAGCCTAACATGTCTAAAGGTAATTTGAAGAAAATTGCAAAAAATGATTGAAAGTAGAGCTACTTTTGCATTTAATTTCTCTCTTCTTCTCTTTTTTGATGATCTTATGAGCAAAAATAAAATACATATTTTCAATATGAAGAACACATTGGATAGGTAAGTATGACTTACAATAGATCAGGAAGTGAAATCTTAATACTGTAGCCTCTTCAGCAATAACTTTCAAGTTAAAAAATGCTACTGAAGGCATTACTTTGACCTTCAACTGCAGACGCCCAGGTGATAGCAGTACTTTTCTTTCAAGCCATTTTCATAAATTTTCCAGCTTCATATATTGTGCACATTCGTTTCAGATACTCAGGCAAGAACTATGGTTTTATTCTATGAGTTGGGCATTTACACTATTGGTAAGAAAGACACTTTAGAGTTAATCTTGTCTCCTGGTAGCTATAGGGATATATTTGGGGGAAGGATATATGCTTAGATTTTGTGTGTGATCTAAACTAATTTGTTTTTATTTGGGTATAACAGTATCTCGCTGACTCATTCCTTGCAGGCGTTATAATATTGTTTTGTGTTAATTGGTTATCCAAAATGGCAGTTAATATAACTGAAGATCAGGGTTGTCCCATTTCAACGAAGTAGTGGTACTGAGGTGAGGCTGTAGAGGCATCAAGGTAAGGAGTGTGGCATTCAAGCACCAACTATGTACTTTACTCTTCATCTGTATGCTGTGCTTTACAAATAACAGGCTTGATAGGTCCTTATTCAAGAGGCTTGCAGTCTAAAAATAGAAGCAAGGAGTGCTGATGAAAAGGAGGGGAATAGAAGCAGGAGTAAATGGAAAACTATGTAATTATTTTAGATAACACCATCTTATGTCTAGTTAGGGTCTAGCACTAAGGCGCTGTTCCAAAGGCTTTTTAGAAAAAAATGAGCTCAGATTTTAATGTTTTAATATGTGATTACCTTATAGAGAGGAGATACATGTCGGCAGTGCTGGACTAGGCCCCACTGAGATGGCTGTGGGACAGAAAAGTGAAGGAATTGCTCCCACTAAAAGTCATGATTAGACTGTGATCTTTGTGGAACTGCTAGAACAAGGAAAACTCAGGTAAATCTGCTTGTTTTTACTTGTTTGATTGGGGAGGGAAGGGGAGGGGAGGGGAGGGAGGAAGGTTGTTCTTAAGGTGAACATTCTTCATCACTCTGCAGAATGACTACCTAGGTTATATGTTTTCACATTTATTCTACCTGGGAATCTAATGAGACCTAGGGGATGGATTTCATACAGCAAGTATGCTAACAGAGAAGATGCATCTCCAGTTGATACCATTTGAGAGTTGGTATTTATTTATTTATTTATTTATTTTATGTAATTTATATGCCGCCCTTCTCCCGAAGGACTCAGGACTGCTTACAAAGAAACGGAACAAAAATTACATAAACATTAAAAATCCAATTAAAAATTGATTAAAATTATTTAAAATCACCCCTGCGGATCAGACCATTTGATGAAAGAGCCACGTGTTCAATTCGCGGCGGAAGGAGAGGAGGTCAGGGGCTGTCCTAAGGTCGGTGGGCAGCCCATTCCAGAGGGTCGGCACTCCCGCAGAGAACGCTCTCCCCCTAGGGGCCGCCAGCCGACATTGTCTGGCTGACAGCACCTTGAGGAGGCCCACTCTATGGGAGCGCACAGGACGATGGGAGGATGGCAGTGTCAGGGTGGCAATTAATCCCATTTTGCTTTTGGGTAATTGCACCTTGATTAGAGAATGGATCGTGACCTTTCCTTGAAGTATACTTTAAGAAAAATAAACTCGAGATATATTCTAATAAACACATTTTATTATAAAGAAGTAAAAACATCTTACTAGCTAATTAATTACATCTTGGCAGCGTTCCTGCCTTGCTGGCAGAAGTTCTGGCAGACGAACAAAGAAAGTTAGAAGAAAGTGAAAGAATGTGGACATGCGCAGTTAGCTTAGAGATAAGAGTTCTGATCAGCTACGGTAAGTCTTAGAGTTCAAACACAGCTGGCAAATACAGAAAAACGCAGGGTCAGGCAGGAGATGGTCCTGCAAGTACCCCGGGCCTAAGCCATGTAGGGCTTTATAGGTGAGCACCAGCACCTTGAAATGGATCCGAAGGACCAACGGTAGCCAGTGCAGCTCGTGCAGGAGAGGTGTCACATGGGAGTAATGAGAAGCCCCCGTAACAACCCGCGCGGCCGCATTCTGGACTAGCTGTAGCCTCCAAGTGCATCCCAAGGGCAGTCCCATATAGAAGTCATTACAGTAGTCCAACCGAGACGTAACAAGGGCGTGAGTGACCGTGGCAAGGGCATCCCGGTCTAGGAAAGGGCGCAACTGGTGCACCAGGCGTACTTGTGCGAAGTCACAGGTATGGTCACAGCCATCAAATGGTCTTCTAAAGATAGCCGTGAATCCAGGAGGACACCCAGATTGCGGACCATTTCTGAGGGTATCTGGAACATGCCAACCCCATCACAAGATTTAATCTTGTGAACCACTGAGATTTCTTTGGGATCGCAGTGTTCTACAAATGTGATTAATAAATAAACAAATTGCCATCATTTATTTATTTAATTAAATTAATTAATTAATTAATTAATTAATTAATTTGTCAAACAAGATAACAGGTATAAGTATAAACATGGACATGAACATAGGAAATGAATACAAATAAATCACCCTGGCAGTGATGACTTTTTGAAAGAAAAGCTATTTTAATATTGCATCCAGGGACTTATTTCCCAGTGGAAATTGTTCGATTTCAATTTATGTGTTCTCTTGTCCAGCTTTCCCAATCTCTTTTTTCTTCCTAACCATAAAAAAAAAGCAATGAAAACAATTATTTATTTCTAAATATATGTCCTTTCCCGTTTAGTATATTTGTCAGTGCTGGTGCCTCTGGACTACTTGTTTCCTGCTGCCAAAAATGGCCCACATTCTTTGGGTTTCAAATACAGTACTCAAATAACTTTTATGTCTCTGTTCAGAATCCTCAAACCTGAGCCTTGGTTTTTGTAAACAAGCCTGCGAAACTACATCACCGATCTTGGTTTCTTTCCAGGTTACACTTTGTACTCTAATAATTCATTCCTACAGCACCTAGATCTGTGAGAGCTCACATTTTCTGTGAGCTCTTGGAGAATGCTTTCCAAATGATAAAGCCAGAAGACATGGCTTTTAGCAAAGATTATGAAATGTGTAACATGAAGCACCTAATGGAAAAATGAGGCCAACCTCATACTAAATAGAACTTGTTCCCAATAGCCCCAGAATGGGATTAGTCTAATGCCTACAAATGTGTATTATATGTTATCTTGCTACTGACCTTGCTTTTCTATAGTAGGTCATCCATTCCCAAAGTCATATTTATTCAGTTGCTAAAGAGTCTGAGATAGGGCAGAGGTAAATTATGCAATTGGCAGAGCTACAGCTTTGTGACGAAACATATTGTACTAAATTGGTCTAGTGCAGTATGAGAGCCTTGGTCATATTTTATGCCCCTCGTTGCTATCAAATGCAGTAGACTTTCTCCTTCTCTTATCTCATGTCATTTGGAAAACAGATTGGTGGGTTACTGGATATAAAATCTTCCTATTAACTATGCTTATTAACTATGTAGGTGTAGTTGCCAGGACTGGTAAAGCAGAAGCTGGACACTCTAAAATATTTATTAAGCAGAAAATTCCTGAGATTGAATGAAATAAAAGAGTTGTTTATAGTACAATAGGTCAACAGGCCACCTTTATGGATAAACCAAAATATTTTAGGCAGTTAGTCCACACCAGAATAAACCATGGTCTTAGAAAGAATAGCAAGTATAAGTGTGGATATTATTAGACAATAGCATTTTCCAGCAGTTGAAACTGATTTCTCACTTTTCCACACCTGGGGAAATGGGATTGAGACTTTTCTTCTATGAATTGGACCAGGTTGCTGTCAATAATGAAAGACCAAAGGATCAGATTGGAAAAAATATTGAAGTTTTATCAGTAATCTAAAGTAAAACATGATGTTGCATGTCTATTCAAAGAGGATGTTCGGGGAAACTAGCTATATAAAAAGAAAATACAAGAGCACCATGTCAGAGAGAAAAATTCAGAGCTTATTGGAATTGTCCAGGTATTTCCAATTAATGTTCATTCAAGGAGCTAAAAGGATTAGAGTTAGGATGTAAGCTTCAGAGATAAAAAAAAAAGTCTTTATTCTGTATATGAATTGTGGTGTTCAATAAATTCTAAGATACAGTTGTGTTATTAACCAAAGAGTCTGGAACTAAGTCCTAGCACAGATCAAGCTTTAATTGCCTTCTGTATTATTTTGCCAATTTTGTAACATAGTGTATTTGAAAATCTTTGTTATATGTAAAAATAAAGTGAGAGTACAATTGTGTCAGAATTCACGTGCAGGCTTGGCAATAAATTACACGTCTCCATATGTTTACTCCATAATTCAGCTCTCAACCTGCTGCAGTGGAAATTAGGATTCTAGACTGCTTCTCCTATCCTTCTGAATTAATTAATAATTGGAAGGGTCATATGGTGACATTTGGCAACTGAAACACACTATAAGCCTCTCTATTCCCACATAACAAAGTGGTCCAAAAATGTTAGCATCCAGTTCTACAAAGTGGAGAAATCTGGTACGGAGCCATACATGAACTCCAACACTATGAGCATGGTCAGCAGTGTGTTTGTAGGAGGCCATGGTACAATTCTGTTGATCCTTGAGGAGAGACTATGTAATATCTTGGAATATCTGGAGGCCCATGGAACAGGGAAAAGGTGAAAAGCATTTGGCAGCAGGCATGAATGAAGGTAATGATGGCCTGAAATGATGATACTTGACTTGAGACATGAACTTAATATAAACAAATTCAGTCTTAGTCAGAAACCAGGTTATGTTTCTTGCTGATAGCTTATTTAGCAATGAAAGAATTGCTTTATGGTGGCATTTCTTCTCTTTGTTTCCCTGTCTGACTGTGGAAAGTAAGCAGATGATAGATGGAGGTTTACATCCCACAGTTGAAACTGAGCTCCCCCAAAATATGCTATGAACTGTCGGCCTCTGTCAGAAATTTTTTAAAAAGCTGTTTTGGGAGAGAGAAGAGAGCCTCACAAGAACGAATAAGAAGACCCATTTTAGAGAAGAAATCAACTTTCACAGAATGGCATTTAAGTCTTTGATATAGGGCACTTCTGTTTAAAGCCCAAGGAAACTGTAACCAAAAGCCTCTTTGGGTACTAGAGAGGATGGAACAGATGGTTGGTGGTCTGAAGGCTTGGCACAGTGACAAATGTTGCAGTGAAAAAAAACTTAGATCTGACATCTGCTCTTTTGAAAAACCACCCAAAGTGGTTTGGGTGAATGAAATAAGTCATTTTAAGTATACCAGCATGTCTAGTTGATGGCTGTTATGGCAGAGCTGCAACACTTTTTCCCCTAAGCAAAAAAAGACATATAACTGGTGGCTGTGGGTGCAGTTTTCTCTGCTCCAGAAGAAAGGGAAGGGAGAAGGCTCCTTGAGGGTCATCCATCTAAGCCCAGGTATATGGGTTCTGCTGTTGTTGAGCATGGATTCCTTTCTGGCCCCTAGGCCTGTCAGTTATGATTTTATTATGGATTTATTTATTTTATTTAAAACACTTTTGTAGCTGCCCATCTTTCAACCAACTCTGGGTGGCTCCCAAAGATCTAAAAACGTGTAAAATCACATTAAAACTATAAAACCAAACCAATTAAAACAAGAAAAAGCTGGTACCAAATCAAAGTTCTAAAGTGTTGGTCTTCTCCCAGTGCTTGTGGGAAAAGCCAGATCTTCAAAGCCTTATGGAAAGCTAAAAGGGTGGAGGCCTGCTGAACATCGGGACAGAGTGCTCCATAGAGTAAGGGTTTTCATGGAGAAGGCATACATCAGATGGCAGTATTTAAGGGAAGAGACCAGGGGTGGGTTCTACAATTTTTACTACCGGTTCTGTGGGTGTGGCTATTTTTGAGGGCATGGCTTGATGATCATGTGACAATTCTTTAGGATTTAGCAGAGGTACTGGTCTACCAGGCTTTTAACTGCTTGCAGATCTACCCATTTATTTTTGCAGGCACTGGTCTACCCATTTATTTTTGCAGGCACTGATCTACTCATGTATTTTTGCAGTCACTGGTCTACCTGTTTATTTTTGCAGGCACCGGTCTACTGATTTGTTTTCTTTTAACACTGATCAGCTGTAGGGTGGCCCTTTGAAGCCCCACAGCAAGAATTTAAACAGTTTTTTCCCCTCTAGCCATCAGCTGGGACTCAGGAGGCAGCAATAGATTGGGGGTGGGGCCAAATAAAAGGTAAGAATAACGGGTGGGTGGGCGGGGGGGCAGAACCGGTTCGGTAACGTCATATCGTCACAGCTACCGGCTCGGCGGAACCGGGCGGAACCCATCACTGGAAGAGACTAGGAATCGAGACAAAGATTTCCTAGTGCAGAATAGTGATTGGAGCAAGGACATTGAAAATATTTTTACTAACAATATAAAACATCAATCTCCTTATTCTGTGATTTACCAAGATAAATGTTAGTCCCACTAGGCAGACTAGAT